>NC_139218.1:118519637-119119637 GCF_055691185.1 Crinia signifera | reverse complement strand
TGCCCACGCAACCCCCCCAAATGCCTCCGTTGTACTGCCTGCGCTGCGATTGGTGCACTGAACGAAGCACATGCTTCTTCAATTCAGGACACTGGCGGCCAAATTAAATGCTGCACCAGCTTTTGAGACAATCAGAGCTTGTGTACCATTAGCCAATCAGAGCAGCTGCCGGTACACGAGCTCTGATTGGCTCACCAGCTGGTGCAGCATTTTAATTGGCCGCAGGTGTCCTACATTGAAGAAGCCTGTGCTTTGGGACCTTGAGATGAGGGAGCAGGAGTCGAGCAGTAAGTGAAGGAAGGGGGGGAGGGGGTGGTGGTGGTGGTTAGGCTCAGTCCCGGGCCCCAAAATTCCTAGTGGCAGACATTTTTTTGGGGTACTCCGAAAGCCCCCCTGCGTGCACTACTGATGTTATCCTGTAAGCAGAATAATAATAATAATAATAATAATAATAATAATAATAATACTGTTACAGTATTTCTGCAAAGGTCTTGCAAATGGTCTCTTGAATCCAAATGACAATTCTCTAAAATAATGGCTGGATCAGGACAGCCTTTGGAATTACTGGTAAAGACAGCAATGTATGGTGCTAACCCTGGTTCTGCTTTTTTTCCCATTATGATACTATTAGCAGGTGGTAGATAAGAGAACAGGTCGACCACTACAGGTGTAGAGGGAAGTTGAGAGATCGGGTCGGGATACTGGGGTGAGGGTGGAGAAGGGAGGAGAGAATGGAGGGGGAAGCTTCTTCCTGCTGCTGATGTTAAGGGCATCCTATTACCCTTGCTATTGGGCAAGGGCATCCTATTAAACCAAACCCTTGCCCATCTTGAATTGAAGGGATCATCTGTTCGGATTTTATTCATAGATTATAGCTCATCTTTTAATACGGTAGTTCCATCATCGCTAGTGAGCAAACTTTTTAACATTGGTTTAAGTGGGTCTATGTGTAGATGGATCTTATACATCTTCTTATCCAATAGACCACAGGTTGTTAGGATGAAAGACCAGGTATCTGGTGAATTGATAGTCAACACAGGAGTCCCTCAGGGGTGCGTACTGAGCCCCCTGTTGTATTCCCTGTTAACCCACGATTACTCCTCAAGCTCTAAATCTGTTGAAATTGTTAAATTTGCAGATGACATTGCTATACTGGGTCTTATCGTCAACGACAATGAGTTGAATTATAGGCTGGAAGTATCCAGACTAGAGTCCTGGAGTAGGGACAAATGTTTGGTCTTAAATGTGAATAAGACCAAAGAAATGATTGTGGATTTTAGGAAATTGCACAAAAATGTATATTGCCCACTGGTTTTAAATGGTCAACAAGTGGAGATGGAGTGGAGAAGCGTATGTTTTTCCTTAGGAAACTACACATGGCTGGTATGAGTAGGAGAACCTTGGTGAACTTCTATACAAGTGTCATCGAGAGCGTTCTTACTTACGGTGTTGTGGCGTGGTTCGGTTCCTGTTCTGCTGCTGATCATAAATCCCTTCAGAGGGTAGTATCAGTAGCAAGCAAAATATTCGGGGTTGCCTTACCAAGCATACAACATACAGCATATTTGAAAAGCGGCTTCTCTCAAAGACAAAAAGCATCCCGAGGGACCCTTTCCACCCGAGTGGTGACTTGTTCTTTTTACTTCCTTAAAACAAGCGATACCGTTCAGTTCTGTGTAAAACTAAACAATACAGAGAGAGTTTCTTCCCGGTGGCAATCCGTACTTTAAATACTTAGTGCCAATTTTGATCCATGCAGTCTTGTACTCCAATGCTACTTTTTTCTACTGTCTTTGTTCTGTACTGTTTACACCTGATTTTCGTTTAATGTTCACATGTGGGCATTTTATGACAATAAAGATATTATTATTATTATTAAAGGTATAGGTCATTGGGTCGACCAAATTAAGATCGACATACATTAGGACAGCCACTGTTGACTGGCCTTAGGTTGAAACAGACAAAAGGTCGACATGCCTAAGGTTGACAGTGTCAAAAGGAGGACACAAGCATTAGGTCGACATTGGGAAGGTCAGGGTTTTTCGCTCTTTTTTTTGTCCTGAATGTTGACATAGTCAACATGGACACCATCAGTGCTCTGCGTCCCCTCGCTATGCTTGGCACACTTTATATTCTCTCGCCATGCACTAGTGGATGGTAGGGCATCAAATGCCACCTGTCGGCACATGTTGGCTCAAAAAACCCCTGAAAAACCCACGTCGATCTTTTGACTGTCGTCCTTCCCGATGTCGACTTTTGACCCTGTTGATGTTAAGCATGTTGACCTTTGTCTGTGTAGACCTAAGGCCAGTCAACCTTCAGTGGCTGACCCAATGTATGTCGACCTCAATAGTGTCTACCCAA
Organism: Crinia signifera; assembly: GCF_055691185.1. Taxonomy (NCBI): domain Eukaryota; kingdom Metazoa; phylum Chordata; class Amphibia; order Anura; family Myobatrachidae; genus Crinia; species Crinia signifera. The sequence goes on along the minus strand of NC_139218.1, from coordinate 119,117,273 downwards.
TGACCGTATACCTGTGATAGGATCGCTCCCTGGTGTCAATGAGACATTGCAGGGAAGCGTCAGTATGATGGTTTTTTGTAAGGTTTACAAAGTATTGTGTCACTACTGTACTATTCTTAATTGATAATTATCAACTGTATAAATTTCACATAAATATTTACATAAAACATAACAGCTTGTGGCCCATCATTAGTTTACTGCTTCGATGGCCATACTTTGGAGTCCACGTGGAATTGCACCAATGCCTGCATCTTGCAGGCTGTTACATTTTCCCCAATAATGTTCTCTGAAGACCATAAATCAGGGCTGGGCAACACCGGCCCTCCAGATGTTGATGAACTACACATCCCAGCATGCCTTGCATCAGTTTCAGCATGGCCACATAGCAAAACTAATGCAAAGCATCCTGGGATGTATAGTTCATTAACATCTGGAGGGCCGGTGTTGCCCAGCCCTGCCATAAATGGTCTTCAAACAGTACGCAAAATCTTACCAGTGCATAGCATTACTAGAAGTAATATTAATGTCCTGATACACACCTTGCATGATGTAAAGTACCAACAGCCAAATGTAGACACAGGGACTGGTAACCCGCATCCACCATTTGCTGAACAAAGGAAACAGCACCACTCTTACTAAACCTTTCCGAGTTAGAGAGGTCCATGGGCTTTCAGGTTTAGCTTTGGCAAATGTTGACCCTGAAACAAATGTAAATACAGTAGTAGTTAGAGATGTCTAACTACTACCTCAATTATGTCATTGTATTTTGAGAACTTGCCTTTGATGGCTACTGAATGAAGAGCATCCATCTTGTATCCTATAACCTATTTGTGCCTACAAAAAGTAGTTCCTAGTTTGAATATTAGTTTAAGTACTTGTTGCTGTTACCATTAACTTTTTATCAACTGAACTTGCTACAAAGGACTATGGGGGTTATTCTGGTTGATTCACAAGGTTGCGAATTTTTCAGCCTTGCGAGTCACCAAACCCCGGGCCACCCGCCCCCCTCGCAGCGTGTGTATGTTTAACATAAACATCTGGTGATGTCAGCTGCCCGGCACCAACATCACAGCGATTACCATGGGAATGTCCAACGTTTAAATGGGAACGTCCATGAAATCCTATGGGACTATCTGCCACTGCTGCACACTCCCCCCGGCCGCAGTCTTGGGTGCGCGCACCCGGCGAACAGCCTGTTCACCATCGCTGCACAGACCCGCATATGCACATGCGCAGAAATGACCCTGCACATACGCCTACTATCGGTCCCCCGTGCGAATGATCACCAGTATTATAACAATGGATTTCACTCCCGCATCATCGCCGGGAAAGCTGTTCATCTGCTGGTATGACCAGCGGATGAGCGGCTTTGTGGATAGCTTTGCATAGCGTTGTGCTATGCAAAGCCGTCCACCCCCTGCTGACAGTGCCGGGCAGGGGGAAAGCGGCTCAGTGGCTTTCCCCCATCGATGACAACGATCATAGCTGTCCATACACGCTGGCCAAAACAGTCAAGTGTGTAGGGACCTTTAGTACATCTCACCCATTATCAGAATGCATTGCTTAGGATGGTTATTTTATTTGTCAATATGTAAAAATATACGTCTCACTACTGTTTGACTGAATTATTTGTACACTTGCCTATATTGCTATATTTAATACTTCATTTGTTATTGGACTTTAATATATGTTGCATGCTACAAAGTCATTAATTAAATATATATATATATATATCTATATATAATATTGTTTCCAGTGCACTCACGGTCAAAAGATCAACATAGGCGGTGCTCCCATCAGGCACATGTTACTCCAACATGGTCCAAATCCACATATTTTGAAATCAGGGCACTCACCAAGCAGCAGTATTTCAAGTGCTTTTTTATTCCATCAAAATCAGTTGTAGTAAGCCGACGTTTCGGACCTGTTACAGGCCCTTAATCATGGCGTCCTGTGTCCCACATAGAAGGTTGCCTTCTATGTGGGACACAGGACGCCATGATTAAGGGCCTGTAACAGGTCCGAAACGTCGGCTTACTACAACTGATTTTGATGGAATAAAAAAGCACTTGAAATACTGCTGCTTGGTGAGTGCCCTGATTTCAAAATATGTATATATATATATATATATATATATATATATATATATATATATATATATATATATATATATATATATATTTTTTTTTTTTAATTATCACCAGGAGTTAACAGGGATTTTAGTTCACAGCTCATGAATGGGTCCAAAGAAAGAAAAAACTTTCCCTACTTTCTGCCAAAAATGCCAGGACTTGGTTTAGAGCCTCTGGTACACTTCCTCTAATGATTAGCAAGGCACTTATATGTTTTTAAATACTAAAATCTGGTTAACAGTCATTATAAAGGGTTAAATTATGTTGAACAGTGATGTGTGTTGTATAGATGACACACAGATTATAAAATTATAATTGAGATAACAGGCTAACAGGTATAAAAAAAACACTTCACATGCCTTTTAATGTACCCAAAAAGTGATGCAACATATGGAAAAATATCCACTTAACATATTGTATGCAATACATCCCACTGCTTATCGCATGCATCACACTATCTATTAATGCAGCATGCATACTTGCGTATAAATGCAAAGGGCAGCTCTTCCAAATAAAGCTGTTCTTTGCACTGTGCCACGTGCCAGGTTTATGAGCTGGGTGTCCTACTGGGAGTTCTACTGCTCAAACTACGAGTAGGGCAGAGGGATCGCTTGGATTCCTCTCATGGGATCTCTTCAATGAGAAGCCCAAATACTTCTGTTAGCAATGCCATCTATAGATGGTGTTGCCTATCGGTAAAACACTATGTAAGGTTTTGCTTTCCAGAACTAGATGCATACTGGTACATTCTGGAGTACTTGTGGGCCCTAGCCGATATGGAGGTTATAGACTAGCTAGCCTGCCTTGTTCGAGTTACATAACATCTATCTTACAATTAAACACATGTACGTACCTCTGACAAGATCAACGTCAATCAGATCAGATTTCATATGGGCCATCTTCTTTGGCTTATTCTTAAAACCCTAAGAGAATAAGCATATGACAAAAAATATTATTTATTTATTGATGGTTTCACTGGAATGTATTCTTTATACCCTGAGACTGACACTTACATATAATTTTTACTATACCATAAAGGTATCTTTAAATCTTCAGATGACCTTACATTATATTTCTGCCATGAGGGTTCACATGAAGGTATCTTTAAATGGATCGATGTCATCCTCACATAAGAATAAGCAGCACGATCCATTTCAAACAAGTTGTTCACACAGGTAAAGTAACAGGTAGGCAGATATAATAGTAAGCAGATTAGATGTTTAATGGAAAGTTCACTGGTATTGGGCTGAAAATTAATGAATAGGCGGGTTTCTTGTGAACCGGGATGGGACATAGGCCAGTATTCAATGAGAAAAATTTGCCTTGTTTTATGGCGAGTTTGTGCTATTTTCACGTTGGAAGGAGCATTTTGCTCTCCAAAAGTGAACCACCCTATTCAATGTGATATTTTCGCCGTCTTTTTTAAGTGATTTTCGCCGTGTCTCTCCGTGTAGCAATTCTCCATCTTTTCATGGAGAACTGGAATGTAAACTTTTAAACTAAAAGGTTTTTTTTTTAATTTTGGTGTCCAAAAATTAGGATTTTTTTTCAGTGAATGGGCATGTTATTTTTATTAATAAAAAAAAAATATTTTATTTATTATTATTATTTTTATTTTACACAGAGCAGCCAGCAGGGGGCCGGAGCTCTCGAGCCGCTCATTAGATATTCATATATTCACTGCACCCGATCATTACATATGCACGATCGGTCGCAGTGAATACTGGGTCCCCCGCTGGCTATAGGGGGGGGCAGCTTGTGCTGCCTGGGTCCCGGGGAGCCCTCCTCCCCTCCACATATGTTCTGGGGCAGCCAGGGAGACTTTAATCTCCCTGGCTGCTACCGTCCCCCGGCTCCCTGCCAGCTCCCTGCCACGGATGCTTGTCCGCTGCAGGGGTTAAGACTCACCGCGAGTGGCGGCGAGCCCTCCGGAACAGGGCGAGTGCATGGCAAGAGAAAAAATCTCTCGCCATGCACAGAGAATTTTTCTCATTGAATACTGCCCATAGACTTTTTAACATAAGACTGTGAGAAGTCTGCCCAGAAATATGCTTTAATTGCCATAAAACATAATATTCAACCTGTATATTTTTTTTTATTATTTAAATCAGATTTTAATTACATTTTTTTTTATTTTTTTTTGAACATGCCACAAGTTCACAAACTATAATTAACCATTTTTGCAGACAAAATAGTAAATAAAACAAGTTTTCCATATAGTGACAATATGCACAAAGTGTAACTTATAGTCAAGCTGGATCATAATAGTCATTGTAAATTGTATTCTCAATAAAGTATGAAAATGGTCAAGTAATATCAGTCTGTTTTTTTTTATTTCCACTCGTAATTACGTTTTTTTTCATAGTCAACAAGAAAAAACATTGTTTCATTACAAAGGAAATCTAGCTGACGTCATTTGAATAACAAATAGTGACATCAAATAATAAAACTGACAAAATAAAAAATAACTATAAAGCAAGAAAGAAAACAAAAGAGGAGGGGGGGGGGGGGGGGGAATAACTAAATCCTCCAAGGGGGTCATCTCAATCTTATGCAGGTAATAACAATTTTACCCGAATAACCTCATTCTGATACTAGTCATAACCACAATAGCAAAAAATGGCAACTTAAGTCTGAGCAGATTTTGGTGGAGAAAGCAGGAAGAGAAATGTCTCTCCAGTAACAGGAGATATGGCAAAGATAACGGATGACATATACAGTATGACTTGTATAATTACCAAGAAGACGGGGATATGTACAGTTGACAGTAATTGTTAACACAAATAAATGTTGTTATGTACTGCACATACAATATGTCATTATTTTTTCTTTTTACTTTTCCAGGCTATAAATATCAGGATGTCTGCCTTCTGGAAAGGCGAATGTTCTGTAACTTGCAAGAATAGCTTCCAGGTGTGTACCTGGTTCTTATATAACTGTGACAGGGGTCACTCTGAATTTATAGAAGACTCTAGGGGCCAAATGTAATAGGGTGAGAGTTTCAGAAAGTGAGAGATTTTGGGAGAGTTTTCCCTTTTTTTTTTAAAGCAGCAATCAATTACACGGCAAAACCAGGTTGATTTTGCCATGTAATTGATTGCTGCTTTAAAAAAAATGGGAAAACTCTCCCAAAATCTCTCACTTTCTGAAACTCTCACCCTATTACATTTGACCCTAGATCTTGATTTCATTTTATACTGGAAGGTTTAGCATACACAAGATCACAAATGTGCATTACCTTCACCTTGATCTCCTTCTGTTCTACGGACTTCTCCCATATTTGCTTGTCATATGCTCCAATCTGAAACAGGAGTGATAAGTGTATTTCCAAGTCACAACAAAGAAGATAACGAAATTCTGAACAGATTTAAGCACATCTATTTATTTTATCATACTTTTAAGGTTGGCTTAATTCACCAATTTAGTATAATATATATTTATAAAATGGTATGGTATACAGTGGCGGATATCCCACTATGCACGTGTGGCATGTACTTGGTAATGGCACAACAGTCTCTCCACCCCCTGCGCCGGAGGCACTAATGAGATTGTAGGTAGAGATTTGCATACATGAGATGTGGGAGGGGTTTGGGATACCGGCCTATTTGCGGTCTCCTAGGCCTGAATACCTTATCTCAGATCACATGTGTTATCACATGGGACATTTATATCCAGAGGAAAAAAACAAGCTTCAATTGAATAGCCCAATAATGACCAGCGGTCAAAAATCTGCCCATTTTCATTTTTGTTTAATTTCATTTTTTTTTGGGTAGGGGTGAGGGGATTAACGAGACCAATTGTCTATGGGGGGGGGGTGCATTTTGAACTGTTCGCACTGGGAACCGAATTGTCTAGAATGGCCCTGGCATGGGAGCAAAGCCAGCCATGCGAGGGTACACGCTACAATAATTAGAGGTTCATGTTGACAGTTGTCAACATGCACACAAAACAAAAAAACCTTGTGTCAACCTCTGAAATATTGGTTGTGTCAACCTAGTGCATGGTGATCTTCTCACTGTGTTGACTTATTGCATGTCGATTTCGACTGTCTACTTAGACACTGTTGACCTTTCAATCCACACCCGCGGAAAAGACCACAAAGGAAACAAATGCTGCATTACGTGAAAGCTGAGAACTGTACAGCAACACCTGGCACATCAACCTCCTTATTCTTTGCAACAGCATAGGAGGAAACTGAGGAAGGGGTTATGTAATAGGCTGTGAGATTACGGTATAAACATGCTGTTGGCAATTTTGCTGCTAAATTTAAAGCAGCAATAGCTATAAGGCTGTGTTTGTCTTATAACTGTGTACGGCTTTAAATTTAGTGGCAAATTCACCTAACTTGGGTAATCTCGAGCCTATGGTGAGATGGGTTTGAATGAAAAGGTCAACAGTCAAAATATTTTGCTCTGGGACCCCATCAGAAAATAAAAATAATTACGGGACCCCAGTAAGTAACTGCAGAAGGTCATCACAGCAAATGTGTAGTCAGCAGACAGCAAATACATGGCAGCATTGTGGAGGCACAACATGATGGGAGGAGTCTAAAATAACAGACAATGCAACAGAGTTTTCAGACTCCTTGAATCACTGACTAGTTAGAAAAGTCATCAGCCTGATGGTCAGCAACATGGAGCCGTGACCTGAGAAGGCAAGGACCCACAGTCTGAGAACCGCTGCACTAGGTAGATACTGACATAATGACGAAAGGTCAACACAAGTTTTTCACTTTTTTGCATCAATAATGACATCTGAGTATGTGGACCCCCAATTAGTGTAACAAAAAAAAAATTCTTAACTGCGCTCAAGTAGAGTGGGTACTCTGTTAGTGGCAATCCAATCCATCTATACTCCTGCCAGTTATGAGCTCAAAGAAGGAAAGCTACAAATGTGATGATTAAAGAAGGCACCCAAGTTTGTTGATGCCAGCAATTCAAGGGAAAAATTTAGTAATTTTCCCAAAGATAAAGAAACGAACAGTCAGTTCCAACTGTCATTTTCCAAATACAGCCTGTAACATCACCGTATTTAACCTTCCAGGTCCAACGTCTAGTCAGGCTCAACAGCCCTAGCACTAGTAGCAGATACAATGGCGAGCCACTTTAAAATAAGAACATTAACATCGTTCAACATTCAATGTACTGTAGACCATTTTTGAATAAAAAAAATAAATAAATTACAACTAATTTTAAACATGACTGAATTGCAAAAAAAAATTTGGACTGCAAAGCTGACTCGTACTTTATCCCTCTCCCAGGCTCAGTACATAGACCCCACAGTCTCTATAAGTAATAGGATGAAGTTGGGATGCACACAAAACTGAAATAAACAACCCAAGTTCCATGGGGAAAAATTTATAACACTTAAATTGACTAGAGACAAGGAACAATAACAACCAGGCAAACATGGTCAGAATATAGTTATTTTATTGCATACCTGACTATGGGTCTGACTCAGAGTTGATCATTGTTGTGCAAATTTACAATCCATTTGAGTATTGAATGACTGCGTATGGATTGTAGCATGCATGCGCAAAACAAATAGCGACAGAAATACTATAGCATATGGATCTAATCGTAATCCCCTTGCAATTTGACGCATAAGAAGCAGATTTCTGGAAGTATCCAAAAATATGCAGATGTGCCCAGAAGTTCTAAGGTTTGTGACATCAGAGCCGACCTTGATCAAACTTTCTCTGTCACAGAGTTGAGGAAGGGTCAATGCATATGAATGTGCGACAGGATATTGCTTTGTGAAATTTTCACAATTATCTTGCAGATTTACACAGGTTTTAACTATGTCTGGGGACAGCGACTCTCTACTCAGGCCCTATGTGCAACCAATTTTTAATTAAAAAAAGCTATTATTATTATAAAAAAGATTATTATTAAGGCTGGTTACAATCTAGAAAGGTATCTTCTTTGCTTGAGCAACTAACGGTATAAGGGCCAGATGTATCAAACTTTAAAAAGTGATAAAAAGGAGAGTGATAAACAGCCAACCAATCAGCCCCTTACTGCCATGTTACAGGCCGAGTTTGAAAAATGACAAGGGGCAGGTGATTGGCTTGTGGTTTATCACTATCCACTTTATTACTTTTTAAAGCTTGATACATCTGGCCCATATATCTGTAGTGGGCAGGCAGAGGTGTACGCCTGATTTGGCCATTAATGGTGTCGTTCACAGAAATATGGTGTTTGCTCTGCAGCTGATGCCGACATATCTAAAAGATACAGTATGTATGCCCTGTGACCTGCCGACTGACCATACACTGGATGCTGGGAACACAGATAATGACATTAAAACAAATGTAAATGCTCGCCCAGTTCTAAGGTCTTGCCCAAAATATTGAGCTGCTGATTTAAAAGTGTGTAGCTTACCTAAGGTCAGCAGCTTTATCTTTCTAGTGTGCACCTAGCCTAATATGTTGAAAGTATATATAAGACTTAAGGGGCCCATATACCACTGCGATTACCTGCCAACTACCTGCCAGGGAGCCTCCTGGGCTGCAGGATCGCACATGATACACATACAAATGGAGCCCCTCTCTTCTTTGCCGGCGTTTGCCAGAATGTCCCTGCTGGCAAAAGCCGGCGGAGAGGGACTCCATCAGATTGGAACATGCGTGTGTCTCACGTGCATGCGCGTCCCAGTCTCTTGGCGGCAGGACCTGCTCGTCTCAGCTTCAGGGAGACGGGCAGGGTAAGGGGGAGGTATGGGGAGGTGGGGGCAGGCGTCAGAACGGGGCGGCGAGGACCCGGGGGGAGCTCCGTCGGAACAGGGCGCATGCACGCCCCACTTCCGATGGCCGGCGATAGAACTGCCAGCCCCTGCAAAGATATGACCGGCTCATCTGTATGCACTCCTTCTGTATACAATGTATCATATGCACTGACAGGTACTTACTGCTACAGAAGACAACTAATCCTTGTGGCAGCCATGGAGATTTCTAGATCTGATCTGATGCGCATGGGACCGCGCATGGGATCGGATCTGGAGGTAAAACGGACACGATATGGCACTTTTCACACAATCTATCGGTCCGATGGGTCGAAATTGTGTGAGAAATGGCCATATATGGGCACCTTAAGTAACAATCATTGAACAAAAAGGTATGTGTGTACATTGGCTTTAGCTATAAGAGGAGAAGGTGGAATGTTATTGGGAAGTACCGTGATTAGTGTTCGGAAGAGAGCAAGTAGCACATACAGTAGAGTTTTGATCCACTCTGCAAGAAGTGTAAATTTACTACGGTGAGAGTTCCATTGAAAATAGGATGTTACCAATAGCAACCAATCAGACCTAATTCAGGCCTGATTGCAGGGCAAATGAGTTCTCAAAATGGGCAAAACCATGTGCACTGCAAGTGGGGCAGATGTAACATATGCGGAGAGAGTTAGATTTGGATCCCTAATCTAACTCTCTGCACGTGTTACATTTACCCCAGCTGCAGTGCAACATGGTTTTGCCCATTTTGAGAACAAATTTGCCCTGCGAACATACCTTTATCTGTTATCTTCTACAAGGTGCAAAATACCAAAATGCTGCACCCCAAGTAATTTTAAAGGAGATGCAATTTAGCAGAGCTGACATTACAGAAGGAAGGTGCAATGAGCTGGGGGAACAAGAAATGTTATGGGTTGTACAGTATATACTGTAGAAGAAGTAAAATGATGCTACGAGAGCAGGTGGAATACTATGGGAGACAGACCGGATTCTGTTGGGGAAATAGAGTGACATTCAATGGAATGCAGGCATGGTGTGGGGATAATAGAGTGTGAAGTTTAAATAACGTGGGCAGAAGGTGGAGGGAGTTATGGTGCAAACACAATGGGCGGTTCTGCCCAGCATGTATACATAGCGACGATAGTAAAATAATGGCTCAAGCGATTTCCATGGAGGTGGACAGCTATGGAAAGCCATCCACTCGGCAGGTAATACCAACAGATGAATGGCGGCGACCGGCAGTGATACGGCAGTGCGCATCAGCGCTCATCGTCAGGGCAAAAAAACTGGGGGGATTTAAGCTGAAAGCCGCTCAAAACTCCACAAGTGAGCTGCTTTCAACTCAAAATTGCCCAGTGTGTATGGGCCTTAAGGGAATGCTACAATGACAAGGCTAAAAGAGTAGCAGGTAGAAGAATCATGGGAAAAGATCAGAGAAAGTGGGGTTACAAACAATTCTGAAGGGGAGTCCAGTAATGTCTGTTTGCATGTATATATGTGTCTTCCTATAAGCAAGGCTTAGTTTATCTGCAGCTCTTGACCTTATCTTGTGGTACCATTTATATTAAGTAGTGGTCTGGACTGATAGATCTACAGGTGTCTAGATAGACAGTCAATAGGTCTACCCAAAAGGTCGACACTCAATAGGTCAACAGGGTCAAAATGTCAACATGAAAAAGCTCAACATGCAATAGGTCGACGGTCAAAATGTCGACAGTGTCAAAATGTCAACATGAAAAAATGTAGACACATGACAAAGTCCCATGTCCACCCTTTTTATGTTGAATTTTTGACCACGTTGACATTTTGGGGTGGTCATATTATCTATGTAGACACTGTCTATCTAATAATCCACACCCACAAAAGGAGGAGGATGGTGTTTGGAGGCACAGAAATATGAAGGGGGTTTAGATTCACATGCTCATTTTGTATTATAGGGAAATTTTCTATTCATAAACTGATGTATTTACAGAGCAATGTGCTGTATATGATCTGCAAAAGTTTACACATCAAGCAAACACTAAGGGTGTATTCAATGTCAGGGTCACGGCAGTCGAGCTTGCTCGACCGCCGTGACCCAGTCCCGTTCTCGGTCAGCTCGACCGAGAACACGCAGGCGGGATTCAATGTCCTGCCTGCCGGGGAGCGAAAAGGGGGCGTGGCGATACCCTGCCTAGCGGAGACGGGGCGGACGGCTAATGGTACATAGGAAAATGTGGTAAAACCCCCCGTTTTTCCGCATTTTCCCTTTAGTACATCCCGCCCTGAATGAGGAAAAAACATTCAATGCCCTTTCGATTTTGCTTCTACAGTATAAGTGGAAATCTAAATGTGTGTATTCACCATAAGTCAAAATCTGCTTAGTCAAAATTGCAAGGAGCCTCCCCGTGTGTGCACCCCTTAAGATTGATACTAGATAGCCACAGCAGAACAAAAGCCGGACAACTGGATCCAAAATCTAAACTACTGTCATGTACAGTAAATATAGATGTGCCTAGTGGTCATGAATTCTATATATGTGCACATGTTTGTTGCATGAGTATAAAAGTAGACCATCCAATATACAGTACAGTATAACTCAATGAGTTCAAAGAAACAGAAACTCACTTTCTTTTGATACCAAAATATTGCATCTCTATTTTCAACAGCCATTCTGATACCCTGTCATTGGAAATTCTCTCTACACCTCGGTAGGATACTGATCTCTGCACGGACCTAAAACTGGATAAAAACAAAGAACATGAGATACTGTAATGCCTGCATGAGAAGAGAGTGAAATAATAATAGCCCTTTGTTTTCTACACCACGCGCCTGATTTAGAGTCTTCTTTGTTTAACCATAAAACAACATGGATGTAAAAGTTCCATGAGGACGCATATGCCTCTGGTGATTATCAGGCTTGATCTTTGCAGCAAAGAAAAAAGTAAATACATTTCACTAGTTCTGCACAGCAGCGCTGTTTTAGTAAATGAGTAAATGTTAATAAGTACTTGTTTCCTAGCATGGAGCCCATCGCATACCATACTTAGTGGTGTGCAATGCGTGCGATGCGATATTCATGTTAGATTAACAGGAGTACTTGTACAATGAAATATCGCATAGCATTGCATGGCAGCAAATGGCATGCGATGCGATTTTTAATTGTACAAGCACCCTGCTGGGTGCTTACAATGTTAAATGCACCCCCATTGTCAACGCCACCCCCACTATCAACGCCAACCCAAGCGCAGCGAGCCTGCGAGGGGCGGCGGTACACATCCTCCGACCTTTTCATACTCCCACTATCCACGTCGGCGCAGAGTTGTTTTTAGACAGCGTGGCGAGCGTAGCGAGCCACCGAGCCCGAAGCGTAGAGAGCGCAATGAGCCCCGCGAGGGGCAGGGGAATACGAGTCCGAAGCGTGGCAAGTGCAGCGAGCCCCACGAGGGGACGCGGAATACATGTAAAGTAATCCGTATGCGCTCGCCACGCTTCGGGTTCGCCACACTATCTAAAATTGAATCCATGCCGACGTGGATAGTGGGGGTATGAAAAGGTCGGAGGACACGTACTGCCGCCCCTTGCGGGCTCGCCATGCTTCGGGTTGGCATTGATAATGGGGGTGGCGTTGCCAATGGGGGTGCATTTAACATTGAAAGCACCCATCAGGGTGCTTATACAATTAAAAATCGAATTGCATCGCATGCCGCTATATTGCATGCGATGCGATTGTATAAGATGTTGTACGATCAAAAGATTGGGCGCCGTGCTAAGAAACAAGTACTGTACCTGCAAGGGGGGGCGATCCACATCACCCCCTTGTTGGGATTTCGGAGGTCGGGATTCCGGCCGCCGGAATTTCATATCGATCCCCCAGTACACTAAAAGCTACTTTGAAAAAAGCTACAATGCGAAACAAATGCTAAATTAGGAAACCGTTATGAAAGTTCAGGAATCACTGAACTGGAAGAGCGTCTAATGCTGGGTACACACCTACAGATTTATGTCTGGTGGGAATAAAAATCTGGTAATGTATGGGAGCAAATGACTATCAAGCATTTGCTCCCAAACACTGGAAAAACATTGTTCCTATAAATTTGTTCAATTAAATACCGGGTTATTACCTGGTAACAGGTTTTCCTCTACTCCGCCATGGCAGCCATCATATATGGGTTTCTCCCTGCTGGGTAGTGCTTCTGGAAAGGAAAAAAAGACCTCTGGATCCTATAAGAAGGCTCCTCCTCCATACACCAGTGTCTTTATATTTCTTCAGCTTTAAAACAAACGAACATCATTATTCCACATAACACAAACGTATTAAGGGCGGGAACTACCGCTGCCATGGAGGAGTAGAGGAAAACCTGTTACCAGGTAATAACCCGGTATTTCCTCTGCCTCCGCCATGGCAGCCATCATATATGGGTCATGCCCAAGCAGTACCACATTCCATAGGGAGGGTCATACTCACATATAACATAAGATCAGGCCACCGGCCCCATAAATCATAACTTAAAGTAAAAACGTTTCTTTCACGGTTTAATCCACCGCCGCGCTCAGAATCTTCCTCCCGAACTTAGCATCTGCAGAGGACCAGACGTCCACTCTATAATGCTTCGTAAATGTGTGGGCCGAGGACCACCCTGCAGCCTTGCAAATCTGTTAGTGATGCAGATTCTTTCTCTGCCCACGATGACGCCATTGACCGCGTTGAGTGAGCCTTAAAACCTTCAGGTGGCTCCTGCTGCCTTATGACGTATGCTTGTCGGACGCAGCTTTTGATCCATCTCGACAGTGTTTGTTTAGAGGCCCTTTGCCCCTTTCTTACTCCTTCTGATAATATAAATAAATTGTCTACTTTACGAAACTCAGCTGTCCTTTGTTTATAGATGGAAAGGGCTCTAACCAAGTCTAGGCAATGCAGCCTACTTTCTTTACTATTCGTAGGGTTTGTACAAAATGTGGGTAATATGATCTCTTGGTTAATATGGAACTCCGACGCCACCTTCGGTACAAACATTGGATTTGTCCTCAAGACCACTTTATCCGTATATATCTTAAAGTACGGCTCTTTTATCCATAGTGCTTGGAGTTCTGATACTCTACGGGCTGATATCATGGCTACTAGAAACAACACTTTCCATGACAAGAACTTCAAGGCTACCTCTTGTAGTGGCTCAAACGGTGATTCTGTAAGGACTCCCAGCACTAGGTTCAAGTCCCATGATGGTATCGGACTTCTCACCCTTGGTTTAATTCTTTTTACTGCCTGCATGAACCTCCGTACGTATCTGTTCTTGGCTATGTCCCAGTCCAAGATGCATGATATGGCCGAGACTTGTACTTTTAAAGTACTTGATGAAAGGTTCATTCGAAGACCTTCCTGTAGAAAAGACAGTATGGTGACCACACTGCGAGGATTCTTCCTGTTTTCCCTCGCCCAAACAGCGTACTTCTTCCACACTCTATAGTATATTTTCATGGTTACCGGCTTCCTTGCTTTAAGTAGAGTATCTACTACTCCTTCACTGAACCCTTTTGCTTTCAAGATTCCGATCTCAGCCACCATGTTTCCATGACTCCGGTTGTTCCTTGAATACTTCTCCCTGCACTAGCAGGTCCTTGGTTGAAGGTAGTCTCCACGGATCGTCCACTGCCAGTTTCTGTACTGTATTGAACCATGCTCTGCGAGGCCAATAAGGAAGGACCATTATCACTTCGACTTCTTCCCTCTGCAGTTTCTTTAGTAGCCTCTGAATCACTGGTATCGGAGGAAAAACGTAAGCTGTCTCCATGTTCCAAGGAACTGACAGTGCGTCCACTTGTTCCGCCAGTGGCTCCCAGAACCTGGCAAAAAACCTGGGTACTTTTCTGTTTTCTGCCGTTGCCATAAGATCTACCTGTGGACGTCCCCATCTTTCTACCAACTTTTCGAATACCATATGGTTGAGACCCCATTCTCCTGGCAGGCATTCTCTTCTGCTTAATTGGTCGGCAACCACATTTTCTTTCCCTGCCAGGTATACTGCCGTGATGCTCAGTATCCGACCTTCCGCCCATTCGAACAATTTGGCGGCCACCTCCATTAATGCTCTGCTTCGCGTACCTCCTTGCCGATTTACATAGGCCACTACCGCTTGATTGTCTGATCTCACGATAATTTCTCTTCCTTGCAGTTGGCCTTGAAACCACCTGCAGGCTCTGACCACTGCCTCCATCTCTCGCAAATTGGAGTGAGCCTCCTTCCATTCTCGCTGCCATCTTCCTTGGGCCACTTGATGATTGAGCGTTGCTCCCCAGCCTATTTCGCTGGCGTCTGTGGTTAGCGTAACCTGCTGCTTCATCCCGAAGTATCTTCCTGCCACCAACCTGTCTTCTGCTGCCCACCAGTCCAAGTCTTGTCTGGCCTTTGTGGACAGGACTATTCTTTGGGACAAATCTTTCGGGTTTTTGTTCCACTGAAGAAGAAAGCAGCTTTGGAGTTTCCTCGTATGGAACCTTGCCCACGGAACCACCTCTATGGCTGCCGCCATTAGGCCTAGCACCTCCATGCAACCTCGTGAGGACACAACGCGTTTTCTTTGTAGACTTTTTACTTGCTGCACCAGCTTTCTTCTTCTGCCTTCTGTTAAGGAAATATTTAGATCTCTTGTATTGACAACTACCCCTAGGTATGTCAGTTCTTGGGTAGGAATCAATTGACTCTTTTTGTAATTTATCAGCCAACCGTGTTCTATCAGACACTGTACCACTCTGTCCGTATGCTCTTGCGCCTTCTCATCCGAATCTGCGACTATTAAGATGTCGTCGAGATAAGGAAATAACCTTATCCCGCTCTGTCTTAACGCTGCTATCACCACAACCAGAACCTTGGAGAATGTTCTCGGGGATGTAGCCAGACCGAAGGGAAGGGCGTTGAATTGATAACTTGTGCCCTTTAACCTGAACCTCAGATACTTTCGATGGCTTTTGCAGATCGGAACATGCAAATAGGCGTCTTTGAGATCTATTAATGTCATAAAATCTTTTTGACTTAAGTCTAGTATCACCGATCTGATACTTTCCATCTTGAAGGATTTGACCTCTATGAACTGATTGAGTCGTCTCAGATCTAGTATGGTCCGGAATCCTCCTGTTGCTTTCCTTACTATAAAGAAACGGGAAAACCATCCCCGAAATTCCTGATCCTCTGGAACAATGCTGACTACTTCTTGCTCCAGCATTTCTTGTAAACTTGCAAACAAGGCTTTTCTCTCCTCCCTGTCTTTGGGAATCGGAGACTGAACAAAAAATTCTCCGGGAATTTTTTTGAAGTCTACTTTGTACCCGGAGGATACAACTTCTTGGACCCACTTGTCTCCAGTGGTCCTGGACCAGGTGCTTGCAAATTTCAGCAGTCTGGCCCCTACTGTTTGTGACCTGACGTCACTGTGCCTCCTTCTTGGAGGAGAACTTATTCTCTCTATTTCTTTGGGCACGAAAATTGCCCCTTGAGATCCAGGATCCCCTCCTGTAGGGCCTTCCCAGTCTATATGCCCGTGACTCTCTGTAGTCTTGGGGCTGAAACCTTCCGAACTTGGCTGGAGGTGCTTTCCTGCCTCCCTTATCCTGAGGGAGCCAGACCGACTTCCCTCCTGAGATTTTAGCCACAAGTTCGCCCAACTGTTTGCCGAACAAATAGTCCCCTTGAAACGGCATGGACAGGAGCTTATTTTTTGACTGAGCGTCAGCCGCCCATGGTTTCAACCACAGGGCCCTCCTTGTCGCGGCTGTTGCTGCCCCTGCTCTGGCTGCCAGCCTCACCGCATCCATCGATGCTTCGCAAACAAATTCCACTGCCAGTTGTACATCTTGCACAATTTTTAACAACTCCGATCTTGCGAGGTGATCCAGAATATCCCCTTCCAGCTGCTGACACCAGCCTCTTATTATTCTGGATGTTACTGCCATAGCCGATGCTGCTTTCAGGGAAGCCCCTGAGATTAAGTGCTGCTTCCTTAGGCCCAACTCGATCTTCCGCTCCATAGGATCTTTAAAAGCGTTGGCCTCCTCAAGTGGCAGCGTAGTTTTCTTCGACAACCTTGCCACCGCAGCATCTATCTTTGGCGCTTCTTCCCATGAGAGCACTTGTGCCTTGTCAAAGGGATACATTTTATTAACCTTTCCTGGAATAGCCACTCTTTTGTCTGGCTGCTTCCATTCTTCGGTTATTATGTCCTTCAAAGTTTGCGACAAGGGAAATGTTTTGCTTTTCTGTTTCCTGTCTTTAAAAAGCATTTCCTGCAAGCTTAAATCCTCTTGCTTGTCTTCAATATTTAGTGCCTTATAAATACGGACCAGCAAGTTATCAACCATGTCGGCATTAAAGTCCGTGTCTGACCTATCCTGCCCTGGATCATCGTCCTCTTCGTCCTCCAAGTCACCACCAAGCATATTAGCACTGGTTGACTGCCCCGCTGAATCATCCACCTCTTCACTAAGCACATAACTTTTTCGTTTAATGGGTGCTTTACCCGAATCCTCTTTGGGCGCAAACGTGTCTGCCAACGCAGTTTTTAACATTTGAACCAGGCTCGCCATTTGAGCCGGGGGAAATAACTGAGACGTCTTACAGCCTTCACACACAGCTCCCGTGTGTTTTTCTGGCAGCGTCTTGTCACATGTTGTACACTTGCTCTGAGCCGGTTTCTTTTGTTTACTTTTTCCACCCTTATCCTTGCTAGATTCAGACCTACAATGACACCACAAACCAGTCACTAATCAACACTTCAAAACAACACCACGTGGACACCCTTGCACCAACACGCTGCTCACCCAGTTTTCATGCCAGACTGTCTGTCTTCCTCCATACTTGGTAGTGCGCTTCTAAAACACAGCCGCGTCTAAGTACCAGTAACAAACTTAAGACCATACAAGCACCATTTAAGAGACTCACCTCTCCAGCGTATAAGTGCCTTATAACGCGCCTCACCTCCTCAGAGTATCAAAGACCTCCGACCCGCGAGGCACCTGTCTCCACGCTGGTTCCCTTGAAACGCACAGCTGAATACCGGAAGTCGCGCCTAAATGACGCGCTGCCTATCCCTCTGTTCACAGAGGAAATACGTCACGCAGCGCACTACCCGGCGTCCGCCCCTAGCACAGAGCTGGGGCAGGAGAACATGTGCTCACACACAGCTCCAGGTTGGACGGAAAAAATGCTGCTTCTCCTGGACGCCGCCGCACAGCTACCCCATGGGGCCCGCATTCGGCACTCTGAGAGCTTATGCTCTCTAATCTCCCTGTATGAAGCCACAGCAGCTGCAGGGAGCGACAGTCTGCAGCGTGAGGTGAGCCGGTGTCCACACACATGCACTACCCGGAAAGGAAAAAAAGACACTGGTGTATGGAGGAGGAGCCTTCTTATAGGATCCAGAGGTCTTTTTTTCCTTTCCAGAAGCACTACCCAGCAGGGAGAAACCCATATATAATGGCTGCCATGGCGGAGGCAGAGGAAAAATGTATTTCAATTTAAAAAATTTAATGTAAATTCTCATATGCTCCCATACATTTCTTGATTTATGCTCACACCAGACAGATTGAACAGATTATTCTGTAGGTGTGTACCCAGCTTAAGTCAAACCATTCCTCCCGCACCACTTGGCACAGAATGAATGGGTAATGAAGACAGATTTGTACCCATCTGTACACTGTCCATCCTTTGTCCTCTCTTTAATACCCCTTTCACACCAGCCTAATTTCCCAGGAAAATTTGCCAGGATTTCAACCCTGCTATGGAGCTGGGTTGCTCCCGGGTTCAGCTGGGGGACCTGGCCGGTGTGAAAGGAGTAGGAGGTACTAACCTGGGTTGCCGGTCCATGGTACGGGTGGTCAGGCTGGCTATCCACACAGGCGGCAGGGCCAGATGACAGGACAGGTAGCGGATGAAGATGACGTAGCTCTCCAGCGCCCTCACTGCTACCAGAGAACTGCGTCATCTGCAACCGCCGTCTGACCTGTCATCTGCGCCCACCACCTGTGTGGATCACCGGCCTGCACCGAGGACCAGCAACCCAGGATGAGTACTGTTCACCGGCCTCTGACGCCATCCCAGCTCCTGCCTCCTCCCCACACCAGAAAATGCAGGGACTTTTCTGGTGTGAAAAGGGCCAACCTGGGAATGCCCGGCATGATCCCTGGGCCAACTTCCTGGGTGGATCTTTGCATTTTTTGGTGTGAACGGGGTAAAACTATACTTATTACATGGATTGTACATGCTCTGGACTGTATACACCTGCTGTGAGAACTTAAGCCCCATACACACTAGACTAGAAAGTAAAAGCTATCGCTCAGAAGAGCTCCAAAATAAATGTCCAGTGTGTCACTCAATATTGTTAAGGATACACACTCCCACGCATCATTAGCGACCCCCTCCGTCTACTGAACATGTAGGTTCAACTTTAACCAGTGCCCACGTCGACTGTGTCCACATTCGGGTCAAAAACCAGTGAAAAACCCCATGTCTGCCTTTTGACTGTCGACCTAGACCATGTCGACCTAATACTTGTGTCGACCAACTAGCTGTAGACCAAATGATCCCATTCCTTCATTTCTTACGTGCTTTGTTTTTTGTTACTTAACAGTTCCTGTCCTGCAGAATTTGTGACACATTATAAATACACTTTGATGATGAACTTATTTGTTGTTCTAGAAATTCCTTCCTTACAGGCAGCACATTGGTGTCACCCATATACTCAACCTAACATGGAGATTGGCAAAGTACACTTTGGCACCACAAACATGACAGTGGTGCGACGAGCACTTACTACCAATGACTTACATCTATATAAGTGCATATAAAAATATAAGTATATGAATCCTTAACCTATAAAAGGTTATACACATGTTACCAGTTTGTCAAGGCTATTGTACTGTATGCAAGTCAATGTACAGATTTGTAAACAGAAACAACTGAAAATGTTTCACTACATTTTATTTGTTTAACCTTTTGCATGTCAACATTGCTGTGACCGTTCCTCAAAATATCCGCCAGCGTCGCTGACCGCGACTGTTATTTTTTTGGGCACAATATTTAACGAAGCTTGGTAGTATTTGTATTTATTCCCACTAAAAAAAGTTGCGGTGAGCATTTTTAGCGTATATTTTGAGGATCACTCACAGCAATGGTGGCCCTCAAAGGGTTAAACCACTGACACATAACATTTAGAAAACAATGGCAATTTTCAGATGATTTGTTATTAGAGCTTAAAATCAAATACTTTCAATAAAAACTATAAAATCAACTAGATGAAACAAGTTTATTTAGATTTTTTACATTAAAATATGTCATAATATTTCACTATGAATACACAATTATTTTCACCTGAAAGCATTAATATACACTGTGTATAGAAAACGTGTCAATCTCCTGCTAGCTCTTTCAGCACATCAGTACAATAGACTGATGAAATCTGCAGGCATAGCTAATGAAGTGAGTGACAGTGGGAGAGATCTGCACAGTGACACTACAATTAGGAGAGTAATCCCTGAACAAATGCAATGTTGTTACTTACAGTTTGGTTTCCAGCTCTGCATTATTAGGCTCAGTGACTAAGCAACGAGCTGCAGGCTCTCTCCTCTGACTGCTAGGGGAACAGCTATGGCTCACTCATACGTACACACATACTGTATGCACTAGACCCAGGTGTCAGCAGGAGCAGATAAGCAGCAACCCCAAACCAGCTCACACACTTCCTTTTTCCGGGTCTGTGATGAAATCCATTGTAGCTACAGTACAGTGCATTTAAAGGGATAGTACATTTAACCTATGTACACACATAAAGATAAATACAAACACGTTATCTAGCTATAGAATTAATTTTATTAAGAGTACATATATTATTTGTCATTGTACACTTTTTTCCTTTTAAAAGGAGCAAGATTTTGGTACTGCTTTCCTAGCACGGCGCCCGTCTCATTGATTGTATGCCTTAAGTTTAAGGTACTTAAGGCATACAGTCAACGCGATGGACCCGATTTTTTAATCTCATGGATGTTATGCATCCATAAGATGCATGAGATCCATGAGATAAAAAATCGTAAGCCCCCAATAACCATTGTTAACGCCACCAGCACTATCAACGCCAACCCGAAGCGTGGTTAGCGCAGTGAGCCCGCAAGGGGCGGCGGTACGCGTCCTCCGACCTTTTCATACCTCTACTATCCATAGTATATGTGACACTCCAGAATGGGGAAGTGTCCCCTACTTCCTCCCCATTGCCCCGATACAAAGGGTTGCCCGGCAACCGACTACGGAACAGGAGAGAGAAGAGAGAGAGCCTGCCATTGGTGGCGCCGAGCAGGCGCCCACAGCGTGACCTGCAGGACAACCCCTCGAAGAGAACCCCCTTGGGATTGGGGGAGACAGCCGAGGCGCGAAGAGAGGAGGGCGGAACCGACCTGAGAGGGAGGAGGATCAGCGTGTGGCACGGGGAAGAAGAGGAAGGCAGCGTGGCGGAGGGCGGCCACAGGGAGACCCGAGAGGCAGCGTGCAGAGCGGCAGCAGCACCTGGTCTCAGCAGCGGCGGTGAGTAGCGGAGGGAGCAGATCTGGCAGCGCGTGTGACCCGCTGAAGCCCCGCCGCGTCATAGACCAGCGCCGGCTGGGCACACGGAGTGTCCCGGCACCCGACAGGAGACGCAGCGGTGATTGACGGCTGAGGCAGCCGGCGGCAAAGCTGAGCAGGGCGAGTGTGGCGCGACTGAGTGTGGCAACACTGCGCCTGCAGTGCCCACACTAGCGTGCCCCCCTGCAGAAGAGGGAACCAGCCAGCTTGAAGTGCCCAGCAGAGGACCCAGACAGCAGGGGCCGCACCTAACTGTAAGTGCTGCACCGCAGCCTAGACCCAGCCTGAACTCCCTGACCATACCTAGGAGCCCACCAACCGCCGCACTGGTAAGGGGAGAGGGAGAGCCGGACACCAGCCCGCACCTCATAATAGCCCTGACATCATACACCGGCCATCTGTAGCTGCTCTCTACAGAGGCACCCCCCTAGCCCAGAGTGGGCCAGAGAGACAGAGGTTGATCCCCCACACCTGGGTCAGGAGCCTTACCAGTAGCTCCCAACAGCCTTGCCCATTGACTCTGCTATCCCAGGGACACCAGTGCCTAACAGTCACCAAGGACTCTCCTGTACCTAAGTGTCCCAAGACTGCATAGTGTAGGTGTGGATGGACGGTCACAGAGGACTCCACTGTATATGCCTTATTAGGACCTGGCCCGTACACTGCCAGAGAGAAGTCCTCACAAGTTCAAGTGCATCCATTTTCTCCTAGGAGAATACAGCCATTATTTGAACCGGGACCCAACAGTGCCACCGTGTGGCCGAAAGTGGGAATTCCCCACCAGCTTCCCTAAAGAAATCCTAAAGCTTCTTGCCTTACTTGGAACATTTGCCTAATCCCAATTACCTTTTTTTTTTGGAAATATTGTTGACAGTCCACTGCGCAGTGTTAGACTGAGGCCCCCCACGGACCCCAAAGCCTGTGCACGGGCCTGCCGCAGCGGCAGCATTAGAGTAATAAGTCTGGGTACCCAGCATAAGGACATTGCTAGGAACCGCCCGGGACTATTGTGTTATTGTACTGTTATTTATATTGCGGTTATTTGAATGCATTGAGGTTTGCATTATTGCCGGCTAGTTGCCTTAACATTGAATTACTGCTATTGTGTTTAGATCGGCAGTTTGAGATATGACTGTCGCCAGTATCTGCTCGCCATAAACTGAGAGCGTCCAAAGTGCCTTTAATTGTAATAGCTCCTGTATGGTATTTACATTGTATTTCTTCACCTTTGTTTGCACTAATAAATATTCGTTGGACTGCATGCCCCGTCTCATCCCTGTGTCAGCTGCACCGGTGACCGGCCGACAGTGAGAAGATTCCAGTTACGAGGTAAAGGGTTACTGGCCGCCGCTTCCGTTTATCACACAGGAAAATCTTGGCGTCTACGAACAGGATCGACGGGATGTCGGAGTCTGGAACCCCCCCAGTACCAACACCGAGACGGAGACTACCCCCAATACCGCCAGAAGAAGAGGACCCACCGGGAGCAACGGCGGCACCGATTACAATGCCGTACTATTTTGGGGCCGCGTGGGTACCTACATACTCCGGAGACACACGCGCCCAAGGTACAAGCACCCTGAAAGAATTCAGAGACAGAATGGAGGTAACGTTCAAGTTGTATCGGCTGAGCGAAGACCAGAAGAAAGAGATCCTACTGGCACAATTGAAAGGCTCCGCGCGGAGAGAGGTCAAGGCATGGCCAGAAGGCGACAAAACGACTACGAAGAAAATATTCAAGAAACTCGCAGATATGTTCGACTCCAAAACAATACCGGTGGTGAAAAACAGGCTGTATTCCAGAAGACAGAAACACGGGGAGACGCTGCGCGACTTCGCGCTAGCCTTACAAGAAGCTATGAAGGCTGCGCAAGCGGTCGACCCCAGAGAGATACAGCAAGCCGACGAAATGCTCGTGGACCTCTTCATCGAAGGGGCGAGAGAAGAAGCCACACGTACTCAACTCCGCATGTGGCGGAAACAAAAAGAGGACTGTAGCTTCGCCGAGTTCAAAGAGTCGGCACTGAAGGTGCTAGGACAAAACCGAAATAAAGACTTCGAAGAAGACGTGACAACAGAAGACGACGACGCTGGAGATCGTCCCGAAGTCGTACCTTACAGAGCGGCGAAGAAGAAGGGGACAGTCCTCCAAGAGGTGCAAACTCCAACGGTACCCGACCCCCTTAGTGCCATCAGTGACAAGCTGACAGAGCTGACTCTAGGCCTGGCGCGAATGGGACAACGCTTAGATCAGAGTGAAGCACGACACAGGGACTGGCGTCCGCAACGAGAGAGGAGAGATCGGCCTCGGTGGAGTGTACCCAGAGAGTCGGGAAGACGCTCAACCGACCGATTCGATGAAGACGGAAGACCGATATGCCGAGGATGCCGTCAAAGCGGACATATTGAAAGGAACTGCCCACAGGGTGATTTAAACGAAGCACCCCCGAGGAGGAGGACCGACCCTCGGGAAGACAACCGCTACTAGGACTGTCACAACTGAAGGGCTGGATGAAGTCGTGTGGTGTGTAGCAACCGGAGACGGACCAGAGGAGGAAGGATTAAATCGTGCAGGTTTAATAATAGAATTCATAAATAGAACAATACACGCTTGAATACTTTGTTAAGTGGCAGTTTAGCAGTAATAAGAATTGAGCCGGCACGGCACTTTGTAAAGAAGAAAAAGTTCATTTAAACAATGACAGTTCAAGCACTGCGGACTGCAGGTTGGGGTCTTGGAAAATGAAGAAATCCGGAAAGAGAATGCACTTGATGGTAATGAGGGATCCTTGAAGACTGAAAGAAGATGGATGATGACAGAAGAATGGGAAGTTGCTTGGAAGCAGACGACTTGAAGAACTTAGGCCAGGAAGCTCAGGGATGCAGGCAGAGACCAGACTGTGGAGAGATCTGGCAGCGATGGGGTTAAGCTGAATCGAGACCAACACAGAGCACTGAAGCAAGGCACCAAGTCAGGAGAGGTGAGTCAGAGAGCCGGAGTCAGCTGGGAGCTGTGAACGCCTCTGGAGACTCTTTGTACTGACACTGAACAGGCCTAGGCAGATCCCCTATATCCCTAGAGGGCGGCTGCCATTGGCTGTCAGGTCAGTATGGGCGGAAACCTCAGACAAGGACCAATCTGCTATTTGCCCTTAATCAAGATGGCGGCACCGGCCTCCCGGCGCCCCTACAGCACATACCGCTACACTTGCTGGCGTCCCACGCTGCCTGCTGCCCACCAGACTGCCGCTGCCTGCTGCCGCTGACCTGGAGACCACTACACGCTAGCCGACGGCGGGCGCGAACGGGTGAGTAGTAAGCCCGCCGCGCACCGCCGCGGCTGCGTGTGACAGTCCACCGAAACAAGAATGGTGACCCCGCTTCGTGGGAGAATGCCCGCACGTGACAATTACCATCAATGGCGTGGCAGTGGAAGCACTCCTGGACACAGGCTCCCAAGTCTCCACCATTAAACTAGAAGAGTTTGACCGCCATTGGACACGGGAAGACATTGTCATGCCCCCCACGACGTGGCTTCACCTGTTAGCCAGTAATGGCCAGCCAATTAATTACCAGGGCTACTGGGAGGCAGACGTAAAAATCGGTCAAGCCACCTTGGAGAGACAAGGCTACTTGGTGACTACAACATCATGTGAGCACCTCCCCCCAGTAATCCTGGGAATGAACATTCTCAAACATTGCCCAGAAGAAATGGTGGAAGCCCTCCAGAGGGAAATGAAGAGAGCGGAACCCCGCGAGCAGAGGACTATGCAGCATACACTGCGGGTTCTGCAGGGTCAACAGAAGTTTGCGGACGCAAGAGGAGAAGTCGGCAAAGCCCGCGTCACCGATCGACAACCGGTCCTACTGCTGCCGAACTCTGAACATGTCATCTGGTGCAAGGCCAGGATTGGGCCAGGAGGAGGAGCGTATGACGCCGTTCTAGAGCCGTACGAACACGACAGCCAACCACCTTTCGCCGTAGCCCGAACATTGGCCCGAGTCCAGAATGGGAGAGTGCCAGTCCGGGTAGTCAACCCACACAACCACCCAGTCAGGTTGCATCGACATTGCCCTATCGCTAGAATCTTCCATGTCGACTTTCAAGACATCGTGGGGCATAATGTGACCTCTGCAACTGAACGCGTGGAGGAAGAAGAGGGGCCGGCGAATGCAGACGAGGGAAAGGCATGGTGGGAAGAGATCCAGATCGGAGGCCCGGAGACCACCAGACAAGAACAAGAGGGCATCCTCGAGGTAGTCCGGAGGAACGCGGTGGCGTTCAGCCAGAACCCATCTGACTTTGGAAGGGCCAGAGATGTGTGCCACCACATCCCCACGGGAACGAGTCACCCCATTAAGGAGAGGCATCGGCCTATCCCTCCTGCCATGTACCAGCCAGTGCGGAAGATGATCGATGAAATGCGAGAAGCTGGGGTAGTGCGTGAAAGCCACAGTCCATGGGCCTCTCCGATAGTCATCGTAAAGAAGAAGGATGGCAGCCTGCGATTTTGCGTTGACTATCGCAAGCTCAATGCGGTGACACACAAGGACGCCTACCCTCTGCCCCGCATAGAGGAGTCCTTAACGGCATTGAAGACAGCCGCCTTCTTTTCCACGCTGGACCTCATGAGCGGGTACTGGCAAGTCCCCATGGCCCCCGAAGATATACCAAAGACCGCGTTCACAACGCCAATGGGGCTGTTCGAGTTTGAGAGGATGCCTTTCGGGTTATGTAACGCACCCACAACATTCCAGAGATTGATGGAACACTGCCTCGGACACCACAATTTCGAGATGATCCTGTTGTACCTGGACGATGTCATCATCTTCTCCCGAACGTATGAAGAACATCTCAAGCACTTGGAGGAAGTGTTCCGGTTGCTCGCCAAATCTGGGCTGAAGCTCAAGCCAGCGAAGTGCCATCTCCTCAAACCCGAAGTGGCTTATCTGGGACACATCGTTGGTGCCCAAGGTGTCCGACCAGACCCGGAAAAGATTGAAGTTGTCCACAATTGGCCAGTACCCCGCACCGTGCGGGAAGTGAGAAGTTTCCTGGGGTTCGCCGGCTATTACCGCCGATTTGTAGAAGGGTTTGCCAGCCTCTCAGCTCCGCTCCATGAGCTACTGAGAGGGAAGTCCGGCCAGGAGAGAAAGGGGCCCACCCCAGTGGACTGGAAGGAAGAACAGCAGCGGGCATTCGACCAACTGAAAGCTTCATTGACGAGTGCACCTCTGTTGGCCTATCCGGATTACGAGCAACCCTTTCTTGTGTACACCGACGCCAGCCACCAAGGGCTAGGAGCAGTCCTGTCTCAAGTACAAGACGGCAAGGAACGAGTGATCGCATACGCCAGTAGGGGGCTCCGCAAAACTGAGCGCAACTGCGAAAACTACAGTACCTTCCGGCTGGAGCTGCTTGCCCTCATCTGGGCGGTCACAGAAAAATTTAAAAACTATCTGGCAGCAACCCCCTTCGTAATCAAGACAGACAATAACCCCTTGGCGCACTTGAACACCGCACAATTAGGGGCTATGGAGCAACGCTGGGTATCCCGTCTTGCTAACTTCAGATACACGGTAGCGTATAGGAGCGGCAAGGAGAATGGGAACGCCGATGCCCTGTCCCGCCTTCCAGTTAGCGACGTGCCCGAGGAAAGCAGAGACGTGGCCGAAGAACTTGAGACCCCCCTGTTCCAGACCATGATCTACTCAGAGCCCTTGTCAGTCGCCACAAACAGCCACCATGACCCGCCAGCTTTTGAGACGCCCGAAGTTGATTGGCCAGAAGTACAGCGCAAGAGCCCTGTGATCCGAGATCTTGTCCGATTGCTCCGACAGCGTCGTGGATTGTCCAGAGAACAGAGACTGACGGCTGACCCGGAACTGGTGAAGTTGGTGCGGCATCGAGAACGGTTCCAGGAACGCAGGGGCTTGCTCGTACGTGTAAGCCTTCATCCAGGGACCCAACAGACAATCACCCAGATAGTGGTCCCGAGACAGCAGGCTCCGAAGATCTTACAGGCCTACCACCACGACTCCGGACACTTCGGCACCCAGAAAACTGAGGCGGTGTTGAGGACCAGATTCTTTTGGATCGGGATGAGAGAAGATGTAGAGCGGTGGTGCCGCGAATGTGTCCCCTGTAATCTCAAAAGACACCCCGCCGCTGGAGAAAAAGATCCCCTGCACCCCATCAAAAGCAGTTACCCGCTAGAACTGATGGCGCTCGACCACGTCAAGCTGGAGCCCAGTGCGAGTGGACACGTGTACGCCCTGACCATGACCGATCATTACACGAAGTTCCTCGTAGTGGTCCCGGTCCGAGACTTGACCGCGAAGACAACCGCTGAGATGTTCTGGAAACACTTTGTACAGCCGTATGGATACCCAGAGAGAGTCCTGACCGATCAAGGGCCCGCCTTCAACTCCCAGCTGTTTCGCGAACTCTGCTCCACATACGGCTGCAAGAAGGTACAAACTACGGCATACCACCCACAGGGGAACGGCCAATGTGAGAGGGCCAACAGAACCATCCTAGGCATGCTCCGAAGCCTGTCCACAGAACAGCGTACTCACTGGCCACGTCTCTTGGCCGAACTCACATACCTCTACAACAACGTAGAGCACTGTTCTACGGGATTCACTCCCTATTACCTCCTGTTTGGCCGACACGGGAAGCTGCCTAGAGATATGGACCTGTCACCTGTTGGGACCCGCTGCCCCCAAGCACAGCAGGATTGGGTCCGGGACCACCAACAGAGAATGGAAGATGCTAGAGGGATTGTACAGCGGCAGATGGAGGCCGCCCACCTCAGACAAAAGAACGACTATGATGCTGGAGCCCGGCCAACACGGCTCCAGGTCGGAGATAAAGTTTGAAAGAGGAAGCACCATCGCTCCAGTAAACTAGATATCATGTGGGAACCTGCCCCGTACACAGTACTCCGCATCCCTGACAGTGATGTGTACACTTACCAAATTCAGCGCGGTCCTTAAGGGCCTGTCCTCACAGTGTCTCGGAATCAATTGAAGCTGTGCATCAGAGAACCCCCGTCAGCTAGAGAAGACTCTTCCGACGAAGAACCTATTGGCCCTGCTGAGCCCATTCCCCTTCATGATCCGATCGAACTGTTGCTGTTCACAAGTGGTTCTACCCCAGGAATTCCAGTACAGACCGCACGTCACGGAAGTCCTGTAAGGCCAGTAACCGAAGAACAAGCCGACCCCGCTGACATCCCTGCCGTCCACCGTACTCCGGTCAGAGAAGTCAGAAGATCCGAGCGGTGTACGAGACGGATACTCCCCGTCCGCTACCGAATGTAAATCATATTCGAATATAAAATTATTTGTGCCTTACGTATATAAAATTGTGTACGGTGTTAAGATTTATGTGACAGTTGATGTTACCCGGGGCCTTCCAGAAGGACATTCAAGGCCCTACTTTCTTGTATTGACATTTGGGACTTTTGTTGGTTCTTAACCTGATGCCCGGGGACTGGCATCATTCGAGCAGGGGGACATGTGACACTCCAGAATGGGGAAGTGTCCCCTACTTCCTCCCCATTGCCCCGATACAAAGGGTTGCCCGGCAACCGACTACGGAACAGGAGAGAGAAGAGAGAGAGCCTGCCATTGGTGGCGCCGAGCAGGCGCCCACAGCGTGACCTGCAGGACAACCCCTCGAAGAGAACCCCCTTGGGATTGGGGGAGACAGCCGAGGCGCGAAGAGAGGAGGGCGGAACCGACCTGAGAGGGAGGAGGATCAGCGTGTGGCACGGGGAAGAAGAGGAAGGCAGCGTGGCGGAGGGCGGCCACAGGGAGACCCGAGAGGCAGCGTGCAGAGCGGCAGCAGCACCTGGTCTCAGCAGCGGCGGTGAGTAGCGGAGGGAGCAGATCTGGCAGCGCGTGTGACCCGCTGAAGCCCCGCCGCGTCATAGACCAGCGCCGGCTGGGCACACGGAGTGTCCCGGCACCCGACAGGAGACGCAGCGGTGATTGACGGCTGAGGCAGCCGGCGGCAAAGCTGAGCAGGGCGAGTGTGGCGCGACTGAGTGTGGCAACACTGCGCCTGCAGTGCCCACACTAGCGTGCCCCCCTGCAGAAGAGGGAACCAGCCAGCTTGAAGTGCCCAGCAGAGGACCCAGACGGCAGGGGCCGCACCTAACTGTAAGTGCTGCACCGCAGCCTAGACCCAGCCTGAACTCCCTGACCATACCTAGGAGCCCACCAACCGCCGCACTGGTAAGGGGAGAGGGAGAGCCGGACACCAGCCCGCACCTCATAATAGCCCTGACATCATACACCGGCCATCTGTAGCTGCTCTCTACAGAGGCACCCCCCTAGCCCAGAGTGGGCCAGAGAGACAGAGGTTGATCCCCCACACCTGGGTCAGGAGCCTTACCAGTAGCTCCCAACAGCCTTGCCCATTGACTCTGCTATCCCAGGGACACCAGTGCCTAACAGTCACCAAGGACTCTCCTGTACCTAAGTGTCCCAAGACTGCATAGTGTAGGTGTGGATGGACGGTCACAGAGGACTCCACTGTATATGCCTTATTAGGACCTGGCCCGTACACTGCCAGAGAGAAGTCCTCACAAGTTCAAGTGCATCCATTTTCTCCAAGGAGAATACAGCCATTATTTGAACCGGGACCCAACAGTGCCACCGTGTGGCCGAAAGTGGGAATTCCCCACCAGCTTCCCTAAAGAAATCCTAAAGCTTCTTGCCTTACTTGGAACATTTGCCTAATCCCAATTACCTTTTTTTTTTGGAAATATTGTTGACAGTCCACTGCGCAGTGTTAGACTGAGGCCCCCCACGGACCCCAAAGCCTGTGCACGGGCCTGCCGCAGCGGCAGCATTAGAGTAATAAGTCTGGGTACCCAGCATAAGGACATTGCTAGGAACCGCCCGGGACTATTGTGTTATTGTACTGTTATTTATATTGCGGTTATTTGAATGCATTGAGGTTTGCATTATTGCCGGCTAGTTGCCTTAACATTGAATTACTGCTATTGTGTTTAGATCGGCAGTTTGAGATATGACTGTCGCCATTATCTGCTAGCCATAAACTGAGAGCGTCCAAAGTGCCTTTAATTGTAATAGCTCCTGTATGGTATTTACATTGTATTTCTTCACCTTTGTTTGCACTAATAAATATTCGTTGGACTGCATGCCCCGTCTCATCCCTGTGTCAGCTGCACCGGTGACCGGCCGACAGTGAGAAGATTCCAGTTACGAGGTAAAGGGTTACTGGCCGCCGCTTCCGTTTATCACATATATATATATTTATATAGCGTGGCGAGTGCAGCGAGCCACCGAGCCAGAAGCGTGGCGAGCGCACGCAGACTACTTTACATGTATTCCGCGTCACCTCACGGGGCTCGCTGCGCTTGCCACGCTTCGGGCTCGGTGGCTCGCTGCGCTCGCCACACTATATAAAATCAACTCCACGCCGACGTGGATAGTGGGGGTATGAAAAGGTCAGAGGACACGTACCGCCAACCCTCACGGGCTCGCGGCGCTCGCCACGCTTCGGGTTGGCGTCAATAGTGGGGTGGCGTTAACAATGGGGGGGCCATTTCACCCATGAGGGGGGTTAGCTATTAAAATTGGGGTTTTGGGGCCTTTTACATTGATTCCAATGTAAAAATCTCGTCGATTGCATCATCTCATGCATCTTATGCCGCACAAACACATAAGATGCATGAGATGCTTGAGATATCAGCCCCACACATACAATCTAGATCGTGGGCGCCGTGCTAGGAAAGCAGTACCAAAATTTTTTAAATTATATAGCTTGATAGCCATAAATTAATGGACCCATTAAGAATGTTATTTTCATGGGGAATACACTGTTTGGGAAACGGTCATCTGTCAGACCACACTTAGGTCGACAGTCATTAGGTCGACCCCGGAAGGTCGACTGGCCCCAAGGTCGACAGGGTTAAAGGTCGACATGGGTCAAGGTCGACATGACTTAATGTTGACATGGTCCAATGTCGACATGGGTTTAGGTCGACAGTCATTAGGTCGACATGAGTTTTTCACAGTTTTTTGAGCCGACGTGCCGACAGGCGGTATTTCATGCCCTACCATCCACTAGGGCGTGGTGGGAGAATAAAATAGTGTGCCAAGCGTAGCGAGGCACCGTGCCTGAAGCAAGCGAGGGGCTGCAGTTCAACTGCAATTGTGTCCATGTCGACTGTGTCGACATTCGGGTAAAAAACTGTGAAAAACTCATGTCGACCTAATGACGGTCGACCTAAACCCATGTCGACCTTAAGTCATGTCGACCTTGACCCATGTCGACCTTTAACCCTGTCAACCTTGGGGCCAGTTGACCTTCCGGGGTCGACCTAATGACTGTCTACCTAAGGCTGGGTACACACCAGGACGACCCGCTCACGATGCACATCGTGAGCAGGTCGTCAGTGTTTTCTTCCGACCCGCTCACGATGACGCGGTGGCCACGACCCGCTCACGATGTGCACCGTGAGCGGGTCCGATCCGATGGCGACCCGCACCCGGGAGTATGGTCGTCCTTCAGATCCTACCTGCAGTAGGTAGGATCTGAGGAACGACCGACCGCCCCGCAGGACCGCGCATCGGATCGGTATCGGTCCACACCGGGACAGAATAGGGCCCGATCACCACACAATTCAGTCGGAATTGGATCTAAATTGATGGGATCGGGCCCTAGTCGTCCTGGTGTGTATCCCCCCTAAGTGTGGTCTGACAGATATACAGATTCCCTCTGTTTATAGGTTGCAATTCATTAGTTAAACAATTATTTTGCACTGTTAGCTGGTTATCCAATTACCTGCGACCATTGATTGTGGGTAATTGCTTTGTCAGGCTATTCTAACATACCCTCCAACATCTGAAGGGCAAAAATCGATACACTTTCAGAAAGGGGCGTGACCAATGTGAAAAGGGGGCGTAGTCATCCCACTTTCCGAATGTGTACTGGGATTTTTTTTCCATATATAATATATACATACCTCGCAACATGACCCTCTCCAGGAGGGACACAATGCTCTGTTTCTGGACTTTCCTCTTAATGTATCATTACAATCACCTGTTTTCAACAGGTTTACTAATAAGAAAGGTGTTTCTCCACAGGTGATGGCAATCATACATTGGGGCAGATGTATGAATCTGCCTATAACGTTTTGCACATAATGAGTCCTGCTTCTCCAGCATTATGTGGAGAAGCGGGCAAACGTTATAGGCAGATGTATTAAACCCCTCCAAAGCCGATAAGGAGAGCTGTTATGCCCAGCGTGAACGGCTCTCCTTATCGCAGGGCTGGGCAACACCGGCCCTCCAGATGTTGATGAACTACACACCCCAGGATGCTTTGCATTAGTTTTGCTATGTGGCCATGCTGAAACTGATGCAAGGCATGCTGGGATGTGTAGTTCATCAACATCTGGAGGGCCGGTGTTGCCCAGCCCTGCCTTATCGGCTCCCCCGCCGCATGCTCTAGGGATGGCCATCTGTGAAGACGCCATTGATGGTTGCCATTGATGGCAATTCTGCACCCAGCCATTGATAGTGGCAAACTATTTGATGGATAACCATCGATAGTTTTAGCTGTCGATGGTCATCCATTCGATTTGACTTAATGGTCCGTGGGCCAATCAGAACATGGGGGTGGGACTTCTGGGTGTTGGGGGGCGGAGCTATGCTATGTGTCCCAGCACCTTGGAAAAAAAAAAGGAAACATCACTTCTCCTTTGCCATCGATGTAGGGAAAGCATTTGGTACTCCCACATTGCTGGCAAAAGTATTCGACATCGGCCACAAACATCAATGATTTCCCTAGCATGCACGAGATCTTGCTAAAACCGCGAGATCTCCATCGCAGCCCAAGCCAGAAGCAGGGCTAGCGTTGTCCCCACAGTGGGGGATAGGACAACGCTAGCCCTGCGCTGGCGAAGCAGCCGGGGCGAATTAACGCCTTGAAGGCTGTTAATACATTGCCCAGGCCGCTAATCACTGGGGGGATTGCAGGGGACAGCCTCGCCAAGCGTAACTTGGCGGGCTGTCACTAGCGCACGTTAGGTGTGCTAGTGATACATTAGGATAAACATAATTCCCCCCCCCCCCCCCCCCAGTTAACCAGCGTTAAGTGCATTAATGCTGGTTCATACATCTGCCCCATTATGAGAAAAGTCCAGAAGCAGAGCATTGTGTCCCTCCTGGAGAGGGTCATGTTGGGAGGTATATATATATATATATATATATATATATATATATATATATATATATATATATAATGAATCCAATGAGACACGTCACTCCAGGTCTAGTAAACTCAAAACATCGTTTATCTGGTGTCAACGGCGTTTCGGGACAAGCCCGTCTTCAGGACATACTCAGTTAAACTTACAACAGTGAATGACATTTATACATTTGTGTGTGACTTACCCATCCCGGCGCTGCCCGCTCTCACATCCGTCCATCGGCGTGTTCTCCGTCTCCTTTCCGGGTTCCCCTCCCGGAAGTGACGTATCGCCGTCTAGGAACGTCATGCTGGACGGGCAGCACTGCGATGCACTAAGTGGTGTATCTGAAAAACCAAACAACATTTGCAAAGTTATTCATCATGTGACCCTGTGTTGTCCTTATATTGTTATAACTCTATCGTGCAATTGCTCATACAAAAAATCTCAAAAGGGGTCATACATATTATTAAACCTGTGCTGCTGTAGGTGTGCATATTTGCCTATGTGTGTTATTTGTAGCGTGATCACTAGGTGGCACTGGTGCTTTCTTTTAGATAATATCTTACATTTAAACATAATCATAATCATAATGCATTGTGTCTCAATACTGTGAAGGAATAAATAAAAAAATTGTAATAATACATGAAAGGTATTCCTGTATGTGATACAATATATATACCACCCACAGGTACCAATACATGGACAAACATTTCTCCTATCACCATAAAATCTGAAAATAATATATCTATGACAACAACCTGTACATAGATATATGTGAGTCAAGTATATATGTGAAAGAAAATTTATATGTAGAAAATCTACATTTTTATTTGCTTCTTATTTGTTACACTAGAGGAGGGGTGTTGTAACACCCTCTGTCAGATGGTTCCTTTCCAGTCAACATCTCCCCCTGTGTCGACTTATGTGTCTTGTGTCAAAAATTTCACATTTAATTAAAAAATATAAACGTGATGTTAAAAATAACCAAACCAAATCAAACCAACCAGTGAACAAAATTATGTGAATTAATGATCTACTCGAGTGTTTTCTAATTGCGCCCTGTTAGGCTATGTCGCTCTCACAGCTCGATGTTAATGACTTTATGCGGCAAAACATTCAAATTATCTCCATCGCTATTGTTGGTTGTTCTCCAAGACCACACCAATATATATCTCTCTCACTTACTGTGGACATATATTTATAAAAAACACCCAAGATGGTTGGCTTCATTAAGCCCATGCGGGCTCACAGTGTTGAGCCTATATATACATTTACTCTCCAAACAGGGGGTCTCTGTGCGAACCATTGGCCATCTTTGTGGACTATTACTTGCAGCCCTGTATTCAGGCTACAACTACCTACCTGAAGGATACAACTATGTTACTAACTAGACTGGCCAGTATTGATACTCTCCCTGAGAACTTGGTTATGGCATGTGTGGATGTCACCAACTTATATACGTGCATCCCGCACGACCAAGGTTTGGCAGCTACTAGAGAGTTGATTACAGACAATGCACTGTACACTGGCCCGCAGATTGAATTTTTCCTAAAAATATTGGAATTTACTCTAACCCACAATTGTTTTTTACACGATGGACAATTTTTTAACCAGAACTCTGGATGTGCAATGGGTTCCCCGGCAGCGCCGGTCTATGCAAATACGTACATGTATGGTGTTGAAAATGCAATTTTTTTCAGGAATGTCAATATTAGTGCTAAGATATTTTTATATCTTAGATATATTGATGACATCATTATATTCTGGACAGGGTCAGAGGTAGAATTAGAAGATGTCTTACAAAAACATAATGCCTCCCCAAGTCCAGTAAAATTGACATACACCATGAGCCGTGCCAAAATTAATTTTTTGGATGTACAGATAGAAATCAAAGATGGTGGCCTGATCACACAACTGTACTCCAAGCCGACTGACCGCAACACCATTCTGCACAAACAAAGCTTTCACCCAGATCACACTACCCTCAGTCTACCTTATTCCCAATTTTTGCGAGTATGTCGCATTAACAACGTAGAGGGGATTAGGGACAGACAACTTGATGAAATGGTTGACAAATTTGTAGCCAGAGGGTATCATATGCAAGATCTCTTAAAAGCGAGAGTGAAGGCGACTAGAGTGAGTCGTCAGGAGTTACTCGCACAAGCCAAGAAGGACAAGGATAAAAAAGAACAACAGTCCTTCATGTGGGTAACCCACTACACTAATAAGAGTTCAGACATGGTTAAACAAGTAAAGAACATCTGGCCCATAATAAATAGTGACCCAGACTTAAAGAGTTTGCAGGGGTCAAGACTGATGCCTAGTTACATCAGGGGTCCAAACCTGAAAGACATCCTTGTGAAGACAGACATAACTGGTAGAGGAATTAACAGGCCAACACACTTCCTGACCAGAAAAGCGGGATGCTACAGGTGTCTGGGATGTGCCACCTGCAGCCACATGGTTGTGGGTGACACCTTCAGACACCCATACTCAGGGAAGGCATACAATATCAGATATGCCCTCACTTGTACTACAAGATATGTAGTGTACCTTATTTCGTGCCCGTGCGGCCTACATTACGTGGGCAAAACGGTAACACAATTTAAGGAGAGGATGGCCCAACACAGAGCAGCCATCAGGGCCGCTTTAATCAGTGGGACCAGTGAACAAACAGTTGCCCGGCACTTTGCCACAGCAAAGCATAACATCGCGGCATTGAGATACCGGATGATTGACCACATCCCAGCCTCCCTTAGGGGAGGGGATAGGGACAAGCAACTGTTATGTTTGGAGAGTAAATGGATATATAGGCTCAACACTGTGAGCCCGCATGGGCTTAATGAAGCCAACCATCTTGGGTGTTTTTTATAAATATATGTCCACAGTAAGTGAGAGAGATATATATTGGTGTGGTCTTGGAGAACAACCAACAATAGCGATGGAGATAATTTGAATGTTTTGCCGCATAAAGTCATTAACATCGAGCTGTGAGAGCGACATAGCCTAACAGGGCGCAATTAGAAAACACTCGAGTAGATCATTAATTCACATAATTTTGTTCACTGGTTGGTTTGATTTGGTTTGGTTATTTTTAACATCACGTTTATATTTTTTAATTAAATGTGAAATTTTTGACACAAGACACATAAGTCGACACAGGGGGAGATGTTGACTGGAAAGGAACCATCTGACAGAGGGTGTTACAACACCCCTCCTCTAGTGTAACAAATAAGAAGCAAATAAAAATGTAGATTTTCTACATATAAATTTTCTTTCACATATATACTTGACTCACATATATCTATGTACAGGTTGTTGTCATAGATATATTATTTTCAGATTTTATGGTGATAGGAGAAATGTTTGTCCATGTATTGGTACCTGTGGGTGGTATATATATTGTATCACATACAGGAATACCTTTTATGTATTATTACAATTTTTTTATTTATTCCTTCACAGTATTGAGACACAATGCATTATGATTATGATTATGTTTAAATTTAAGATATTATCTAAAAGAAAGCACCAGTGCCACCTAGTGATCACGCTACAAATAACACACATAGGCAAATATGCACACCTACAGCAGCACAGGTTTAATAATATGTATGACCCCTTTTGAGATTTTTTGTATGAGCAATTGCACGATAGAGTTATAACAATATAAGGACAACACAGGGTCACATGATGAATAACTTTGCAAATGTTGTTTGGTTTTTCAGATACACCACTTAGTGCATCGCAGTGCTGCCCGTCCAGCATGACGTTCCTAGACGGCGATACGTCACTTCCGGGAGGGGAACCCGGAAAGGAGACGGAGAACACGCCGATGGACGGATGTGAGAGCGGGCAGCGCCGGGATGGGTAAGTCACACACAAATGTATAAATGTCATTCACTGTTGTAAGTTTAACTGAGTATGTCCTGAAGACGGGCTTGTCCCGAAACGCCGTTGACACCAGATAAACGATGTTTTGAGTTTACTAGACCTGGAGTGACGTGTCTCATTGGATTCATTGTATGTGGTCAGGCTTTTCCCTGCACACTGAACGAGCACCCGGGCAAGTTATCTACTATATACTGGTGGGCAGTGCCGGATTGAGTGGAGAGATATATATATATATATATATATATATATACAGGGCCAAGGCTTCTAAACACCCTAGGCAAAACTTCAACCCCCCCAATCCATACTGCCACCAATATCCACTTTCCAACCCGTTAAGGCATACCTTGCTTAACATTCTGGAATTGCAGGGAGGCTCCCAAAAATCAGGTGGTCCTCCCAGCCCACCCCTGGGAAGGTGGGCATGTCCCCTGCTTTCCCTGGAGGCCTCCCTTTGCTACCCACAACAGAGTACAAGGAGGAGGGGGCAGCAAACTAGGGAAGTATGCCTCAAAGGAAATTATAGAGGTGAGGTCTTAGAGGTTCCACAGCATCAACATCATTGATATTTTGATAGGCAGACCTGGTAGCGCCCCCCCCCCCCCCAGATCCCGGCACCCTAGGCAGCTGCCTAAATCTGCCTAATGGTAGAGCCGGCCCTGTATATATATATATATATATTTATTGGTGTGCAACCTCCTGTTTGCAGCATACCGCCAGAGGCTTCCTGCAAACTGCATATGACACACTGACATTGCACTGACCCATGGAGGTGCCCACAGAGTGCCCCCCTGCCCTCGTGTGCTGCAGAGTTACCCCTTTGTTGGCCACTTCCCAGGCCACCTCGATCAGCACAGTGTTATCCAGGTCCAGGTCATCGTCCCAGTCCTCCAGTCCGGTGAGGGAGGTGATGGACAAGCTCCTGCCCAGGGGCATCTTGCAGGAGGTTGGCAGAGCCGGGGCTGCTGCACTCTGAGGGCTGATTACCAGGGTCAGTCAGTGGTGCCAAGTCCTTGAACTGTAACCTTCTGCTGCACCCAACAACCACATGCCGCCCTGCCACACTGACAGGCCCCCCCTTCCCCCATGCAGGCGGCGCATACTGGCTCGTGATGTCACATGGAAGCATGGGTTTACAAAATGGCATGTGATTGGCGAAGCAGAACTCGACCACTGGCACACTAAGCCCCCTGGGAGATGTAGTTTGGCCGACCACTCCCCCTCCCCGAAGAGCAGCCTGCTGTGAAAGAAAGTACATATGCATATGTCATATGCAGTTTGCAGGAAGCCAGAGTCGGAGGACGAGCCGGTTATCAAAAAAACCCGGTACATTCGGTACACTTTGATTTAGCCGGTACAGACCGTTAAAAAAAACGGTACTGTACCAGTTAAATCGGTAGTTGGAGGGTATGTTCTAATAGCCCCAACAAGCCGACACAAGCCACAGCTTATCCGAGATTTAGGACCTTCTTCTGAATCTAGTCCATATGCTCTCCTGCGTGATTGCACAAGGGAGCGATGGTTTGCGACTGCGCATGCACATACACATGTATGTGTATGAATTGATTATTTGCCATCCCATTTGCACCTAGCAGTGTGGACGGGGGTTGTGGAGCGGCAGTGAGGGGCTGCGCCCATGAGAACGCCCAGCATTTCATGGGCAGTCCCATGATAATTCGGCGATGACGTGGGTGCAGGGGGCGGGCAGCTGACATTAGAGGATGTCAGGTGCCCACCCTCTTCCCGTACAGGGAGCCCGCAGATATAACCATGCGACCATGGATGTTTATGCCAAAGAACCATTTGCATGCGTGCGGCGATATTAATTGTGCGAGCGTGGGCGGCGCATAGATGCCGGGCAAAATTTAGAAATTCGAATAAGGTCCATAGTGCCACCTGCCGCAGACAGATGAAACAAAATCCTTGATAAGTGATGGGTTTTTGTGGCTGCGGCAGTGAAAACAGGTGTGACTGAACCTGTGTGTTTTGAAACAGAAAAGTATGTTACTATGGGAGTTCTAATTAGTGCCGTAACTAGACATTTGGTGCCCTATGCGGCTATGCCAGAAAGGTACTTGGTGCCTGACCTTGCCAGCACCACAGGGACAGCACTTCCCTTTACAAGTCTGTTTGTGATGAGCTTCCTGCTGTAAAACCAGCCATGTAGAAAGGGGTATTGCATACCTCCCAACTGTCCAGATTTTTGCGGGACCGCCCCACCCAGTGCCGGTATTGTGTCCCCCCTGCCTAGTGCTGCTGTCACACCTGTGGGTTTTGCAGGATCCAGTTAGGACCATGGTGAGCAGTGGAGGATAGTGAATGGTCCTCACACCTTGAATACCCTGTTCTACCCCCTATAAGCTGGTACCTAACACCTTCCTGAACACCCCCTTCTACCCCCCAATAAGCTGGTACCTCACACCTTCCTGCACACCCCCTTCAACCCTCCATTAGCTGGTGCCTCACACCTCCTTCTCCCCCCTATGGGCTAATTCCTCACAGCTCCTTCACACCCCACAATAAACTGCTGCCTCACATATGCCCTTCAGCACCTTCTCCCCTTTAAAAGGTGATGCCTAACTCAAAATTGCAAGCCTCAGATGGCGATTAAAAAGACAGGAAGATAATCTGCGCTGCAATTTACATCAAATGCGGAAATTCAATATAATCCTATGGGGAGATGGCGCCGTGACGAAAGTTGCAGAAGTGCAAGGATCGCACTACTGCAAAACTTGATTAGTGCATACCCGATACATTCAACGTGGCGGAAAAGCCAGCATAAGCTTTAGTGCAGGCATGTCCAACATTGGCCCTCCAGATGTTCTGAAAATACACATCCCAGCATGCTTTGCAATAGTTTAGCATTCTCTAATACCAAACTGTGGCAAAGCATGCTGGGATGTGTAGTTTCACAACATCTGGAGGGCCAACGTTGGACATGCCTGCTTTAGTGCATCTCCCTATAGGAATCTTCAGAGGCTAAGCGGCTGTGTATGAATGACCAAGTCCTGAAGGTAGCTGAGCTGTGACTGTAACAGAATGGCAGATGAGATACTGATATATATTGCTGGCGACAGCGGCAGGTTAATGAATACATGAGCTGCTGATATATGAGAGCGTCAGGATGGCAAAGTCAGTGAGATCTGAACAGCAGAGTAATAGCCGACTTTGAATCGGAAACTGGTTGCGTATGGATGGCACTGTAAATGGAATCGTGGGTGGATCGCACATAGGGCCTTATTCTAGTTCACTCTTTCTGACAAAATCCTTCTTAGATGGACAAAACCATGTGCACTGCAGGGGGGCAGATGTAAAATGTGCAGAGAGAATTAGATTTGGGTGAGTTATTTTGTTTCTGTGCAGGGTAAATACTGGCTGCTTTATTTTTACACTGCAATATAGATCTCACTTTGAAGTAAAACCCCACCCAAATCTAAGTCTCTCTGCACAAGTAACATCTGCCCCACCTGCAGTGCACATGGTTTTGTCCATCTAAGAAGGATTTTGTCAGAAAGAGTGTACTAGAATAAGGCCCATAGAGACTGGAGACCGGTAGCGTCTGGATCACACTGGAAGTGGTACAAAGTATCAGGACTGTGGCAGGTGACCAGATACGGAGCCGGGCAGAGCCTGACATCTGATTGGCGCTTGATTGCTGGGCAGCGGCACAGATGGGATGCACTGGGTGCAGGTACAGCTTGGAAGTCAGAAAGCGACAGATGCGGCTCAACCAAGCAGAACTGGGTAACAGGTGCAGCTTGTCAGCTGGGCAGGATCAGATGCTAGGTAAAGCAGGAGCATCCAGAAATACAGTAGGTGGCTAAATATGATGAATACAGGATATTTATCCCTCCTGAGTTATAAGGATTGGCTGACAGGAAGAAGGGTAATCCAAAATCCATGGCATGGATACAGAAAATCTCACGGAGATCTATACAGATGTGAGACCAGGAACAAGGCACCGAGGGTTACTGGAGAACTCTGCCATAGAATGCTCGGAACAACACTGACTGGTTGGCAGCATGGATGCAGTTTGAACTTAGCAGTGACTGAAGATCACAAGTCAGGTAAACTGGAATAAACAGATTTGTGACAGCCGCACAGCTAGGGTGGCCAATCACAGGATCTGTGGAATTTCAGGATTTGGCCCCAAAATTGGCAGGATTCTCCAATCCTAAGAATTGGGGATGCACAGTCTAAAGGCGGGCAGCATCTGAGGAACCGCTCCGATGCAGCCAGGCTTCTCTCATCCCCGGCTTTGTGGCTCCGAGGAGCGTGACATGGTTGGAGGTCACACTGCACAGGCTGGGCAGCCGCACTGCCTGCCCCCCTCTGCACTGACCGCCTCACACCCAACCCAACCGCCTTCCTCTTGGCCACACCGCGCGGAGAGTATTTTTTTGTTAGGGAAACCAATCCTGGGACTGAGTATTTTTCAATCCCGAATCCCGAGATGGAAAAAATGCCCCATGATTGGCTTCCCTACAAACATGCTAGGCCACACCCTAAAAATTTTGGGGCGTGCAGGGTCCCGCTTCCCATCCCTCACATGTAGGGAGGTATGGAAGAGAACAAACCTTTACCGCGAGGGGCAATAGAACTGTCCACCAGATGACACCACCCGGACCTGGGAGATGAGGAAAGTGTCAATGGAGGACAGCGGGGATGGGAGTATGGGGCAGGCAGCTGGAGATTCCTCCAAGCTTCAGCACTGTGCGAACTGCTCTGGGACCTTTGTGCATAGTAGAAAGGCTGAGGAGGATGGACCACACAGAGCTACACATTCTTAATACCCACCCCGTGGTGTTGCTGCCTTGCTGTTACTGGAACTGCATGCTGAGCCATACTATCAGTGTACATGCAGATGGTGAAGTGTTTGTATCAACTCAATGACAGCAATTTAATTTGCATTGTTAAATAATCTGCATGCATGTATAAAGCACAATAGTAGTGCAGCAATGATAGCAATGATACCTTTGTATTTCACATGCATTCAAATTGACATGTCTGACCTTGTAATAGGCTTGCCACCTGTATAATACAGGATTATTTTGATCATATTGATTTATTACGGGACACAGTTTGTAAGTCTTCAAAGTGCTGCAGAGTTGAGAAGCCTAATTTTCCCGGTGGTCACTGTGGGCCTTATTTTGGTTCACTCTTTCTGACAAAATCCTTCTTAGATGGACAAAACCATGTGCACTGCAGGGGAGCATATGCAAAATGTGCAGAGAGAGTTAGATTTGGGTGGGGTTTTACTTCAAAGTGAGATCTATATTGCAGTGTCAGAATAAAGCAGTCAGTATTTTCCCTGCACAGAAACAAAATTACTCACCCAAATCTAATTCTCTCTGCACATGTTACATCTGCCCCCCCCCCCCCTGCAATGCACATGGTTTTGTCTATCTAAGAAGTATTTTGTCAGAAAGAGTGAACCAAAATAAGGCCCTGTGTGATGCATTGATCCCAGTAGGTACTGTAAGTTCAGCCTCTGCATGCTGCTGCTCTACACCCCGCACACCGTGTAGTGTAATGGCACCCTGTAACCAGTAGCAATTCTGCAAAGCTGATTGGATACTCAGGCATACCTCCCAACTGTCACGATTTCCGCGGGAACGTCCCGATATTCGGGGACGTTCCCGCGTCCCGCCCGGGGCCGCCATTGTCCCGCGGTGGGGGGGACAGTTGGGAGCCCCCCCAGCTTGCCGAGAATAGACGCTGTGCGCATGCGCACAGCATCTATTCAGCGGCGACGAGCGGCGAAAATGGGGGTGTGGCCGGAGTTCGCGTCACCCCGTGAGGCCACGCCCCCTTTTCTCGAGGCCACGCCCCCTTTTCGGGAGCGCGCGGCTTCGCTGCGCGAACGTCCCAGCCTCCCAACTTCAAAAGTTGAGAGGTATGACTCAGGTCAGGTACCCTGTGGAGATGATGAAAGCGTCCTTAAGCTGTGCATACACTAAAGGAGGCCATACACCTGTGCGACTTCTTTGAGTAGAGAATGCACACTGTATGCGGTCTTTTTTGCATACAATGTATTGCATGCGATCCCAGAAAGGGGGGAGCCATAGAATCTGTGAATTGTTTTAATGTAGTTATGTGTGGGTAACTTTATTTAATAAAATTCCAAACTCTATAACACATTTCAATAAATGTCAAATAAAAGTTTGAAATATGCATGAAAAATACTTAAAATATGCTTGAAAAGTGTTGAAATATGCTACATGAAATAATTGTAAAAAATTTTTTTTTCAACTTATTTATTTAAAAATCATGTGCAGCACATACTTTTTGTACTAGATCTCATCTCATCGCAAAAACGAGATGTGATGAGATACGATATTGTATACAATAACTGTAATGTGTATGGGCACCTTTAGATTGTATCTTCATCGATAACAAAATATTTTTATAAGTGGAAATGGACCGTTCTACATCCATTGAGGTAACTGGGCAGTACTTACATTTTAGGTGCTGTATGCTGTACTGTGCCTCCACAGTGGCAGCGCTGCGGAGAGAATCGCCAGAAAAAGCTGGCGATTCCCTGCAGAAGCCTATGGGTTTCTTACCGC
The DNA here is from genome assembly GCF_055691185.1 of Crinia signifera. NCBI lineage: Eukaryota > Metazoa > Chordata > Amphibia > Anura > Myobatrachidae > Crinia > Crinia signifera. The sequence goes on along the minus strand of NC_139218.1, from coordinate 119,073,136 downwards.
AGCGCTGTTTGAGGGATCCATCACGGATCCCTCCCAGCATGCCCTGCGGCCGGCGCGTCACTCTGCGCATGCGCAGATGGACTCCCGGGTCACAGACAAGATAGGCATTTCAACTTGTTTTGCAATGGCAGTTGGGCATGAGGGGAGAGTGGGAAGCAGTCTAATGCAGGGGGCTACACATAGTGCAATGGACTGTAGTTGGTGTGTCACATGATGAAGGAGACTGTAGGGGGGCGACTCACAGGGTGTACCTGCCTACTTTTTATGGGAAAAGGTCATTGGGTCACCAGCATGTTGGTCGACATGCATTTAGGTTGACATGATTTTAGGTCAACATGGTCATTAGGTCGACACAAGCATTAGGTCGACATGGGGGTAGGTCGACAGTCAAAAGGTCATGGGGTTTTTCACAATTTTTTTGAGCCATGTGTCAACAGGTAGAATTTTTATGCCCTACCATCCATTAGGGCATTGTGGGAGAATAAAATAGTGTGCTAAATGTAGTGAGGCACCGTTCCCGAAGCATGGCGAGCGCAGTGAGGTGCTATGTTTCAGTGTCCATGTTGACTGTCGACATTCGGGTCAAATAAATGTGAAAAACCCCACGTTGACCTTTTGACTGTTAACCTACCCCCATGTCGACTCAATGCATGTGTCGACCTAATGACCCTGTTGACTTAATGATCCATAACCCTTTTTATAATTTCAGGATGAGGCTACGTTTCGGGGTGAGGCTGATGTCACCAAGTCCTACCCCCATGTCAGCCAGCGGCGATAATTCGCGGGTCCATGGATTGGGGGAGGGGCTAAAATGACAACATTTTAGCCCACTCCCTCCCCGCAGACTATAGGTGGTGACACACAGGGGACCTTAAGGTGTAGAGACTGTAGAGGGGCGACATGCAAAGTGCAGGGAACTGTGAGAGGAAGCAACACAAAGGACACGGAAGACTGTAGCGGGTGTGACACAAAAGGTGCAGGGGACTGTAGGGGTGGTGACACACAGGGTGCAGGGGACTGTAGGGGTGGTGACACACAGGGTGCAGGGGACTGTAGGGGTGGTGACACACAGGGTGCAGGGGTGGTGACACACAGGGTGCAGGGGACTGTAGGGGTGGTGACACACAGGGTGCAGGGGACTGTAGGGGTGGTGACACACAGGGTGCAGGGGACTGTAGGGGTGGTGACACACAGGGTGCAGGGGACTGTAGGGGGTTGACATAGAAAATGACGGCAGATAGGAACCACTTGGCCCATCTAGTCTGCCCCTTTATATATTAAGCAAAAGTGGTAATAGCAAAGCGCTGGAAATTGTATTGTCCCTGCTGCCGTCTAAAGGGGATATTCAACCCGTCTACCTTTATATATTACCTCAAACCATATTTGATACCTATTTATTTGTAAAGATATCAATATGCCTATCCCAAGCATGTTTAAATTGTTCTACTGTATCCACCTCTACCACCTCTGATGGGAGGCTATTCCACTTATCCACTACTCTTTCTGTGAAGTAATTCTTCCTCATATTTCCCCCGAATCTTCCTCCCTCTAGTTTCAGTGCATGTCCTCGTGTTCTGTTGCTCCTCGTCCTGTGAAGAATGTCTCCCACCTGTACCTTGTTAAAACCCTTGATATATTTGAAAGTTTCTATCATGTCCCTCCTTTCTCTTCTCTGCTCGAAAGTATACATATAAGATCTTTAAGGGGCACATTTATCAAGTAATATTTGCGGCTAAATCCCCAAAAACACCTATTTTCGGGGGTTAACCGCAAATATTAAGTATCACCTAAATGTATTAAAGGGGGACCACAGCAGGAATCTCCGATCCCCGCTGCAATCCCCCATAGGTTTTTATGGGGGATGCCAAGCTGCCGATGTATCAACATCGGGCAGCCAGGCTTCACATCCCCTGGGCTATCGCCATTCTGGGATGGCGATAGCCCATTGTAGCTACATGTAGCACACATTGCACTGCCCAAGCGGCAGTGCGGTCATTGGAGTCGCGGGTGAGTCAGCACGTAACCGCGCATCCGCAGACACCCCCGGCTTCAGGCATCGCAGGGATGGGCTCCTTTTGGAGCCCTGTCCCTGCGCCCTCAAACATAATACATTCAGGTGATATGATCGCATTTTACAATGCGATCCTGGGCAGTAATATTCTGCCCAGATCGCATTGTAAATGCGATCTTGATAAATGTGCCCCTTAGTCTTTCCTGGTACATTTTGTGATGTAGGTTACGCCCCATTTTAGTTCTTTGTACAGTCTCTAATGTATTTATATCCTTCTGGAGATATGGCCTCCAGAACTGAATACAGTACTCTAGATGAGATCGTACCAATGACCTATACAGTGGAATTATTACTTCTTTCTTTCTACTGCTGATACCTCTCCCTATGCAACCAAGCATCTGACTTGCCTTCTTCATTGCTTTGTTACATTGCCTACCTGCCTTTAAGTCCTCTGAAATAGTGACACTTCGATCCCTCTCTTCCTCAGTAGTTTCCATTGTAGTGCCATTTGTACTATATTTAGTCTTTGGATTTTTGAAACCCAAGTTCATGATTTTGCATAAAACTGTAGTTGCCATGCTCTTGACCATTTCTCTAATCTACCTAGACCATCAATCATATGTTTTACCCCTCCTGGTGTGTCTACCCTGTTGCATACCTTTGTGTCATCTGCAAAAAGGCACATTTTACCCTCAATTCCATTTGCAATATCACCAATAAAGATATTAAAAAGCACTGGTCCAAGTACAGATCCCAGGGGTACCCCACTTGTAAACTTTCAATTCTTATGACTGTACTCCATTTACTACAACTCTCTGTCCTGCAACCACGCTCTTATCCATTAAACTATCTTAAAATCTAATCCCAATCTTTCAAGTTTAATTAACAGTCTACGATGTGGGACAGTGTCAAAAGCCTTACTAAAGTCTAGATAAGCTACATCTACAGCCCCACCTTGATCTATTACTTTAATCACCCAGTCAAAAAAGTTAATAAAATTTTTTTGACATGATCTTCCCCCAGTAAACCCATGCTATTTCGGATTCTGTAAATTGCTGGTTTTGAGACATTGGGTGAAAAGTGGACAAATCGTATGTGCCTAAGCGCCGATTATGATCTGTACACATTGGATCTGGAGATCGAAAGTGCTGCTGGATCCGATTAAACCGTATACAATCTCCAGATCCGATGTGCTCGGATCACAATCGGAGGTTACGTACATCATATGCTAATGGGCCGGGCAGTTGTGGAGGTATTGCACGCAATACCACAGCTTAGTGCATGGGGAGGCCCTTAGAATAAACAGAGTCCAGGATAAAATGTTTAAACAGTCTAGACAAAATCACTGCATCTGTGACCTACAAGTTCAACCACAAATGAATAAACAAAATGAATTTTCAATAATTTAATGTTAAAATGAAAATAAAGATATTTTAAAAGAGCCATATGCTTAAAATCTATTTGGCTTTATCTTGTGTACAATCATATCAATATATCTGCTAATGCCACCAAACTAAAAATTATACAACACAAGTGTCTCACTTGAACTGCATTGTACTGCAACACCTGAACCTGCATTGGGTTGCAACACATTACCAAAGTGCTTATACTTAAGCTAAATTATGACTGTAGTAGAAATGTTCCTAAATAGCTAGTTACAATCTGACAGACAGTATACTGGGCTACTGACTTGATACTTATACACAGAAGGCTCTAATTCGATTTAACAGCAGGGTACAAGTGGCATAATAGTGATTTACAATGTCAGCGCTTGTAGAGAAATTCCAGCACAACAAATTTCAGATAAAACCAAAGTGCTTGCCACTTTTGCTCTGCACTGGTTCAAGTCAGCTATTGGCATTTAGAGGACTTTGAAAAAGGTACGATTCCACAACATTTTGTGAGCTCTGCTGTAGCTTTATTCTAGTCAACTAAATTTTAAAAATAAAAATTTGGTAAAAATAATAGCATTCACCTTTGACCAGCCAACCAAAAAAATATTTAACATTCTTTTGGCCTAACTTCACCTTGTTGAGCAAGATTGTCAAAAACCTAGATTATGAAGAAAAAAAAAAAAAAGATTTAGCAATTTTCCAATTACAAAACATTGTTGAGAAACACCTTGAGCAATATAAAATCAGGTTAATCAAGATGCTCAAAACAAAAAGAAAAGCCACTTAAAAAAAAAAAAAAAAAAGTGGTGTGACAGGAATTACCTGAGGATTGCATCCTATAGCAAACAACGCTTATTAAACAGCATTGGTAAAGGTATTGTGACTTACACGTGGCAAATTGATGCCATGTGCAAATCAAATTAATGCCATTCTGCCTTGGCTACTAGTAGATCTGTATACTTGTACTGTTCTAGCCATTCTACACCTGAATTAAGAGAAGATTTGCTTTCCACTGCTTTGAGAAACATACCATTAAAACAAGTCCAAAAACCACTGTATCTAAACTACAGTCATTTTTGGCAAGGAAAATTTAAAAAACTAAAAATTTACATCAATGTAGAAAACATTAAGTAATAATTTAACGTTGACACAGGAACAACAATTGTTTAACAGGACGAAAACACACCAAACACATCTCACTTTATGGAAGAAATGGGACAGGAAAAAAAAAAAAAAAAATTCTTAATTTCAAATTTGATTCTTTTCTGTACAGGCACAAATATTAAATGTTAGTGCTGAAATTATCTACTGTGTCCTCGATTCAATTGATGCTCCTAAAAATTGCAAGCATAGCAAAATCAAAAAGTATATACATATTAAAAAAAAAAAGAAAAAGAAAATAATAGAATACAGATTTATGCTACTTTGTACTTTCTAAAAACATGTGGTATACATGGAAGAATCTGAAATTCTAGTACCAAATGAAAGCATTTACATAGAAAAACACACAAAACACAAACACTTGTCAAGCTGTAGTACTTGACGTCAGATCAATCATTCATGAACTTAAAATGAATTGTGCCATTTAAAAGAAAAAAGGTAGAACAGAAAAGGTAGAACAGAAAAGGTAGAACAGAAGTGCTCTGTAAATCAGTCTTTCTCCAAGAGATGTTTTCACTCTTGCTATGGTTGTAAGAAGAAATGGTGTATGCAGTTTAAGTCACATAGCTACATTTACAAACATTAAATAAAAGTGCTTCTTATTGAAACCAAAGCTTACAAATTGTAGGAGATTGATACACTTGTCAAACAAATTTGCCAAAGTTAACAATTTCTTGTACAAAGATATTTCCACAGATCATACACTCCTTTTCAGCCAGCAGTGCTGCTCCAGTTCCATTTTGCTACCCCAATTAGCTGCATCACCAGAAAGAATGCCAGATAAAACGTTTCGAAATGTTTTGCTTTTAAAATTACAGGTCTGTCTGTTATAAAACTATATAACTTCACATCAAAAGTTTAAAAATAGGTTTAAGAAATGAAACAGAAAAAAAAAAAAAAATCGTCAGATCATCATCTACACATCTGATTGGTGTGCGTTAAAGTGTGGTTGTGTTAAAGGTGGTTGGTTTTCCAACCTTTGTGGTAGAATGTGTGGTGCTACAAAATGTCCTTGTGTTGTTATGGAAACAGGGGTCTCAGTCAGCTCCATTTTCACACTGGTGGATTCAATTCCTGGGGGTGGAATTTCAGAGCTGTGGTCTGTTTCTAAGGGCGGTGTCTCTTTGTTGGGGCTGTACTGCTTCAGGCGAATGTGCCATGCCAAGCTACACACTGCAGACACAGTCTTAAACTGGTGGATGACATTTCGAGGGATAAAATAGATGTCATTATCACACAATTGGATGCGTGCATAGCGGATCCCCTCCCGGCGCATTTGGTTCAGCTTTGCTTCATCCACCCATTGCACGCACTGGGAAGAAAAGAAGAAAAGAAAATATTTACATATTGATACAAACTAACCCCCCCCCCCCCCCCCAAAAAAAAAAGTGGGTGGGTGGAAGGGAGGGAGGCTGGACTGCACATCCTAAGATTAAGAAATGCTACAATGATAAGACTTAGTGCCATGTAAAAAAATGAAAATTCAGATGCACACTCTATGGTCAAAGAATACAGATAATCAAAACAAGAATAAGGGGGGGGGTGTATTCAAACCGGCGGTACAACTGTGACCCGGTCCCGTTCTTGGGCGGCTCGAAAGGTGGGATTCATTGTCCCGCTTGCCGAGCGCCGAAAAAGGGGGGCGGCCGCGAGATGCAGACGGGAGCTTGACAATTCCCGGCCGTTCTCAGCGGAACGTGCCCAACTGCTTGTAAAGTCGGGCACGTTCTGCAGGGATCCCTGTTTAATACTGTCGGGGAAGACAGCATTGAATAGGCCTCCGCCTCTATTTCATCAGTCAGGAATAGCGGCGGGAGATTGAATACCCCCCTAAACCTCTACAATTTAACACGTTTGGCCACCTGCCACATCAAGGTGAACCTCACTAGGTGGGTCCACAACATCCCTACTACTAAACTATTATGGAAATGGTTCTAGGTTTCTACCTATAACAGTACCCATTTGAATCTGTAGACAGCTATCATAGGAAGGATAACCTAAAGGGTGGGTGTGAGGGGTGCGTGTCAGGCAAAAGGAGTGCTATCCTACATGTGTATAATCACTTGCAAATCAAACAGTGGTACCTGGGAAACAGGAGGCTCGTGGAGATCCAGTTGCAGTCTTTGCACAACATGAGAAAAGTCCTCTGCATGGAAGCAGATTACATCTTTGGTTATGCGAGGTTGATCACTCCTAGGTAGAGAAGACCGGAATGTCACTCAGACCGTTCTATTTCCCTTATAGTCATGCAGTTGTTAATCTGCACATTCCCACGCTCACCATTCAGAGATCAGATAGAAGTTTGCCCATTTAATACTATACAGTCTACTACAGCTTTGACATTTTTTACTACCCAATATCTAATAAAGTTTGTATAGATGTGTACCTCTTCACAATTACCCACAGATAGGAAACCTAAACCTTACTTCTATAAAATGATGTTGCAATAGTTTGTGTGTTTTAGACCTACCATTCTCCAAACTGCACCGCCTTCAGGACTCCTACAGCAGCTGTACTTTCCCAGTCAAAACCTTGACCAACATGATCAGCGTGAGCCCTTGTGCGGTCCTCGAAAAGGGCTTCTCTGGGTTCAATAGTGCGAGGAAGGTATTGCAAGTTCTTTATCTCATTCATAGACCTGCATTCAAGGGCAGTTAACAAACCATTACAGCAAACTTCCACCCAAGTATCATATAGAACAAAAAAAACATACCAATAAGAAAACCAGGGAGATACATATTGAGTATATCTCAATAAGACAATGTGGTGTTCAAAGATTTGACACATACAATGAAAAGTATCATAATACCCAAGTACACTAAATCTGTGAGATGCCACACTGAATCTTATGTAGTAATCAGACAATTCAAATGTAGCTGGTAGATAATGTGTTTACAATATGAGCTGACTGAGTTTTTCGTCTCTGGTATTATTCTGTGCAATGCATTGTGCTTTTTGTAGTTTATTGATAGATGTGTGTATATAATGGTGATGGACACTTCTCATTGGTAGTCAGTGCAGTGTGATCGCCTGATAGGCAGCTTGTGGCTTATATTATTGCGCACTTTACATTCATGTTGTATTTATCTTTCACAAAAGATTCAGCATTCAACATCTGAAACTACTTTGGAGAGCAGCTGCTTATATCATTTTATTATCCCTTTAAACTGAACAAGATATTAAAGAGTGGTTAAACTTATTGAGCAAACACTTACACCAGTGCTGCCTGTGTACACCCAAGGCCTTCACTAGAAATCCTAACATGCAAATAATTAAAACAAACAACAAAAAAATGGTGACACAATGGCGCTTGTGTGTTTAAACAAACAGGGAAAATACAACCTTAGTTTGTAATACAGGTTTTCATTAGATCTTTGTTAAAATATGTTCTTTGAGTAGATCACAAGTCTCACGGTCCTGCTGGGCCGGTCCAGACAGAAAGTGAAATCAACGAGCTTTTCGTTTCACTTTGTCTGGACCCGGAAAATTCAGCACAACATAACAGTCAGCACTGTTATGAGAGGAGGGCCACTGTGTTCCAGGCTCATTGGACTGAGCCGGGCAGGACCATGATGAAGCTTGTAATCTGCCCAAAGAAAATATTTTAACGAAGATCTAATGAAAACCTGGATTACAAACTAAGGTTGTATCATCCATGTTTGTTTAAACTAACAAGCGCCATTGGGTCACCATTTTTTTTGCATTGTCCCTATAAACTGAAAAAGTTAAGGTCTTCATGTACATTCATTGACCTGTTTTATGTGTGCTTTTACCTCCGTCGCTTGAATGGGGATTTTGGCATGTCTGCTGTGGGAATCATTTGCTCTCCTGGTCTCACCCACATGATTGGTCCATCATCACTTTGGGATCTGCACTGAATCTTCAGTGTAGACATTGTCCCCCATGGTAAAGTCATCTGCAAACATAATAAAAAAAAATTACAAGCACTCCACTCCTCTAGAAAATGGTGTACATTGTACAGAAACATAAGCAGGATGATCCATTAATATAATGCACCACATACTGTATTACACAGCACTATATATGAAGATGCTTAAGGCATAATTAACTGAGCGTATCTATTATTATCTCAATGACGACAGTCAATGGTTCGACCTGACAATGGTCACAATGAGTTTTTCAAGATTCCCTCCCCCCCCCCCCTCTTTTGGACTTTCATACTTAACCCTTTGAGTGCCAAGTGAATTTGTCAAAATTGGCAATAAACATTTTTATTCATTTTTTTTTTTTTTTTTTTTACACAAATGTTATCGGTACTGGCATTTTTAGCGGATATTTTCAACGCGTTTCCCCAGGAATATGCACCTCCGGCTTCCTCAGGAGCAAGTGTCACTTGCTCCTGAGGAAGCCGGAGGTGCATATTCCGGGGAAACACGTTGAGCACACCTAAAACGCTGACTTCATCCTATAAAAGTGACCAAGTTCATCATCCCTTTGACGTCCCTTTTCAAAATCTGGATACAATCTTATGGGTTACAGCAGTGGTTCCCAACCCTGGTCCTCAAGTACCCCCAACAGTGCATGTTTTTCAAGTCACCCAGCAGGTGCACTCATTATTCAGACACATTTTAAAAGATCCACAGGTGGAGCTAATTATAGCACTTGTGATTCTGTGAGGAGACCTGCAAAACATGCACTGTTGGGGGTACTTGAGGACCAGGGTTGGGAACCACTGGGTTACAGCCTTATCCCTAAATAATCCAAAAGAAAGTAAGATCATCGTATGGGAGTCCTGAGCCTTTGAAATCATAAGGCACCACAGAACTATCGTTGTCACAGATATCTGGTTACAAAGTCACCAGACAAATTGGATGGTAATATAATATTACAATTGTCAGCTTCAAACATTCCCCTATTAAGGGATTAACTATAGGAGATCACACTCCAAAGTGATACAACCATAAATGATTCACCAGTACTAGATCATTTATTTTTCATATTAAATGTATGTATGTATTTTAGATGTTAATTTGTATTAAATAATTATTTCAGAGAACTATGTAACTAATTATTGAAAAAGCAACCATTGTAAACATTGATTTTGCCATCCACTGTATTTTATGCCAGATTATAGATCAAATAAATACATATACAGCGTTTACCTAACTCCACTCAATACAGTTCATGTTTTAAAGATATTTTTTTTGTGTGCACATGTGACTTTAGTAGCAGTTAACAATCTTGACTCATCATGGGTACCCCTGAAATGATTTAGGGGGTAACCAATCTCCCGCAGCCATCTCCCAATGGAGAAGATGGCTGCGGAGCCCTACTCAATGCGGTCTTGCCCAACAGCATTGAACAGGGGATCTCGGCAGAACGAGCACGACTTCACAAGTAGTTGTGCTCCTTCTGCAGAGAACGGCCTGGAATTGAGGAGCTCCCGACTGCAGTGGCTTTTTCCCGGCTGCAGCTCGTGGCCACACCCCCTTGTCCCACGGCAGACGGGACATTGAGTACCGCCTGAAAATTCTCTGTCAAGCAGACTGAGATTGGGACAGGGTCACGGCTGTGGGGCCAGCTCGACAGCCGTGACCCAACATTGAATACCCCACCATAACATATCCAAATAGTAAAGTATCAAGTTGGTGATATTTCACAGGTCCCGTATAGATATATTTTTTAAAATATATGTACCTTTAAAAATGGAGATTCTTCCAACATGTCCAGGAACTCTGGGAAAAAGTCTCCAACCTCTTCATCAACTGCTCCCACCAAACTGATCTGCCTCATTGGCCCAGCTCTGTATGTTCCACAGCAATATGTCCTGCTGACCTAAAATATACATAGGTAAAACACATCACAACAGTAAAACACATCACAACAGAAGACACCTGTTAATGCACTTGCATCTTCAAGAAATGAAAAAGACATGGCCTATTGTGTTGGTCTATGTTCTCCTCATGTTTGCATGGAGTTTCTCTACAGGTGTGCCCATTCCTCCCATAGTACAAATACCATATGTTAGAAATATCATAGAAATGCAAAATGTCAAACACCAATAACCTCACAATGCTTTGCCCTACTACATTAGAACTGAACAATAGTGGGGATACAGATTTAATACCAATGCAAACATTAAACCCACAAGCCTTTATCACACTAACTAATTTAGGGGGGTATTCAATCCCGGGTCATGACTGACTATACGTCCAGACAGCCGTGACCCTGGCTTGTTTACATTGTGTTAGACCGCAGAACACCAGGCGCGAATCAATGTCACGCTTGACGATCGCCGGAAAAGGCGCGTATCTGGGTCTACTCAGCAGATGTAGACAACTGTTCAGTTCCAGAGACCAGCGCACACCTTGGTCTCATGGTCTCTGGAACTGAACAGTTGTCTACAGCTGCTGAGTCTTGAAAAAAGCCATACGTGGCCGAAACATCGACCTATAAAATACCTACATGTGTGAAAGGAGACGAACCTGTAAAATGGCGATGTAATAAACCTTTTGTCATTCTTTTTGAAAAATTGGAGAGTACCCTTATTTGGACCTAAGTGGCCCTATGCACTAATATATGTGGAACAGATATCGGTTACCTTAGAGGAAGCACCCCAGTGCTGACATTGGATGGAAAAAAACAGCACTGGATCCATAATAAATGCAGAAATAGCTTTATCAGTCCTCATGGCAAAATCCAGAAGGTATTCAGGTAACACTGAGGCATGACAATAACAGGACTAGGCAGCCCAACACCCATAATTAATGGAACAGGCATACATTACTGTATAGAGGCTTCATTAGACAATAGGTCCCCTATTAGCCAATAGGACCTACGGGCTAATGAAGCCTCTATACAGTAATGTATGCCTGTTCCATTAATTATGGGTGTTGGGCTGCCTAGTCCTGTTATTGTCATGCCTCAGTGTTTCCTGAATACCTTCTGGATTTTGCCATGAGGACTGATAAAGCTATTTCACGTGCATAGTAAAGTATATAAAAACATTTTTTATCTCTTATCGACTTTTCATGTGTCAACCATTGCTAGGTCGACACTGTCTATGTCGACCTAGACACTGTTGACCTATCAATGTAACAAGATAATGAGATACTAGACTAAAATGTGTGTTTAGTTGAGGTTTTGAAAAACGAGTTCTTTCCAATTTCTAGTTAGTCCAATTTAAATATTAGAAAGATGAATCTTGTGAAGTCATATTATGGTGACCAAATTTTTTACAATGAAAAAGGAGGACACAAATAAATTGAAGCCAGAAAAATTATATTGTAAACAAAATAAATAAGGAGCAAACCTAAATAGACTAGCAAGGTGGGCAGTGGCGGAACTAGTGACTCGCCCAGGTGCAAGGGCCCCTAGCAACCTATACCTCCTAACTTCTAATCCACAGCAGGAGAGACATCAACACGCCCTGCAAGACAGGGCCTTGGCGTGCTGTGCAGCTAGCTGGAGACTGGACTCGGAGCCTCAGGGTGCTGATGCAGGCGGGTGTGCGCAACAGCTCCCACGTGGCTATTATATTATGGCCGCGTACAGTGTTTCTTCGCATGTGCACAAGCTACTGTTTGAGCCCAAGAAAGGAACAGCACTGTGCGATCAGAGAGGTCTGATCACAGAAGCTGCTGCCACAGTAATGTCATTAAGGGCAATAAAGGAGGACACTTTGAGGGAGGACCGAACTTACAAAAGAAGGACGGTCTTTCCTAAAGGAGGATGGTTGATCACCTTACATATATTCATCTTATTGGATTGAAAACTTAGGGGTAGATTTATTAAGCGCGGTGAAGTGATAAAGTGTCTGGCCTGCCCTGGGAGGTTTTTCCTTGCCCCAGAAAAACCCACCACTCAAGGGCTTAATAAGAATGGACAAGATGTAGTAGATTGTGGTGTGGGAGGTTGGGGCAACTAGTGAAATGATGAGGGTCCCCAATAAAGCCAAATTGACACTTAAATGTTCCCCTTAATTCCAGCACTCTTTCCTTTATAACTATCCAGGTGCCCATTAGCACCACACACCCTGCAATAATTATAAATGCACCAGTATGCCAAATGTAATGTAAGAGGTCATTTGCTTTTTGAAGGCACATACAATAAGATACAGTACTGTAGGTCCTAATTTTACCTGTGTATGGAAGTTTGCAATTGTTGTGGTCTCAATATCTTTCTTGCCAAGGATCTCCATTTTCACTGGAGTGTTTGGGAAATTGAAAGCAAAGTAGTCAAGAAAATCTGGCAAGTAAGCAGCTGCTCCATGCACTATGGCTAGGGCATAATATGCTGCACTCTTGTCATGTTCATTAAAAGTCCTTTCCAGGAACTCCTCAGCAAATCTCTCCATCTCCACGGGAGACAAAAAGGAGAGTTCATCCATGTAAGCATGTAAAACCGGGGCACCACCATTTGACTGATTCTCCTCATGCATCAACCGGCTAAATTTAGATCCTGTATTTAAAGTACTAGTACGGATGCAGCGTTCTTTATGAGAAGCAAAAGGCATCTGGACCTCCTGGGGGACTCTATATTCTTCAGTACCCAAGTCAGACCGACAAAGTTGCTCATCCTTTAAATATCTGCATGACTCCTTGTTCACTTCTACCTCAGATTGGCCTAGGGCTTCTTGGTTGATGCGAGTCAGTCCAGCACAAAGAGTCTGCACCTCTTTGTTGTACATTTTCAAACGCTGACCCCTCAAGTCATCCCGGTGTTTTTTCTTCTTCTTTTTCTTCATTTTCTTAATGAGTAAAGCATTATCATCCTTTATCATTCTCTGGGATTTACCATTTTCATCTGCAATTTCTTTAGCGAGGGAGAGAGAAGGAAAAATCCACAATAAAGTTATTCATGCAATTCACAGTAGATCTAACATGTCTGAATAAAAAGAGCCAAATAAAAGGTTTGATCAAATGCAAGACAAAAAAAAAAGGGGGGGCGGCAAGGGGAGGAGTCTGGCAACCCATTGTCTACTAGCAAAATAGGGGTGGTATTAACATCTCAGCAAATAGGACTTTGATGGTCAGAGTGCTATCAGCGGCATAAAGATGATGAAAATACCAAAGGATTTTGGTCAAGTATTTTAACCCTAACCCATCCCCTTCCCAGAGCATATCCCTAACATTCCCCCTGGTGACTAACCCTACCCCTTGGTATTTGCTGTCGGGATACTGATTGCCAGGATGCCACTGTCAAAATTTTGACCACTTGAATCCTGAGCACCAGGATATTAACTACATCCCACATTAAATATAAAAAGCATCACCAAATTTGAGTTTATTATAGAGTAGAGAGAGACATATACAATATAGCTTTGCCACCAAAAGGCTTTGGAAATTAGGGACTATTTCAGTGGTTTCCAAACTGGGTGCCTCGGGTTGGGGGTCCACACCTAAACTAATTTTTAATGCTCAAAGTGATAGGCAAATCCAGTGCTGGTGGCTGCAGATCATAAAATGTATGGACAATTAGAACCACGGCTATGTTCCACATTACATAACTCAACCTGAGGGTGACAGTTAACCACAAATTTACTTTTACTTTTTTATTTATCCATAAGAAACTTTTTGACTAGGGGATACCTTGAACAAATGTTGATATTTTAGGGCACCCTGGTCAAGAAAGTTTGGGAACCATTGGACTATTTTCTCATTAAAAATGTGCAGTTCTGCAAGTGTTTAGCATAAATTGGTTACTACGTAGCTTTGGGATTAAATTTTTCTTGAAAGGTAATGCTGCTTTCAAACCGCAAAACCGGCTTTGAACCGGTATTTTACAACATTTCTAAAAACGGGTCTGCCAGCTTAAACCCCTTTCGCAAGGCATAACTTTAAATGGTATTTCAATGCCGTTTTTGTCCCTTCACAACATTGAACACGTTTAAACCCATAGAAAACATGGGATAAAAAAATAAAAAAAAACACATGTCTGAAAAGGGTAGGACCTTGCTTTATTACCGTTTAGAAATAACAGTTCTATAGAACCGGTAAATTCACTCAGAACCTTTCAGACTGCTCAAATTACAGTTTTGAAAAAGTGGAAAAACTGCACAATACCGGGTAAAAAGTGAAAGGGGGCATTAGTTTAAGTCATTTATGGCTATAACTTGTTTGATATTCTCCCACCAGGTAGACGCTTTAGGTCCATCCCTGCCAAGTCGTCAAGAACTGCAAAAAGCTTTGGTACTCTTTACCTAGAAGGGCGCCCATCGCGGGCATAACATGCACTTAAAAAAAAAAGTCGCATGCGATGCGACCGACGCGATTTCCCATAGGGAACAATGTTAAATGTCCCAATTGACCCGATTTTCCTGTTCAATGTCTCAATTGACCCGATTTTTCCATAGGAAACAATGTTAAATGGCCCACAGAGGCCAAATAGGCACCCTGAAGTGTGAAATGGCCCCCACAATTGTTAACGCCACCCCACGATCAATGTCAACCCGAAGCTTTTCATACCCCCACTATCCACATCGGCGTGGAGTTGAGAATAGAAAGTGTGGCGAGCGCAGCGAGCCACCGAGCCCGAAGCGTGGCGAGCCCCGCGAGGGGACGTGGACACCTTCACAGGTATACGCGTCCCCTCGCGGGCTTCACAGCTGTCCGCTCGCCACGCTTCGGGCTCGCCACACTTTCTATTCTCAACTCCACGCCGACGTGGATAGTGGGGGTATGAAAAGGTCGTAGGACGCGTACCGCTGCGCTCGCCACGCTTCGGGTTCACGTTGATTTGGGGGTGGCGTTAACAATTGTGGGGGCCATTTTACACTTCAGGGTGCATTTAACATTGTTCCCTATGGGAAATCGCGGGCATCGCGTCGGTCGCATCGCATGCGATTTTTTGGTCGCATGCGATGCGACCGACGCAATTTTTTTTTACTAACGATGCCCACGATCAAAATCGTGGGCGCCCTTCTAGGTAAAGAGTAAGGACAAGATTTACAAAGAAAGAATGTCCTTAGTAAGGTGCACCTCGAAGAAAATATAAAATTTAACTTTTATTAGTTCATACTTAAAAGGCTGCGAAATTTATTAAAAATAACATATAACATGGGTGGGGAACATACAATGTTTAAAAAGAACTATGGTGGCAGGCAGAAATGGCTATCCAATGTTGATATCAGACTGATTGATACAGGCTACCTACATCCATGGAGTTGTCGCGCAATTGAGATAGGATCGCGACAATTACTCACGGAGTGTTATACATATATGGTGCCTGATAGGAGTGGGTTAAAAAACCTCTTATAACTCCAATGCGGTGAGTGAATTAACCCGTTCTAAATAAATGCCATCGGGTCTATATACTGAGCCCGGGCAATTTATAAGAACACCTGGGTTACTATGATGGGAGTGGGTGTACTATATATGAGACACCTCTGATAACTCCTATAGGTCCCTGTGACTGCTGGTAAGTATGTATCTGGAATAATACCCCAGCTGGCTGATAGAACAGAAGAGTGACAGAGCCTCCTTAATATTACTGGGTATCCCACTAGGTCAATACTCTAGGGAATCTCAACCCAGGGAGGAACTGATCTCCTTCAGGTATGAGCACAAGTCTGTCTCACTCTCAGCCAGCGCACAGCCAGACTGGAGTATATGGGTCCAGATCAGCAATTACAGGGATAGTCACCCAACTAGGCACAACAACAATCAAAATACATTTGTAAGAAAAATAATAAACACGGAGCCAACTGCCTGCGCACCGCTTTGGCTAGCACAGTGGCTTCGGAGGGGCCGGGCCCGCCCTTGAGGACGGTGGCGCTCAGGCCCGCCCCCTTTGATGACGGCGGCAGCCCGGGCACGCCTCTCATGACGGCTGTGATGCCCCAGCTGTGATGTCGGCGTGCCCGGTCCGCCCCCCGGCGCCCTGCCCGCTGTCACTCCTAGAGTGAACACTACATAACTGATGCAAATGTATGTACGTCCTGTCATCCCTCTTGTACCATGCTTAAAGCTGCACCGTATCTACAAAAAATTCCTAGTATACATGACCAATAAAGTTATTCTGATTGTTTAAAGGAAACAAATTACCAGTCAAATTGACGCCACAAACTCCATTACACAGAAGTGAGAAGCTACTTTAAACACCTGAGGAGCTGCCCACTATCAATGATCAGGACTGGGCTGTTGTAATGGAAAACAATAACTGAAATGGGGACCCTGGCTGCAAGGTGGTCACTCGCCTCGGGCTTCTGGGTATAGATGCAGATGGTCTCAATGTCTGCGAACCTTTGTCTTTATTTTGTGAGTTGAAGCTGGCAGTCTACCTGGCCATCAAACACTCGTCTGCTGTCAGCAGTGTAAAACCTGTTCAATGCACAGACAGAGCGCTAAGGCTCTCAGTAAATAAAGGACACCCGGAGGAGAACGTCAGGCTGGAGCTTGGCCATGCGGCTTAGTTAACATTGCAGTTACTAGACTGCTGTAAATATGCCGCCTCTCTATGCGTTTCTCCGCTATATGGCAAGAGCGGTTTCCTCAGGAGAGTAAACACTCATGTCCGAGTAGCCTGTTAAGCTCCTGTAGAGCTACACTGACCAGGATACTGCAATTTACACACTATATACCAACAAAATAACCAGGTTTCTGCACTGGATTTTATATAGATCTACTCTTATTATCTGTGATTCTTGATCAGAATGTATGTTTTTTAATTGTGTTTATCTATTGCATTTGTCTTTCCTTAAGAATAAATGGTTATAAATTTTATAGTGCTCTCTTAACTTGTATTTAGAAATTGTGTACAGATTAGCGGATAGAAGCTAACTAAAATTGGGAGCTGCAACTTTACATTATCTGTCCATTAATAGTGTACAATTGGTAATTATTATCATCATCATTTTAAATTTATATTCTTTGGGGACAATTGCAAATGCTGCTAGGCTGAGTAGGTGTGTTAAGAGGCACAACAGTTCAAGATAAGAGTAAATTGGGGTATTGTGCCACAAATTCCCCTCTGCTCAATACCACTATACCATACGGGCCGGTAAACTTATTCCAGATCCCTTGTTATGCAAGATAACGGGGCGGTGCTTGGAGCTTCGTTATTAAAAAAAAAAAATCGCGTCGGTCGCATGCGACGAAAAAAAAAAAAAAAAAAAATTGCATGCGATGCGACCGACGCGATTTCCCATAGAGAACAATGTTAAATGTCCCAATTGACCCGATTTTCCTGTTCAATGTCTCAATTGACCCGATTTTCCATAGGAAACAATGTTAAATGGGCCACAGAGGCACCCTGAAGTGTGAAATGGCCCCCACAATTGTGAACCTGAAGCGTGGTGAGAGCAGCGAGCCCGCGAGGGGCGGCGGTACGTGTCCTACGACCTTTTCATACCCCCACTATCCACGTCGGCGTGGAGTTGAGAATAGAAAGTGTGGCGAGCGCAGCGAGGGGACGCGGACAGCTGTGAAGCCCGCGAGGGGACGCGTATACCTGTGAAGGTGTCCGCGTGCGCTCGCCACACTTTCTATTCTCAACTCCACGCCGACGTGGATAGTGGGTTTCCTATGGAAAAATCGGGTCAATTGAGACATTGAACTGGAAAATCGGGTCAATTGGGACATTTAACATCGTTCCCTATTAGTGCATGCGATGCCCGCGATGAGCGCAATTCTAGGTAAATAGTACCAAAAAAATACCGGGTTATTACCTGGTAATGGGTTTTCCTCTACTCCGCCATGGCAGCCATCATGAATGGGTTTCTCCCTGCTGGGTAGTGCTTTTGGAAAGGAAAAAAAGACCTCTGGATCCTATAAGAAGACTCCTCCTCCATACACCAGTGTCTTATATTCTTCAGCTTTAAAACAAACGAACATCGTTATTCCGCATACACCCCCCTTTGAACATTTCCTTGAAGGGTGGGAAATACCGCTGCCATGGCGGAGTAGAGGAAAACCCATTACCAGGTAATAACCCGGTATTTCCTCTGCCTCCGCCATGGCAGCCATCATGAATGGGTCATGCCCAAGCAATACTGTATTTCATAGGGAGGGTATACTCACGTATAACTTAAAAACAGGCCATCGGCCACATATTGTAAAACTCAATAGAGCGTTTCTTCACGTCTCAATTTACTGCTGCGCTCAGGATCTTCCTCCCAAACTTAGCATCTGCAGAGGACCAGACGTCCACTCTGTAATGTTTTGTAAATGTGTGGGCTGAGGACCACCCTGCGGCCTTGCAAATCTCTGTCAGTGACGCAGATCCTTTCTCTGCCCACGATGACGCCATTGATCGCGTTGAGTGCGCCTTAAACCCTTCTGGTGGCTCCTGTTGTCTTGTGACATATGCTTGTCGAACACAACTTTTAATCCACCTCGATAGAGTCTGTTTAGAGGCTGTTTAGAGGCCCTTTGCCCCCTTCTTTCTCCTTCTGATAATATAAATAAATTGTCGGCTCTACGAAATTCAGCCGTCCTTTGCTTATAAATGGACAGGGCTCTGACCAAGTCCAGGCAATGTAACCTGCTTTCTTTACTATTTGTCGGATTTGTACAGAATGTAGGCAATATGATCTCCTGATTAATATGAAATTCTGACGCTACTTTAGGTACGAACATTGGGTTCGTCCTTAAGACTACTTTATCCGTATATATTTTGAAGTACGGCTCTTTTATCCACAGTACTTGGAGTTCCGATACTCTACGAGCTGAGGTCATGGCTACTAGAAATAATACTTTCCATGACAGAAACTTCAAGGCCACCTCTTGTAGTGGCTCAAACGGTGCTTCTGTTAGCACGCCTAGCACCAGGTTTAAGTCCCACGAGGGTATCGGACTTTTTACCCTTGGTTTAATTCTTTTTACTGCCTGCATGAATCTTTGTACATATCTGTTCTTGGCTATGTCCCAATCCAAGATGCATGATATGGCCGAGACCTGCACCTTCAGAGTACTCGGGGAGAGGTTCATTCGCAGCCCTTCTTGTAGGAAGGAAAGTATGGTCACCACACTACGAGGATTCTTCCTATTCTCCTTCGCCCAAAACGCATACTTTTTCCAAACTCTATAATATATCTTCATGGTTACCGGCTTTCTCGCCTTAAGCAAGATATCTACTACGTCTTCACTGAACCCCTTTGCTTTCAGACTTCCGATTTCAGCAACCAAGCCGTCAAGTTTCCACGATTCCGGCTGCTCCTTGAATACCTCTCCTTGTACTAGCAGATCCTTGGTTGAAGGTAGCCTCCACGGATCGTCTACTGCCAACTTCTGCACCGTATTGAACCATGCTCTGCGAGGCCAATATGGCAGGATCGCTATTACTTCGATCTTCTCCCTCTGCAGTTTTTTCAGCAGCCTCTGAACCATTGGTATTGGGGGAAAAACATAAGCCCTCTTTTATGTCCCAGGGTACTGACAGGGCGTCTACTTGTTCCGCCAGCGGCTCCCAGAACCTGGCAAAAAACCTGGGTACTTTTCTGTTTCCTGCCGTTGCCATAAGGTCTACCTGTGGACGTCCCCATCTTTCCACCAAGCTCTCGAATACCACTTGGTTGAGACCCCATTCTCCAGGCAGGCATTCTATCCTGCTTAATTGGTCTGCCACCACATTTTCTTTCCCTGCTAGGTAAACTGCCGTGATGCTCAGAACCCGACCTTCCGCCCATTCGAATAGTCTGGTGGCCACCTCCATCAATGCTCTGCTTCGTGTACCTCCCTGTCGATTCACATAGGCCACTACCACCTGGTTGTCGGTCCTCACGATTAGTTCTGTCTCTTGTAGTTGGTTTTGAAACCACCTGCAGGCTCTGACCACCGCCTCCATTTCCCTCAGATTGGAGTGAGCTTCCCTCCAATCTTGTTGCCACTTTCCTTGAGCCACTTGGTGATTGAAGGTTGCTCCCCAGCCTGTTTCGCTGGCGTCCGTGGTTAGCGTAACCTGCGGCTTCATGCCAAAGCATCTTCCTGCTATCAACCTGTCTTCTGCTGCCCACCAGTCCAAGTCTTGTCTGGCCTTTGTGGACAGGGTTATTCTTTGGGACAAGTCCTTTGAGTTTTTGTTCCATTGCAGAAGAAAACAGTTCTGTAATTTCCTTGTATGGAACCTCGCCCAAGGAACGACCTCTATAGCTGATGCCATCAGGCCTAACACCTCCATGCAGCCTCGTGAGGATGCAACGCGTCTTCTTTGCAGGTTTTTTACCAGGTGGATTAACTTTTTTCTTCTGACTTCTGTTAAGGAAATTTTTTGCTCCTTTGCATTGATTACTACCCCCAGGTATATTATTTCTTGAGCCGGAGTGAGCTGGCTCTTTTTGTAATTCACCAGCCATCCGTGTTCTAACAGGCACTGCACCACCCTGTCTGTGTGCTCTTGGGCCTTCTCCTCGGAGTCTGCGACTATTAGAATATCGTCGAGGTAAGGAAATACTCTTATCCCGCTCTGTCTTAGTGCTGCTACCAGCACGACCAGCACTTTTGAGAATGTTCTCGGGGATGTCGCCAGCCCAAACGGTAGGGCGTTGAACTGATAACTTGTGCCCATTAGCCTGAACCTCAGATATTTTCGATGGCTTATGCAAATTGGAACGTGTAAATAGGCGTCTTTGAGATCTATTGTCGTCATGAAGTCCCTTTGACTTAAATCTAGTATCACTGATTTGATACTGTCCATCTTGAAGGATTTTACCTCTATGAACTGATTGAGTCGTCTCAGATCTAGTATGGTCCGAAATCCCCCTGTTGCTTTTTTTACTAAAAAGAAACGGGAAAACCATCCCCGAAATTCCTGACCTTCTGGAACAATGCTGACTACTTCTTGTTCCAGCATCTCTTGCAAACTTGCTAATAAAGCTTTTCTCTCCTCCCTGTTTTTGGGAATTGGAGACTGAACAAAAAACTCTCCGGGGACTTTGTTGAACTCCACTTTGTACCCGGATGATACTACCTCTTGGACCCACTTGTCTCCAGTGGTCCCGGACCAAACGCTTGCAAATTTCAGCAGTCTGGCCCCTACTGTCTGTGACCCAGCGTCACTGTGCCTCCTTTTTGGAGGGGAATTTATCTCTATTTCTTTGGGCACGAAAATTGCCCCTTGAGACCCAGGATCCCCTTCTATAGGGTCTTCCTGGTCTATAAGCCCGTGACTCTCTGTAGTCCTGGGGCTGAAATCTCCCGAACTTGGCTGGGGGTACTCTTCTGCCTCCCTTATCCTGAGGAAGCCAGACTGACTTCCCCCCTGATATCTTAGCCACTAGTTCGTCCAATTGTTTGCCAAACAAATAGTCCCCTTGGAACGGCATGGACAGGAGCTTATTCTTGGACTGAACGTCCGCTGCCCATGGTTTTAACCATAGTGCCCTTCTTGTTGAGGCTGTTGCCGCCCCAGCTCTAGCCGCCAGTCTTACCGCATCCATAGATGCTTCACAAACAAACTCCACTGCAAGTTGCACATCCTGTACAATTTTCAACAGTTCCGAACTGGCCAGGTCGTCCAGAATATCTCCCTCTAGTTGCTGACACCAGCCTCTTACTATTCTGGACGTCACTGCCATTGCTGACGCTGCTTTCAGGGAGGCCCCTGAAATCAAATGTTGTTTCCTTAGGCCCAACTCAATCTTACGATCCATTGGATCTTAAAAGGCGTTGGCCTCTTCTAGTGGCAATGTTGTTTTTTGAGACAGCCTCGCCACTGCAGCATCTATCTTAGGTGCTTCCTCCCACGAGAGTACCTGCGCCTTGTCAAAAGGGTACATCTTGTTAACCTTCCCCGGAATAGCCACCCTTTTATCTGGCTGTTTCCATTCCTCGGCTATTATGTCCCTCAGAGTTTGAGACAAGGGAAAAGTTTTAGTTTTCTGTTTCTTGTCTTTAAAAAGCATTTCATGCAAGCTTACATCCTCCTGTTTGTCCTCAATATTTAATGATTTATAAATCCGGACCAGGAGGTTCTCGACCATGTCGGCATTAAAGTCCGAATCCGACCTATCCTGCCCTGGATCATCCTCCTCTTCATCATCTAAGTCGCCTCCAAGCGTACTAGGACCGGCCAACTGACCCCCCGTGTCCTCTGTATCCTCATTCAGTACATAGCTTTTCCGCTTAATGGGCATCTTGCCCGTATCCTCTTTAGGAGCAAACGTATCAGCCAGGGCTGTCTTCAACATCTGTACCAGGCTCGCCATTTGAGCCGGGGGAAACAACTGAGACGCCTTACAGCCTTCACATACAGCCCCAATGTGCTTGTCCGGCAGCGTCTTATCACATGCTGTGCATTTGCTCTGCACCGATTTCTTCTGCTTACTTTTCCCTTTATCCTTGCTAGACTCGGATCTATAATGACATCCACCAGTTACTAACAACTACACCAACACTTATGTGGACACCCTTACATCGCCATTGCTCACCCAGTTTTTGCGCCCAACTGCCTGTCTTCCTCCATATTTTAGTAGTGCGCCACTCTAAAAAACACCGTCACGTCTAATAAGTACTGTTATAATACGGTCACATTCCACAACATACGGCATAATACGCCGCCGCTACAACTCACCTCCGTGTCAGCAATTCACTCGCGAAAAACACAGCTCCGACCTGTAAGACAACCTAGATGCTAGCGCTCGCCGGCGCTTGCACTCCCAGACCTCAGATCAGCGTGACACTGACAAACCACCGCTAAGACCTGACGCGTACCGGAAGTCGCGCCCTATGACGCGCTTCCTCCTGAGTACACGTTACGCGCACTACCCGGCGCCCGCCCTTAGCACAGAGCTAGGGCAGGGGAGCGCGTGCCGGTACCACACTGCCTGCTTGGTACCTCTCTCCCCTGGACGCCGCCGCACAGCTACCCCATGGGGCCCGCATTCGGCATCATAAGAGCTTATGCTCTTCCTCTCCTCTGCATGAAGCCAAAGCAGCTGCAGGGAGCGACAGTCTGCAGCCAAAGGTGAGCAGGTGTCCACATGCATGCACTACCCGGAAAGGAAAAAAAGACACTGGTGTATGGAGGAGGAGTCTTCTTATAGGATCCAGAGGTCTTTTTTTCCTTTCCAAAAGCACTACCCAGCAGGGAGAAACCCATTCATGATGGCTGCCATGGCGGAGGCAGAGGAAACAATTTTACCTAAAATCAATAAATAACACACACATTTAAAATATCAAGACATTTGCAGGATAACAGAAATTTGGCCAGTATAATGGAGCAAAGTGAATTGGAAAATTGCAATGGTAAAGTGCACTTCAAAAGGTACCACAGCTGGAGGAGAAGTTAAGGAGCTGTACCCTATCAATCCAATAATTAGAGCCTCTCTAGTTTACGCGGTACTTGTGTATTTTGGCGGCGCCCATCGCATACCATAACGCATACGATGGTATGCGATGCGTGGCGCAGCGATGGGAGTGTGCACCGGCAGCATATCGCCGGGTGCGCGCTCCCGGTTTTACCCCTGTAGTGATCGCTGGTCGCAGGAACATGCTCCTGCGACCAGCTGATTACCGCTGCCGGGCTCCCCCCGGCAGTTTCTTTTTCATCAGTGACCATCTCTGGTCGCTGATGAAAAGGAGAAACTGAGCAATATATTGCTCAGCCATATATTGCTCAGCTATATATGGCTGAGCAATATATCTCCCCCGTGTGTACGGGGCTTTAGCCGCATGAACTAGAGCGGATCGAATTATTGGATCGATAGGGTACAGCTCCTTCACTTCCCCTCCAGCGGTGGTACCTTTGGAAAAAGTGCACTTTACCATTGCAATTTTCCAATTCACTTTGCTCTGTTATGGTGGCCAAGTTTCTATTATCCTGCAAATGTAAAATCGAACATAAAATCAGACACAACTGTAAAATATCATTTGTTGTATACAGATATGTCCACGTACATCTTGGTTTTACTGCACCATGTATGGCGCAATATGGCACACCTTGCACTCTGCAAAAATCACGCTTTGTGATTTTTCAAAAAATTTGCTTCTCTAATATACTACTTTATACAAGTTCTACTGCTTCAGAAATTTTTTAGACTCTATCTACTTGCTAGATTTGGAAAAACAGCTAAGCCGTGTTTTACATGTTGTGACAAATTGAGAAAAAAAGCCAAGATGTATGTGGACATATCTGTATATATACATACACACATATATATATATATATATATATATATATATATATATATATATATATATATATATATATATATATATATATATATATATATATATATATATATATATATATATTATAAGGGCACGGTAGTGCCCTTATATTAAGGCTGAATCCAACGAACGGATTTTTCCCATAGGGAACTTTTCGGATGGGGGCATGGTGTTTAAGGGACTGCACCTCAAAAGTGACTGGGCGTACTGAGCTGAAATTTGGCATGTACGCGTAGAATCGTCAACCGGTGCTGCGTGCCAAATTTCAGGGCGAAATATTAAAAAATGACCAATTGGGAGCGATCTAAACTTCCAACTGCCAGTTTTTTTCTGACACTTCAGAAATGACACCTTGTCACCCATGTTAGTCTATGAGGGTTTTTTTGGGAAGGCATAACTCGGGGTAGAGGAACAATTGAGACTTGGGGTTTGTTTTATTAGGTAGATATTGTCCCAGTGGAGTGCCTTTTGGGGTTGAGGATTTTCAGATAGGTACAGTTTTTATAAAATTTAGTGAAACGTCCCCCATTATAGAGATAGGAGCTCCAACTTGTTGCGCATGCGCAGTACATAGCCGCCTACAGGAGGTGTACAGTGGCTTCAGTTGGGTGCACAAACATGGCCGACTCCTGCTCGCAAACAGTGCAATGGACGTCCCCGCCAGCTTCCCCATCCCCATGCTGCAACCAGTGGTAAGCCCCGCTATTTCCAGTGGCTGCAGGCCACTTCACCCACGCTCTCTGAGCAGAGCTGGACCCCTTGCAGTATCCTCCGTGCGGTGGCCGTCCCCGCCAGCATCCAGCAGTAAGCCGCGCTATTTCCAGCCGCTGCAGGCCACATCACCCACGCTCTCTGAGCAGAGACACACTCCTTGCAGCATCCTCCGTGCGGTGGCCGTCCCCGCCAGCTTCCCCATCCCCATCCCCATGTAGCATCCAGCTAAGATGCGCTATTTCCAGCCCCTGAGCCGGCACTGTATCTGTAGTCGCCTGGTCCCGGAGCCTGCACCGCATAGCGCCGGGTAAGTCCTCCTCCGGCAGCTTCCACTAGTCCCCCGGCAGCTACCCCCATCCCCAGCAGGCATCATCCTATCAGCCTGAGCCGGGCTACGGCCGCTGTACATGCCCTGGAGAGGTGCCGTGCTGCTGTCCCCAGCACTAAGCACCACGCTAATAGGCGGGGGCGCAGCAGAACAGCGGGAGACACAGGCGGCATACGGGCAGCGGCGTGATGTTCTTCTGACACTATTTATTACTGTATTTTGCGTCGCGCAGGAAGAGCCTCCTTAACTGTGCCTGCAGCGCCTGTGGATCGAGAGAAGCTGGGATGAGAGGCAGCCATGTGATCTGTGTGACAATGGGGATGTATGTGCTGCCAGAGCTGAACACCCGGTAAGTGCAGCTGAAGCAAGGTACATTAATCTCTCACTAACTATACACCCCAACCACTCCCGCAGCCTAACTAACTATACACCCTGCATCCTCACAGCCTAATTAACTATACACCCCCTGTAGCGCATCCCTAACTATACACCCCCACCACCCCCGCAGCCTAACTATACATCCCCGCAGCCTAACTAACTATGCACCCCCTGTAGTGCATCCCTAACTATACACCCCCACCACCCCCACAGCCTAACTATACACCCCCGCAGCCTAACTATACACCCTGCATTCCCACAGCCTAATTAACTATACACCCCCTGTAGCGCATCCGTAACTATACACCCCCACCACCCCCGCAGCCTAACTATACACCGCCACCACTCCCGCAGCCGAACTAACTATACACCCTGCATCCTCACAGCCTAATTAACTATACACCCCCTGTAGCGCATCCCTAACTATACAATCCCCACCACCCCCGCAGCCTAACTATACATCCCCGCAGCCTAACTAATTATGCACCCCCTGTAGTGCATCCCTAACTATACACCCCCACCACCCCCACAGCCTAACTATACACCCCCGCAGCCTAACTATACACCCTGCATCCCCACAGCCTAACTAACTATACACCCCCTGTAGCGCATCCCTAACTATACACCCCCACCACCCCCGCAGCCTAACTATACACCCCCTACACCCCCACCACCCCTGCAGCCTAACTATACACCCTGCATCCTCACAGCCTAACTAACTATACACCCCCTGTAGCCTAACTATAACCCCCCATCCCCACAGTCTAACTATTTATACAGCCCCCACCCCCACATCCTAACTAATTATACATCCCCCACAGCCTAACTAACTATACACTGCCTTGTAGCCCAACCCTAACTCTACACCTCCCCTGCAGCCTAACTATAATCCCGCACCCCTACAGCTTAAATATATACCCCCAACCCCACAGCCTGGGGAGCTCTGTCGCCTGCAGCATGAAGTGCAGCCCTGAAAGCCCCTGGCAACTGCACCTTGTGGGTGCAATCCACTCACTCCAGTGAGTGGTCGGGTCAGAGCCTCTTCTATTCCAACAGCAGTCTAATGTAAGTATACCCAACCTACACCAATAGAACATATCTGGCACTGTGGGGGGGCATAGCTGGCACTGTGGGGGGGCATAGCTGGCACTGTGGGGGGGGCATATCTGGCACTGTGGGGGCCTATCTGGCACTGTGGGGGGGCATGTCGCACACGGGAGTCATATCTGGCACTGTGGGGGGGGCATTTCTGGCACTGTGGGGGGGCATTTCTGGCACTGTGGGGGGGCATTTCTGGCACTGTGGGGGGGCATTTCTGGCACTGTGGGGGGGCATATCGCGCACTGGGGGCAAACCTAGCACTGTCGAGGGCATATCTGGCACTGGGTGCATATCTGATGCTGTCTGGCACTGTGGGGGGGGGCATATCTGGCACTGTGGGGGGGCATATCTGGCACTCTGGGGAGCATATCGCACACTGTGGGGGGCATATCGCACACTGGGGGCAAACTTGACACTGCCGAGGGCATATCTGGCACTGGATGCATATCTGATACTGTCTGGCACTGTGGGGGGCATATCTGGCACTGTGGCGGGCATGGCACTGTGGGGGGCATACCTAGCACTGTCGAGGGCATATCTGGCACTGTGGGGGGGGGCATATCTGGCACTGTGGGGGGCATAACTGGCACTGTGGGGGGCATATCGCATACTGAGGGCATATCTGGCACTGGGGGCATATCTGGCACTGGGTGCATATCTGGTACTGTCTGGCACTGTGGGGGCATATGGCTGGCACTGGGGGCATATCTGGCACTGTTTACGGCATATCTGGCACTGTCTGGGCATATGTCTGGCACTGTGGGGGCATACCTAGCACTGTGGGGGCATACCTAGCACAGAGGTGGCATATCTGGCATATCTTCATTGTCTCTTCTCCTTCACAGGACACGTGTTAGCCTGCTCTGTGCCGTTCCAGTCCCAGTGCTGGCTGCTGGAGGGAGCAGAAGAGGAGAACCGCGCGGTGCCAGCAGCAGAAGGTTAGGAAGCTCAGGAGAGTGCACTGAAAAGCAGAGGAGGGAGAAGAAGGCTGCAGGGAACCTGGAACCAGAGGTCCGGACAGGATGAATGAAGAGTTGCAGAGAGGTGAATCATCCAGAGTGTCCCCCAAAAGCAGCCTCCTTTGAAGCACAGTGGGCCAGGTTAGTAGCTACTACATACACCCTGCAGCCTAACACCACACCTCCCTACCTCCCCAAACCTGCTATTAAGAGGGACACCTTGCGCGCCCGGCTGTCTCCCAACTGCCCCCACCACCACGGGACACTGTGGGCCAGTTGGAAGGTATGCTGACACTATCCCCCCAGCCTAACTCTAACTGTATACCCCCCTCCCCCACGTAACTATAACTATACATCCCACCCCCCACCAGCCTAACACTAACTATACATCCCGCTCCCCACCAGCCTAACACTAACTATACATCCCGCTCCCTGCAGTCTAATTGTGCCCACACACGCACCGATTCCGGCGGTGCGATGCTATGCGATGGGGTGCGCGGTCCCGCGGCACCTCATCGTACAGTACAAAAAGTATGTGCTGCACATACTTTTTGTACTAGCTTTTTATCGCATCGCATGCACAAGGCATGCGATGCGATGTGTGCTAGTTAAGCACAGAACGCACGCCGGGATCGATGCGTCTGTGGGCACCTTAACACTAACTATACATCCCACCCCCCACCAGCCTAACACTAACTATACATCCCGCTCCCCACTAGCCTAACACTAACTATACATCCCACTCCCCACCAGTCTAACACTAACTATACATCCCGCTCCCTGCAGTCTAACACTAACTATACATCCCGCTCCCTGCAGTCTAACACTAACTATACATCCCACTCCCCACCAGCCTAACACTCACTATACATCCCGCTCCCCACCAGCCTAACACTCACTATACATCCCACTCCCCACCAGCCTAACACTCACTATACATCCCACTCCCTGCAGTCTAATACTCACTATACATCCCACCCCCCACCAGCCTAACACTAACTATACACCCCACTCCCTGCAGTCTATTACTCACTATACATCCCACTCCCCACCAGCCTAGCACTCACTATAGATCCCACTCCCCACCAGCCTAACACTAACTATACATCCCGCCCCCCACCAGCCTAACACTCACTATACATCCCGCCCCCCACCAGCCTAACACTCACTATACATCCCGCCCCCCACCAGCCTAACACTCACTATACATCCCGCCCCCCACCAGACTAACACTCACTATACATCCCGCCCCCACCAGCCTAACACTCACTATACATCCCGCCCCCCACCAGCCTAACACTAACTATACACCCCACTCCCTGCAGTCTAATACTCACTATACATCCCACTCCCCACCAGCCTAGCACTCACTATAGATCCCACTCCCCACCAGCCTAACACTAACTATACATCCCGCCCCCCACCAGCCTAACACTCACTATACATCCCGCCCCCCACCAGCCTAACACTCACTATACATCCCGCCCCCCACCAGACTAACACTCACTATACATCCCGCCCCCCACCAGACTAACACTCACTATACATCCCGTCCCCCACCAGCCTAACACTAACTATACATCCCGCTCCCTGCAGTCTAATTGTGCCCACACACGCACCGATTCCGGCGGTGCGATGCTATGCGATGGGGTGCGCGGTCCCGCGGCACCTCATCGTACAGTACAAAAAGTATGTGCTGCACATACTTTTTGTACTAGCTTTTTATCGCATCGCATGCACAAGGCATGCGATGCGATGTGTGCTAGTTAAGCACAGAACGCACGCCGGGATCGATGCGTCTGTGGGCACCTTAACACTAACTATACATCCCACCCCCCACCAGCCTAACACTAACTATACATCCCGCTCCCCACTAGCCTAACACTAACTATACATCCCGCTCCCCACTAGCCTAACACTAACTATACATCCCACTCCCCACCAGTCTAACACTAACTATACATCCCGCTCCCTGCAGTCTAACACTAACTATACATCCCGCTCCCTGCAGTCTAACACTAACTATACATCCCGCTCCCTGCAGTCTAACACTAACTATACATCCCACTCCCCACCAGCCTAACACTCACTATACATCCCGCTCCCCACCAGCCTAACACTCACTATACATCCCACTCCCCACCAGCCTAACACTCACTATACATCCCACTCCCTGCAGTCTAATACTCACTATACATCCCGCTCCCCACTAGCCTAACACTAACTATACATCCCACCCCCCACCAGCCTAACACTAACTATACACCCCACTCCCTGCAGTCTAATACTCACTATACATCCCACTCCCCACCAGCCTAACACTCACTATACATCCCACTCCCCACCAGCCTAACACTCACTATACATCCCGCCCCCCACCAGCCTAACACTCACTATACATCCCGCCCCCCACCAGCCTAACACTCACTATACATCCCGCCCCCCACCAGACTAACACTCACTATACATCCCGCCCCCCACCAGACTAACACTCACTATACATCCCGCTCCCCACCAGCCTAACACTAACTATACATCCCACCCCCCACCAGCCTAACACTAACTATACACCCCACTCCCTGCAGTCTAACACTCACTATACATCCCACCCCCCACCAGCCTAACACTCACTATACATCCCGCCCCCCACCAGACTAACACTCACTATACATCCCACTCCCCACCAGCCTAACACTCACTATACATCCCGCCCCCCACCAGCCTAACACTCACTATACATCCCGCCCCCCACCAGCCTAACACTCACTATATATCCCGCCCCCCACCAGACTAACACTCACTATACATCCCGCCCCCCACCAGCCTAACACTCACTATACATCCCGCCCCCCACCAGACTAACACTCACTATACATCCCGCCCCCCACCAGACTAACACTCACTATACATCCCGCCCCCCACCAGACTAACACTCACTATACATCCCGCTCCCCACCAGCTTAACACTCACTATACATCCCACCCCCCACCAGCCTAACACTAACTATACACCCCACTCCCTGCAGTCTAATACTCACTATACATCCCACTCCCCACCAGCCTAACACTCACTATACATCCCGCCCCCCACCAGACTAACACTCACTATACATCCCGCCCCCCACCAGCCTAACACTAACTATACATCCCGCTCCCTGCAGTCTAATTGTGCCCACACACGCACCGATTCCGGCGGTGCGATGCTATGCGATGGGGTGCGCGGTCCCGCGGCACCTCATCGTACAGTACAAAAAGTATGTGCTGCACATACTTTTTGTACTAGCTTTTTATCGCATCGCATGCACATCGCATGCACAAGGCATACGATGTGATGCGATGTGTGCTAGTTAAGCACAGAACGCACGCCGGGATCGATTCGTCTGTGGGCACCTTAACACTAACTATACATCCCACCCCCCACCAGCCTAACACTAACTATACATCCCGCTCCCCACTAGCCTAACACTAACTATACATCCCACTCCCCACCAGTCTAACACTAACTATACATCCCGCTCCCTGCAGTCTAACACTAACTATACATCCCGCTCCCTGCAGTCTAACACTAACTATACATCCCACTCCCCACCAGCCAAACACTCACTATACATCCCGATCCCCACCAGCCTAACACTCACTATACATCCCACTCCCCACCAGCCTAACACTCACTATACACCCCACTCCCTGCAGTCTAATACTCACTATACATCCCACTCCCCACCAGCCTAACACTCACTATAGATCCCACTCCCCACCTGCCTAACACTAACTATACATCCCGCCCCCCACCAGCCTAACACTCACTATACATCCCGCCCCCCACCAGCCTAACACTCACTATACATCCCGGCCCCCACCAGACTAACACTCACTATACATCCCGCCACCCCACCAGACTAACACTCACTATACATCCCGCTCCCCACCAGCCTAACACTAACTATACATCCCACCCCCCACCAGCCGAACACTCACTATACATCCCGCCCCCCACCAGACTAACACTCACTATACATCCCGCCCCCCACCAGCCTAACACTCACTATACATCCTGCCCCCTACCAGACTTACACTCACTATACATACCACTCCCCACCAGCCTAACACTCACTATACATCCCGCCCCCCACCAGCCTAACACTAACTATACATCCCACTCCCCACCAGCCTTACACTAACTATACATCCCGCTCCCTGCAGTCTAACACTAACTATACATCCCCTGTCCCCTGCAGCCTAACTCTAGCTATACATACCTCCATAGACTAACCTTATCTATATACCCCCCCCCCCCACATCCCAACCATTCTCCTCCCACCTGCAGCCTAACCCCACCCATCCCCATCGCCACAGCCTAACAATACACACACCCCATAGCATATAACACTAATCATACACACACCCCACAGAATATAACAATAATCATACACACACACACCGCAGCCTCTAACCCTAACCATACACACACATACACACATCCCGGAGCCTATAACCCTAACCACACACACACACGCACATCCCGGAGCCTATAACCCTAACCACACACACACACACACCCCACAGCCTATAACCCTAACCATACACACACACCGCAGCCTATAACCCTAACCATACACACACACCGCAGCCTATAACCCTAACCATACACACACATACACACATCCCGGAGCCTATAACCCTAACCACACACACACACATCCCGGAGCCTATAACCCTAACCACACACACACCCCACAGCCTATAACCCTAACCATACACACACACACCGCAGCCTATAACCCTAACCATACACACACACACACCCCGGAGCCTATAACTCTAACCATACACACATACACACCGGAGCCTATAACCCTAACCATACACACACACACACACCGGAGCCTATAACCCTAACCATACACACACACCGGAGCCTATAACCCTAACCATACACACACCCCGCAGCCTATAACCCTAACCATACACACACACACACACCCCGGAGCCTATAACCCTAACCATACACACACACCCCGGAGCCTATAACCCTAACCATACACACACACACCCCGGAGCCTATAACCCTAACCATACACACACACCCCTGAGCCTATAACCCTAACCATACACACACACACACACCCCGGAGCCTATAACCCTAACCATACACACACACCGGAGCCTATAACCCTAACCATACACACCGGAGCCTATAACCCTAACCATACACACACACACCGGAGCCTATAACCCTAACCATACACACACACACACTCCGGAGCCTATAACCAGAGCCGAATTTACCATTAGGCACGTGAGGCACCGGCCTAGGGGTGGCACATGTTTGGGGGCGGCACTTGGATGCCTGTGATAGTACTGTCAGCCCAAAATGTACCAATAACTGCAAAATATCCATTGTACTGTACTATATTCCATCTTAAATAGAGTGTAAATGGATAGGACATGCAGATACTGCCCCTATAATCTGTCCTATTTAGTAAACATTATTGTTGTGCCTAGGGGCGCCCTCATCCCTAAATCCGCCCCTGCCTATAACCCTAACCATACACACACACACACCCCGGAGCCTATAACCCTAACCATACACACACACACACACACCCCGGAGCCTATAACCCTAACCATACACACACATACCCCGGAGCCTATAACCCTAACCATACACACACACACACACCCCGGAGCCTATAACCCTAACCATACACACACACACACCCCGGAGCCTATAACCCTAACCATACACACATACACACCGGAGCCTATAACCCTAACCATACACACACACACACCGGAGCCTATAACCCTAACCATACACACACACCGGAGCCTATAACCCTAACCATACACACACACCGGAGCCTATAACCCTAACCATACACACACACACCCCGCAGCCTATAACCCTAACCATACACACACACACCCCGGAGCCTATAACCCTAACCATACACACACACACCCCTGAGCCTATAACCCTAACCATACACACACACACCCCGGAGCCTATAACCCTAACCATACACACACACACCCCGGAGCCTATAACCCTTACCATACACACACACACCCCGGAGCCTATAACCCTAACCATACACCCACACACACCCTGGAGCCTATAACCCTAACCATACACACACACCCCGGAGCCTATAACCCTAACCATACACACACACACACACACACACACACCCCGCAGCCTATAAACCTAGCCATACACACACACACCCCGGAGCCTATAACCCTAACCATACACACACCCCGGAGCCTATAAACCTAGCCATACACACACACACCCCGGAGCCTATAACCCTAACCATACACACACCCCGGAGCCTATAACCCTAACCATACACACACACACACCGGAGCCTATAACCCTAACCATACACACATACACACCGGAGCCTATAACCCTAACCATACACACACACACACACCGGAGCCTATAACCTTAACCATACACACACACCGGAGCCTATAACCCTAACCATACACACACACACCCCGCAGCCTATAACCCTAACCATACACACACACACACACCCCCGGAGCCTATAACCCTAACCATACACACACACCCCTGAGCCTATAACCCTAACCATACACACACACACCTCGGAGCCTATAACCCTAACCATACACACACACACCCCGGAGCCTATAACCCTAACCATACACACACACCCCTGAGCCTATAACCCTAACCATACACACACACACACCCCGGAGCCTATAACCCTAACCACACACACACACCCCGGAGCCTATAAACCTATCCACACACACACACCCCGGAGCCTATAACCCTAACCATACACACACACCGGAGCCTATAACCCTAACCATACACACCGGAGCCTATAACCCTAAACATACACACACACACACCGGAGCCTATAACCCTAACCATACACACACACACACACTCCGGAGCCTATAACCCTAACCATACACACACACACCCCGGAGCCTATAACCCTAACCATACACACACATACCCCGGAGCCTATAACCCTAACCATACACACACATACCCCGGAGCCTATAACCCTAACCATACACACACACACACACACCCCGGAGCCTATAACCCTAACCATACACACACACACACCGGAGCCTATAGCCCTAACCATACACACACACACACACCGGAGCCTATAACCCTAACCATACACACACACACACCGGAGCCTATAACCCTAACCATACACACACACCGGAGCCTATAACCCTAACCATACACACACACCGGAGCCTATAACTCTAACCATACACACACACCGGAGCCTATAACCCTAACCATACACACACACACCCCGCAGCCTATAACCCTAACCATACACACACACAACCCGCAGCCTATAACCCTAACCATACACACACACACCCGATGCCTATAACCCTAACCATACACACACACCCCTGAGCCTATAACCCTAACCATACACACACACACCCCGGAGCCTATAACCCTAACCATACACACACACACACCCCGGAGCCTATAACCCTAACCATACACCCACACACACCCTGGAGCCTATAACCCTAACCATACACACACACCCCGGAGCCTATAACCCTAACCATACACACACACACACACACACACACCCCGCAGCCTATAAACCTAGCCATACACACACACACCCCGGAGCCTATAACCCTAACCATACACACACCCCGGAGCCTATAAACCTAGCCATACACACACACACCCCGGAGCCTATAACCCTAACCATACACACACCCCGGAGCCTATAACCCTAACCATACACACACACACACCGGAGCCTATAACCCTAACCATACACACATACACACCGGAGCCTATAACCCTAACCATACACACACACACACACCGGAGCCTATAACCTTAACCATACACACACACCGGAGCCTATAACCCTAACCATACACACACACACCCCGCAGCCTATAACCCTAACCATACACACACACACACCCCCGGAGCCTATAACCCTAACCATACACACACACCCCTGAGCCTATAACCCTAACCATACACACACACACACCTCGGAGCCTATAACCCTAACCATACACACACACACCCCGGAGCCTATAACCCTAACCATACACACACACCCCTGAGCCTATAACCCTAACCATACACACACACACACCCCGGAGCCTATAACCCTAACCACACACACACACCCCGGAGCCTATAAACCTATCCACACACACACACCCCGGAGCCTATAACCCTAACCATACACACACACCGGAGCCTATAACCCTAACCATACACACCGGAGCCTATAACCCTAAACATACACACACACACACCGGAGCCTATAACCCTAACCATACACACACACACACACTCCGGAGCCTATAACCCTAACCATACACACACACACCCCGGAGCCTATAACCCTAACCATACACACACATACCCCGGAGCCTATAACCCTAACCATACACACACATACCCCGGAGCCTATAACCCTAACCATACACACACACACACACACCCCGGAGCCTATAACCCTAACCATACACACACATACCCCGGAGCCTATAACCCTAACCATACACACACACACACACACCCCGGAGCCTATAACCCTAACCATACACACACACACACCGGAGCCTATAGCCCTAACCATACACACACACACACCGGAGCCTATAACCCTAACCATACACACACACACACCGGAGCCTATAACCCTAACCATACACACACACCGGAGCCTATAACCCTAACCATACACACACACCGGAGCCTATAACTCTAACCATACACACACACCGGAGCCTATAACCCTAACCATACACACACACACCCCGCAGCCTATAACCCTAACCATACACACACACAACCCGCAGCCTATAACCCTAACCATACACACACACACCCGATGCCTATAACCCTAACCATACACACACACCCCTGAGCCTATAACCCTAACCATACACACACACACCCCGGAGCCTATAACCCTAACCATACACACACACACCCCGGAGCCTATAACCCTAACCATACACACACACCCCGGAGCCTATAACCCTAACCATACACACACACACCCCGGAGCCTATAACCCTAACCATACACACACACACCGGAGCCTATAACCCTGACCATACACACACCCCGGAGCCTATAACCCTAACCATACACACACACACACACCCCGGAGCCTATAACCCTAACCACACACACACATCCCGGAGCCTATAAACCTAACCACACACACACACCCCGGAGCCTATAACCCTAACCATACACACACACCGGAGCCTATAACCCTAACCATACACACACACACCCCGCAGCCTATAACCCTAACCATACACACACACACACCCCCGGAGCCTATAACCCTAACCATACACACACACCCCTGAGCCTATAACCCTAACCATACACACACACCCCGGAGCCTATAACCCTAACCATACACACACACACCCCGGAGCCTATAACCCTAACCATACACACACACCCCTGAGCCTATAACCCTAACCATACACACACACACACACACCCCGGAGCCTATAACCCTAACCACACACACACACCCCGGAGCCTATAACCCTAACCATACACACACACCGGAGCCTATAACCCTAACCATACACACCGGAGCCTATAACCCTTAACATACACACACACACACCGGAGCCTATAACCCTAACCATACACACACACACACACTCCGGAGCCTATAACCCTAACCATACACACACACACCCCGGAGCCTATAACCCTAACCATACACACACACACACCCCGGAGCCTATAACCCTAACCATACACACACATACCCCGGAGCCTATAACCCTAACCATACACACACATACCCCGGAGCCTATAACCCTAACCATACACACACACACACACACCCCGGAGCCTATAACCCTAACCATACACACACACACCGGAGCCTATAGCCCTAACCATACACACATACACACCGGAGCCTATAACCCTAACCATACACAGACACACACCGGAGCCTATAACCCTAACCATACACACACACCGGAGCCTATAACCCTAACCATACACACACACCGGAGCCTATAACCCTAACCATACACACACACCGGAGCCTATAACCCTAACCATACACACACACACCCCGCAGCCTATAACCCTAACCATACACACACACACCCCGCAGCCTATAACCCTAACCATACACACACACACCCGATGCCTATAACCCTAACCATACACACACACCCCTGAGCCTATAACCCTAACCATACACACACACACCCCGGAGCCTATAAACCTAGCCATACACACACACACCCCGGAGCCTATAACCCTAACCATACACACACCCCGGAGCCTATAAACCTAACCATACACAAACTGCAGAGACTATAAACCTAACCATACACACACATCCAGCAGCCTATAACCCTAAACACACTCACACACATCCCGCAGCCTATAATCCTAACCATATACACCCCCCGCAGCCTATAACCCTAACCATACACACCCCCCGTAGCATATTACCATACACACACATCCCGCAGCCTATAACCCTAACCATACACACACCCCGCAGCCTATTACCCTAACCATACACAAACCTGCAGCCTATAAACCTAACCACACACACACACATTGCAGCCTATAACCCTAACCATACACACACACACACACATCCCACGGGCTATAACCCTAACCATACACACACCCTGCAGCCTATAACCCTAAACATACACATCCCCCGTAGCCTATAACCATATGCACACATCCCGCAGCCTATTACCTTAACCATGCACCCCCCCCGCAGCCTATAACCCTAACCATGCCCCCCCTGCAGCCTATAACCCTAACCATGCACCCCCCCGCAGCCTATAACCCTAACCATACACACACCCCACCGCCTATAACCCTAACCATACACACACACCGTAGCCTATAACCCTCACCATACACCTCCCCCCTGCAGCCTGTAACCCTAACCATACACATCCCCCGCAGCCTGTAACCCTAACCATAAACACACCCGCAGCCTATAACCCTAACCATACACACTGTGCAGCCTATAACCTAACCATACACACCGTGCAGCCTATAACCTAACCATACACACATCCCGCAGCCTATAACCTATCCATACACACACATCTGCTAGCAGCCTATAACCCTGACCATACACCCCCCCCCCCCCCCGCAGCCTATAACCCTAACCATACACACCCCGCAGCCTATAACTCTAACCATACACACACACACCCCGGAGCCTATAACCCTAACCATACACACACACACCCCGGAGCCTATAACCCTTACCATACACACACACACACCCCGGAGCCTATAACCCTAACCATACACCCACACACACCCCGGAGCCTATAACCCTAACCATACACACACACCCCGGAGCCTATAACCCTAACCATACACACACACACCCCGCAGCCTATAAACCTAGCCATACACACACACACCCCGGAGCCTATAACCCTAACCATACACACACCCCGGAGCCTATAAACCTAGCCATACACACACACACCCCGGAGCCTATAAACCTAGCCATACACACACACACCCCGGAGCCTATAACCCTAACCATACACACACCCCGGAGCCTATAAACCTAACCATACACAAACTGCAGAGACTATAAACCTAACCATACACACACATCCAGCAGCCTATAACCCTAAACACACTCACACACATCCCGCAGCCTATAATCCTAACCATATACACCCCCCGCAGCCTATAACCCTAACCATACACACCCCCCGTAGCATATTACCATACACACACATCCCGCAGCCTATAACCCTAACCATACACACACCCCGCAGCCTATTACCCTAACCATACACAAACCTGCAGCCTATAAACCTAACCACACACACACACATTGCAGCCTATAACCCTAACCATACACACACACACACACACATCCCACGGGCTATAACCCTAACCATACACACACCCTGCAGCCTATAACCCTAAACATACACATCCCCCGTAGCCTATAACCATATGCACACATCCCGCAGCCTATTACCTTAACCATGCACCCCCCCCGCAGCCTATAACCCTAACCATGCCCCCCCTGCAGCCTATAACCCTAACCATGCACCCCCCCGCAGCCTATAACCCTAACCATACACACACCCCACCGCCTATAACCCTAACCATACACACACACCGTAGCCTATAACCCTCACCATACACCTCCCCCCTGCAGCCTGTAACCCTAACCATACACATCCCCCGCAGCCTGTAACCCTAACCATAAACACACCCGCAGCCTATAACCCTAACCATACACACTGTGCAGCCTATAACCTAACCATACACACCGTGCAGCCTATAACCTAACCATACACACATCCCGCAGCCTATAACCTATCCATACACACACATCTGCTAGCAGCCTATAACCCTGACCATACACCCCCCCCCCCCCCCCGCAGCCTATAACCCTAACCATACACACCCCGCAGCCTATAACTCTAACCATACACACAAACACACTGCAGCCTATAACCCTAACCATACATACACCCAGCTCTTTTCTGACGGCTCCATCGCCTGAGCTTCAAGTGAGGTCTGCTGCTCCTATGTTTATTTATTTTAATTAATTGGGACGACAGCATCTTAAGTTACATTGTTTTACCATTAATTGTGATTTATGTATATTTTTGTATATTTTATGTGTTTATAAAATATTTTTGATATTTCAATTGAACTGAGACTTGTGTTATTATTAAAAAGGTGGACCTATATTACATTCAATTTTTAACTTTAATCAAAGGTATAATTGCTAATGCTGTGTGTGCTTTCCAATGTTTTATTTTATTTCTTACAAGCTGGTTTGCTTGTTATCATATACGGGTTTCCTTGGCTATTAATTGTTTTATTCAAAATAGCACCAGAGGTATGGTGTGACTCACTACCTCCCTCCATTTTTTTTTTAGATTGAAATAGGTCACATTCCTCTTATTAGAATTTGATCGTAACCAAAAAACAAATTTTATCATTGCACAAAGCCAAAATGGCTCCGGGAGGCTGCTGCGAATGCACAGTCATGTGTAGCTCCTCCCACGGTCCTTTGCAGGGAGGACCATAAAAGGAGGCACATGCCCAGCAGCCCCCCATCGACACTTCCTTTAACTCCGGCGATCCAGTCTGGAGACCGCACCACTGCCATGCCAGAAGGAGGAGGCTCTGAGTTCCTGCTCAGCATCTGCAGACACCAGAGAAAAGGGGAGCGGCTGCTTGGAACTCACTGCTGGAGGGGAAACCATCAAGTTACACAGAAGGAACAGATTGATCGCCATCCCCGGGAGGAACACTCAGCCTGGTGGAGTTCCATGACCTGG
This sequence comes from Crinia signifera, assembly GCF_055691185.1. NCBI lineage: Eukaryota > Metazoa > Chordata > Amphibia > Anura > Myobatrachidae > Crinia > Crinia signifera. The sequence continues at coordinate 119,031,656 of NC_139218.1, read as the reverse complement.
TAGGGTCAGCGTGTCATGTATAGGTAGGCATCATTGACTCTGGCACCTGTATCCTAACCCTGTACACAGACACACACACACACCCATAATCATATGGGTGTCATACTCATTGCCAGGGGTTTGTAATGCTTGTAGCCAGTGGTAATGCTCATTGACAAGGGTGCGTTATTGTTAAACATTTTTAAAAATCCAATGTTTATTCTTACAGTAAAATTTTACATTTGAGTTAAAAAAATAAATTGAAAAAAAGCAATGAAATTCCAAAGACAAAAAACCTTACGGTTTCACATGTCCCATTAAGGCTTCTTACACATGATCTGGCATTTCTGAAACCTGTTGTAACTCTTCCACTCAAACGCCAAAAAGCAATGAAATTACGAACATTAAGGCTAACGCCTTAATGGACGTGTTCCTTGCGCAATACAGATATGGTACGCCATCACAGCCTGTGGGTAAGTGCAGATTCAGCACTCTCACAGAGTGAGATTGCTGTCACTCACACAATGGTGGAGCTGCTAATTCACAGATTTGTGTGCTCATTGGAATACACACATGCAGTCTATGCAACTGAAGGTCTGAGCAGTAAACATAGCCCAGAGGATAGGGTAAAAGTGGTGTTGATTGGGTAGGAGGCAGTGTGGTGCGGATGGGGAGGAATAGAAATGCGTAGATGGTAGGAAGGCTAAGCAGCACTGATGGGGGACTAACAAAGCAGATGGGTGGAAAAGAGTGGCACAGATTGGGGAAGGTAAGACAGAGTGATGCGATTGGGTGGGAAACAGAGGAGCAGTTGGAGGAAAGAGCACTGATGGGGGAGGGGGTTTGGAGAAAAGGGGATAAAGGGAAAACAGTGCAGTACAGATGGAGAAGGGAGACATCAGTACAGATGGAAGGAAACTGTGTCATGGATGAGGCGGGCAGAGCAGCATGGATGGAGGGGGAGACAGAGTATCACTAATAGAGGGGAAGCCAGTGGCACAGATCGAAGGAAACAGTGGCATCTGTGTGGAAAGACAGGGCAGGGCAGATGGGAAAAGACACATTGGTGCAGATGAGGGAATACACACAGCAGTAGGTATCGGGGAAGACAGAGCAGCATGAAGGCGTACAGGAGAAGAAAGTGTAGATGCATAGTAGTTGGGAGTATTCTAGTTTTTGCAATTATTAAAGATGTTTCTGGTAACTGTATTTGAATACTAAATGAAATGGATATATGTAGTGAGTGTGAAAGATGTTGGACTCTCAGTGGGATAGTTCTAGTAATAGTGTTTATTCTAGCACCCGCCATCTTTGAAAACCCATGCAGTTCCTCTACCCTGTCTGGGGTGTTGCTGTTTGCTGTAGTGTTTCTAGCACAGGTCTGGTTTGCAGTGCTGATATACAGATCACACTGTGCTGGAAGCACTACAGCAGACAGATACACCCCAGGCAGGGAAGAGGAACTGCATGGGTTTTCAAAGATGGCGGGTGCTAGAATGAACACTATAGTAACTCAGTGGGCTAGACAGTGTTAGATGATTGCAGGTACTTATAAGGATGAGTGCGCCACATAACTGCTCAGACCTTCAGTTGCATAGACTGCATGTGTGTATTCCAATGAGCACACAAATCTGTGAATTAGCAGCTCCACCATTGTGTGAGTGACAGCAATCTCACTCTGTGAGAGTGCTGAATCTGCACTTACCCACAGGCTGTGATGGCGTACCATATCTGTATTGCGCAAGGAACACGTCCATTAAGGCGTTAGCCTTAATGTTCGTAATTTCATTGCTTTTTGGCGTTTGAGTGGAAGAGTTACAACAGGTTTCAGAAATGCCAGATCATGTGTAAGAAGCCTTAATGGGACATGTGAAACCGTAAGGTTTTTTGTCTTTGGAATATATATATATATATATATATATATATATATATATATATATATATATATATATATATATATATATATATATATATATATATATATATATATATATATTTTGAACGAATCACTCGGCACTCGAACTTGAAATAACCAACTTAGACGGTGCCTTGGTATTCCGGAAGGAAGAAATATATAACCACAAGCATTCCAGGCACTCATCAGAAAAATCAGCGAAGGATAATGAAATAAATCAGCCCAATACAGTGGGTGCTTTGCCAACGTTTCGGGCCATAGACCCTTTATGTCTTGATAAAGGGTCTATGGCCCGAAACGTTGGCAAAGCACCCACTGTATTGGGCTGATTTATTTCATTATCCTTCGCTGATTTTTCTGATGAGTGCCTGGAATGCTTGTGGTATATATATATATATTTTTTTTTTATCCCCCATTCACTTGAATTTACCATTTTTAATTTTAAGCGCTACTATTGATTTCATTATCTCTGATTTTAAAATAATGGTTTTTACCTTGGTCGGAGTTGCTGGGCAGTGTGAACAGGTAACCCAGGTCAAGTGACCAGGGTCCTATTTATACTCCACCCCATCCCCAGATGACGTCAGCGATCAGAGTTACTGTCAGTCGCCGCGGGGATCTCCCTGCATTTGCAATGTGAAAAGAGGTCATTGTGATTCCAGAGGTTGCCCCAATATGTTGCCGTTACGCCATAATCATAACTCACAAAACGCTACCCCCTGTATGTATTGGGAAATTAATATTTGCAGGTAGCCCTGAAAATCACAAATATGTTCACATATAATGTGTTATGTATTAATTGGTTGAGACTTCATTCTTTACTGAGTGGTACTTCCATTGGGTTCATAAATTATTATGGATATGACGTTTGCTCTATTGTCCTGCTGGTGCTCCTGAACACCTGTATAGTTTATATACAGTACAGCACTCTTGGGTAGAAATTATCAAGCTGTAGAAAAAGTGGTGAAGATATCCAAACCAACCAATCAGCTTTTAACTGTTATTTAACTAGCACAGTGGACCAGATGCACTAAGCTTCAAAAGTGATAAAATAGAGTGATAACAGCCAGCCAATCAGCTCTTGCCTGTTATTTTTCAAACCCAGCCTGTGACATGTCAGACAGGAGCTGATTGGCTGGCTGTTTATCACTCTCCATTTTATCACTTTTGAAGCTTAGAGAATCTGGCCCACAGTCTGTGACAAGGCAGGTAAGAGCTAATTGGCTGGTAGTCTATCCCTCTCCATTTTATCACTTTTGAAGTGCATCTGGCCCATTGTCTGAATTTCAAATAGGTGGTGATTGTTTGCTTTCAGCAACTTCTAACCTTTGTGACAAGAACCATGATTTTAACACTGCTTTGGGGAGTTTAGTGAAGACTGCTATGATTATGAGCAAAGTGCAAACTACCTGCTACCAGTTACATGACCATGATGAAGTCTACAACGACAGCTAAATATAGACTATGAGACAGACACATCAGGTCAGTATTTTATGGGGGACAATGAATGTGTTCTATTTTTCTATAGGGCAAATGTCATACCTCCAAACTCATTAATGTTCTGTTTTATTGGGTTTGTTCCACCTACACAGTTGGGGGTACCCTCAACACTGCTCTAAATAACAATGCCCACCGCCTTATTCACAGTGAATGAAGGGCTAGGAGGCAGCCTATATTTGACAGCTGGGAATTATGCCATTTTCCAACAATGTAAGGGAGGAGGAGTGTCATAAGGTCACACCCCTTTTCTACTAGGCTCCTTTTTGGTGTGAGCATTGACCAGCTTTGCTGCAAATGAGTACATTGAGGTATCCAATGTGGGTTTTCTTTATCTTTTGGGAGACCCATCTCCATATTAGATCACCAATTGGCAAGCTCTCGGTTTGCTAGCTGTCTAAGTCGGATTGCATCTACGCTGGGCTAGCATATTATGGCCGCCATTTACAGATTTACGTAAAGAGTGTACAGAGGAGAGTAGGAGTATTGCACGAACGTGGGGGCAGCCATACTAATACAGAGTCATACTCCACATTCATAAATAATAAAATATAATTATATGGTTCAAAATCGCAACACATCATATTAATGATAATACACAATTTTCCCTGGTCATGCTCAATATCTGTTTAATCAGTGTCTCATTCGCAGTGCTAGAAAGCGCAGCATATATCATTGAGAAGTTATGGACATTACATATAATAATCTATACATTGCCATGAGGAATGAGTAATAGAAAGAATCCAGTAGATACCAGTTTGCACAGCAGGGACCCCTGGATATGACGACGAAGCCTTGAGTGAAGACCCAGCTGTGCACCCTGTACCAGATAAGGAGAGGCGAAACCTGACCTCTTGACCAATTTAGAACTTTATTGTATCCCATTGTTTGGACTCTATATATATTGCTGCGCTCAAGCTAGGGACCCCTTCTTGACTGTGCTCAGACTGAATACAGAACACTGGCCCAGTGAGATGTTAACTGTACTCTATGTAGGGATAACTTGCATTTATTTTCTCCCTTTTATTAGCATTGCAAGATTGTATAAGAAATGTATGCCATATGTTCTGTTACCCCCTTTGTGTCCATTAGGGACTAAATACACGGTGAATGACTTCATACCCTTACTGCGAATTTATACCAAGTCTTGTGTACTTTATTCACAATAAGTGTAAGCATTTACAGGAGTGATCGATGGTATATTGAGAGTGTGTTTAAGTACTTTGTACTGATAAGGATACCGCCATAAGAGTATCGGTGTAGCATGAGGTACGCTAAAAAGGTACACTACGTGGCACTACACATTGGTACGCCCATAGTTAGGAATAGGTAATAGTTTGCGGACACATTACGCAAACTGCGAAATTCGGTAATTGTCCATCGGATTGAATATATATGGATTTCCATACTAGCCTAACCCGCTGAAGCTTTGCTTCCTGGTGACTAGTCCCAGACCATGAATCAGCCACCAATCACAGATGGAAGTTCTAGATGGCAAACATGCTTGATGACCTCCACTGTGAATGCGTTCCTGACCTGATTTACTTCAATGAGAAGAGGAAAATACCACAAAGTAAAAATTATGCATATGTGAAATATGAGACATGTACAGCAACACCTGGCACATCAGTCTTAGTGTTCCCGCTAGGCTGTTTTAGTGGGGTGCTGCGTCCTGCCCCTCTAGCAGCACCCCGCTAAAAGAGCCTGCTGCCTGTCCCCGCCGGTGTGCACGGAGAAACCCAGCACCGCCGTAGATGGTAATACCTGGCGCTTCCCCGGCAGTGCAGTGACTTCAGCAAGCCAAGGTCCACCCCCTTTCCTGATGGTGGCGGCTGGGGCCACCCCTTTTTATGACACTGCGGCTTGGGCATGCCCCTTTCGTGACATCAGTTGCCTGAGACCACCCACAATGGTGACGTCGGCGGGCCCGGTCCACCCCCCTCATTTGGCCCCATGCAGAAGCGCCCTGCCCAATTCCTAGAAAAACACTGTGGGACTTCTTCTGGTTCACTCAGAGGCAAATTCCTTCTGAAATGGACAAAAACGATGTGCGCTGCAGGTTGTGCAGTTAGCAGAAAAACCCCACCCAAATCTAATTCTAGGTGAAATCTATATTGCAGTGTAAAAATAAAGCAGTCAGTATTATCCCTGCACAAAAACAAAATAATTCACCCAAATCTAATTCTCTCTGCACATGTTACACCTGCAGTGCACATGGTTTTGTCCATTTGAGAAGGAATTTGCCTCTATGAGTGAACCAGAATAAGACCCTGAGTCTCCTTATTTTAACAAGGAAACTGGGGAAGGGGTTATGTCAGTGGTTCCCAAACTTTTGAATCAGTGTCTGAGTTTTATTTCACAGCATCCCTAGGCCAAATATTTCTCACTGAAAAATTCAGACAAAGATAGTGCGTTAAGTAAATTGCGTTTACATATCATACTTGGGGTTATCGATGTGGTAATGGACAGGGATTAACGTCTGTTTTTCAACAAAATGCCATTGGCCATAAATACAATAATTTGAATTGGTCATGGACCACCAATCCAGGGCACACTGCAATTTCCCCAAGAGTGCCATGGCACTCAGATTGTGAAACCAATGGGTTATGTAATACGTTGTGATATTGCAGCAAAAACATAATTTTAACAACTTCACTGTAAAATTTAAAGCAGCAAAAATTACAGCTTTAAATTTAGTGGCAAACTCACCAAAAACAAGCTTTCAGAGCCATTGGTGAGTTTTCCCTTTCTTCCAGGCATTGTACAGAATATGACTTCTTTGTAGAGGAAATATAATTCTTTATGAATATTATTTCTGGTGACGTTTAAAGTTTTATTTATCATATGGAGAACAATGAAAACTTAATCTAATGAGAATTGATCTTTTCACCAGAAAAAGACAGAAATGGTACTTGTTTCCTAGAACGGCCACAACGATTTAGATCGTTGTGGTCGTAAGATAAAAAATCGGATCGATCGCATCGCATGCGATTTGGTCGCATACGATGCGACCGATCGACCGATTTTACACCCGATTTTTTTTTTTTTTTCACCTGATTATTTTCAATTGCCCCCACAAATGTTACTAAGTGGGCTAGACCCCACGATAGACGTCAACCCGAAGCGTGGCGAGCGCAGCGAGCCCGCGAGGGGCGGCGGTGCGCGTCCTCCGACCTTTTCATTCCCCTACTATCCACTAGGGCGTGGAGTGAGAATAGAATAGTGTGGCGAGCGCAGCGAGCCACCGAGCCCGAAGCGTGGCGAGCGCAGCGAGCCCCGCGAGGGGACGCGTCTAACTTCACAGGTATACGCGTCCCCTCGCGGGGCTCGCTGCGCTCGCCACGCTTCGGGCTCGGTGGCTCGCTGCGCTCGCCACACTATTCTATTCTCACTCCACGCCCTAGTGGATAGTAGGGGAATGAAAAGGTCGGAGGACGCGCACCGCCGCCCCTCGTGGGCTCGCTGCGCTCGCCACGCTTCGGGTTGACGTCTATCGTGGGGTCATGGCGGGCACATAAAAAATGTGAAATGGGTCATATTGGCCCATTTCACCTTTTTTAACATTTTTCCCTATGTGAGATGGACTTAATCAAGTCCATCTCATCTTGTGCCATTATAATGGCACAAGACCGACAAGATCCTCCCGATTTCAATGTTAAAAGATTTTTTAACATTGAAGTCTATGGAAAAATCGGGTCAATCGGTCGGTCGCATCGCGGCCGATTTTAATTGGTCGCGACCGACCGATTGACCCGATTTCTGTCAATCAAAGTGAAAAAAGTGTAAAAAATCGGCCACATCGTGAGGATCGTGTCCCTTAATTAAGAGCCACGATCACTCACGATTGTGGCCGTTCTAGGAAACAAGTACCACAGAAATTGTAGGTACTTATGTATTATCTGGGCTCCCATGTTAAATGCACCCCATTTTTTCATACCCCTACTATCCAACTACACATGGAGTTGATTTTATATAGTGTGGCGAGCGCAGCGAGCCACCGTGCCCGAAGCGTGGCGAGTGCAGCGAGCCCCGCGAGGGGACGCAGTCTAATAAGAAAAAACGGGAGCCCAGATATTACATAAGTACCAAATTTTATTCAAGTCATGAAATCGGTACCAGTTAACGCCTTCCACAATGTGGCTCCAAAACTATGTAGGCAAGAGCGATTGGACACGGACAGCAGACAGATCAACACGATTTTATTGATGCCAGTAATTTGTAGGTCCACTAAATGCAGGGATTACTGCAGAAAACCTTATTGGCAAACGGTCTACAAGCTCCTGGACAAAAGCTGGCAGTATGTTTCGCCATTCTGCTTTAAGTACAGTGACACTAAGGTAAAATCAGCCTAGAAAGCACCAACTGCTTCAATTTATACCAGAGGTTCTCATTGTGGTTAAGACCGTAACTCTACACTGGCCAGTCTGTGCAAGCCATAATATTTCAGTAAGACTAGCTCCACAGCATAACGGCACCACCATCACTGTAGCTATAGTACACTAACTAGATGTTGGACCTGAAAGGGTTAATAAACATGGGCTTACTACATGAGCACATAATATTGCTTGTGGGGAAGGTTCCCATACACTTCTGTCTACATAGTGTACTATCACAATCTCAGAATAGCAGTAATGGGGTCAGTAGTGGCCAAAATGTACTTTATTTAAATGAATAAAATCTGCATATAAAGGACACAATTACCAGGGGTTATAAGGTTTGAAAGTCAGAAGTTATTACATTGATTGTATTAAAAAAAAAAAAAAAAAAAAACCAACACACACACACAATAAAAAGGAAGTGCTTGTTTATAAAATATTCAGTTACCATGTACATTACCAATGCATTTTGTCTGTCAAGGAGACTTTTCACTGCCTGCACACAAATGTAAAAGCAGTGGGTGTCACAAAGGAGGTACAGGTCACACCAAGATGTCACCTGCTGACAAACCAGCAGTGTGGGATGTATAGGTCCACACACCAACTTCCTTTCAGTGCTGAAGCTAAATTATGTACAAGAAGTAGTACAGACTCTTTCAGAATCTTCACACTAGAAGATTTTCATTTCAAAAGACTTTGCCAAAATCTGTGATAGATCTCTCTTTCACCAAAGTAGTGCGTACACACTTAACTATTTGCCCCAAAGAGTTAGAGATTTTCAGGAGGCGAAAGGCTATTTACATAAAGGGCTGGGTTTGAATTCCATGGGTTGGAGCAGCAGCCATTTTATTCAGTGAATTTCTGTTCTAGGGGCCTGATTCAGAACTGATCGCTAGGCTGTGTATATTCGGAGCCCAGCGAACAGGTAAACGCCACCTCACTCTGTTCCGACTGGGCAAAATCCCACCCATGTGCACAACTACGATTACTGGCTTCAATGTAACATTGGTGGCCAGTGGTGCCAGTAATATATACATTGCTGGCATGTGTCAACAATGTATATATTACTGGCTTGTAAGTAACATTGGTGGGCAGTGATAATTGGCTAATTCATAATTATTTGTGGGCAGCAAGCAAATTAATAATCATTGGTGCCAATAATATATACATTGCTGGCCTGTGCCAGCAATGTATATATTACTGGCTTATAAGTAACATTTAATTTGTGCCCAGTGGTGCCAGAAATATATACATTGCTGGCATATGCAAGCTATGTATATATTACGGCCTTAAACATTTAACATTGGTGGCCAGCAGTACTCCCTGCTCTGTTTTAAGCAGAGCAGGGGGGGGGGGGGGGCAGCAGTGTGTTGCCGGGTGGCTGGAGGGAGAAGTGCTCCATGCAGGGCAAGCAGGAAGTGTTGCTGGGGACTCGCATCAGGACGCGTGGAGCCGGCGCAGCAGCACTCGGACAGGGTGAGTATTATGACAGGCAGGGGCGGGGCAGCCCGCCGGGTTGAAAGTGGTTAATCTTTCAGCCCGGCAGCGTACACACACAGGGATGATTGATGGTTTACCATCAATCATCACTACATCTGCTAGTGTGTATGGGCCTTTAGACACTCATTCAGACCTGCTTGGTGGGCTGCAATTGTTCAGAGCTCATTGAGCAGGTAGCCTCCACTATGCCGAATGCAACCATGCACACAGGGGAAAAATCATTCACCATCTAATGCTGATGACATCGCAGCCCTCATTCCCAACAGCCAGGGAATGCGTTTCCAAGTCACTCCCAGAAAATGCTGGCAGCATGCCCCCAAATGCCGGCAGGGTGTCCCTGTGAGCAGCGAATGAAGGCTAGCCTTCGCTCACTGCCTTTGGGTGGACAGCTCATGCACGCACTGCGTACCGTGCGCACGCATGGTCATTCGATGATCGCTCGGGATGCATATTTGCAGCCCAGTGAACGGGTCTCAATGACCCCTATAGTCTCGAATGGAAGTCACAAGCGTTCCACAATGTGCTCCAAAACATGCGGAATGTACTGCATCGCCCACAGAAAGAATGAACCATCCGGGATCCAAGTTTCACGGCTTAAAAAAATATAAAATTGACTTTTTCGACCTTTTGAGGACCAAGACTGGGAACCCTTAACCTATACCATATAGAAGGGGCAATAGAATTAAAATGCAGATGCAACGCGAGACTAGATTTATTCACACTTTGACACTATAGCTGGTATTCCATTAGCTGCTGTAATTAACTGTAGCCAACAGATCTGTCAAAAGCTATTAAATTAGCCTTAATACCCGACTCTTATTGAGGCACCCGAAGCACAATCCCCAATAAGCATTTCTCAAAGCCAGTGGCATATTTCCCACTAGGCTAGTGTTCATTCTAGCACCCGCTGTCTTTGAAAACCCATGCAGTTCTTCTTCCCTGCCTGGAGTGTCGCCGTCTGCTGTAGTGCTTCTAGCAGAGTGTGGTGTGTGTATATCAGCACTGATAAGCAAACCAGACCTTTGCTAGAAACACCACAGCAGACGACACCAAATGCAGGGAAGAGGAACTGCATGGGTTTTCAAAGACAGCGGGTGCTAGAATGCCTAGGGCAGTGATTTTTCAACCTATTTCAGGTCGCGGCACACCAGACCAGACTTTAAAATTGCCAAGGCACACCAACAGTTTTTCCACAGACCTGCCCCCCCCCCCCCCTTAGTTATTCCACGCACCAGCTCCCCTTAAAAATGCCACAAACAAATGCCCCTCCTTTGTTATTCCAAGCACATGCTCCCCTTAAAAATGCCACACACAAATGCCCCTCCATTACCTCCAAGACAGGTATTCAAAACATCCAGTGCGCACAAATGGCTCCGACAGTCTTGTGACTCCCTTCTGTGGCGGCCTTCTGCGCATGCGCCGGGTCGTGCCTGGAACGCATAGGATGACTTAATGCGCACAGGCATGTCCCGGCGTCAGCTCCATAGGTCATCACTGTGTGCGCACACAACGCAGCGCACTCACGCCTGCCTCCCCCTTGTCCTGCCCTGTAGAGTCGCCGTGACACGCTGTCCCGCGGCACACCTGTGAACTGGCCACAGCACACTGGTTGAAAATCACTGGCCTAGGATTACCACTTTATATAGGAGGCACAGCTGGCCACCCACCCTCTGTACAAAGAGGAAGGGGAGGCGGGTTTGAGGGCAACCAATAACATTTTGTCTAGGGGCAACCTAACGTTTACATTTTCTTTTGTTTAATTACTAAAAGAGAGAGTGCTCTAATAATAATGTGGCTCCTTACCCTGCCTAGCTCAACAATTTTTTTTTATTATATTTTTTATTATGAGCCGTAAGTAACATGCTCCTATGACTGACACGCACACAGAACATGCCTGCCTTCACACGTACACTGCAGGGGACAGCCATTCATCACTGTGCATTGCTGTCACAGCCCAAACATCATGCACCTTCAGGGCAATAGTACACTATGGGAACAGGCTGGCCACCACAGCCTGTGCAGGGATATACAAGGACAGCAGAGAAGGCTCAGAATGACAACTCCTACGAGACACCCTGTGAGGAAGCAGCAAGCAACACCTGTGCCAGTCATACCCTGAGACATGCCATGTTCCTGTGTACTCCCCATTGCGACCACACCCCCTCCCTTCCAGGGCCCATTCACCTTTCCTGACAGGTCGCAACGGGCTCTCTCCTCCGCCATTCTCCTTCTTGACTCGGTGCTTCCTGTCGCCCTTGTCCCTAGGCCTCTCCAGCTGAGAGAGGGAGAAGAGGGCCTGGCTGACGGGGGCTGCTTGTGGTGGTGGTGCGGCGCTGGGCAGGACAGGGGGCGGCAGGAGCTCCTCTCGGGCATGGCGATGGTGGTGGTGCTTGTGGTGATGATGATGGTGGTGATGGTGACAGCTGTGATGGGTGTCACCGCACACCTTCCGCCGCTTCGCTCCTTTCTCGGTCGGATCATCCCCAGCGTCCCCGTCACCTTTTTTCTTCCTCTTCTTCTCCGAGGACGGCGAACTCTCCCTCCGCTTTTTCTTCCGTCCCCCCTTGGCTTTGTCCCTTTCCTCCAAGAATGTACCGAGCTGCGCGGCCATTTCCCCTAACGACGACTTTTAAATGGCCAGAAGTCCCGCAGAGCGCATGTGCAGATCGATGTGCCTTGTGGGATGTGTAGTTTTTCCATCCGCCTATCTGAAGGGCGCTGGGGAAAGGATGGCGCATGCACATCGCCGCAAGACCTCGCGGGAAGTGTAGTTAGGTGAACGGAGTCCTGTAGTCCGGGAGATAAGTTCGTGTCTGAGCGCACGCAGTAACTGACGGCGCCGTGGCTCTGTGTTAACCCTTCCGCTGCCGATTGTTTACATTTTTTTGTCCTGCACCGCTGGAAACGGTGACCGCGCACTGCAGTTCCGGCCGGGCCGTACCCGCCCTGTATCAAAATGCGGCGGTGTCTTGTCATATTGTATACAACATACGCGATAGTAGATCTTTTACTAGCTACTAGCAACCACAGTGTCGCTGCCAGCAGATCTTAAGCCCTGTACATACACATAGATTTGCTTTTGATTCGATGCTAGATTCGATTTTCTATTAGATCTTTCCATTAGATGTTTCCATTCGATTTGGCAATAGTTCTGTACTGTTGCATTGGATATTGAATTCGATATACCTGTACGTTCACATACCCTCCAACATATGAAGTTTGGAAATCGGTACACATTCGGAAAGGGGGCATGACCAATGGCAAAGGGGGCGTGTCCACTGGTAAAAGGGGCCACACACCCCTTTCCGAATGTGTACTGATATATATATATATATATATATATATATATATATATATATATAAAACAATATTTTGAAGAAGCAGGCACTCACCATGACCATAGGCAATTTTCAAGGGTTGAAGCAAGATTTATTCAGTCATAGCTGTAGTCGACGTTTCGATCCTCTACAGGGACCTTTGTCAAGACAACAATATCCAAAGGACTGGAGGCACAAGGCCACTGCCCAGGTGAGGCCACTGCACAGGTGAGGTAAAGAAGTAGGGTGATTACGTGAGGAAGGAGGGCCCTACTCATAAGAGTTAACATATTAAAAGGAGGTGGGTGGACGAACGAAAAACAATAGGATAAGTAGGAACGAATGGGAATGGAGGCAGGATAGGAGGATCAAAAGAGGTTAGGAGGAGGGATAGGCTAGTCGAAAAAAGTGGGTTTTGTACTAAGCTTGAAAAGTGATAAAACAGAGGGCCTTATTCTAGTTCACTCTTTCTGACAAAATCCTTCTTAGCTGGACAAAACCATGTGCACTGCAGGGGGGCAGATGTAACATGTAACATGTGCAGAGAGAATTAGATTTGGGTGAGTTATTTTGTTTCTGTGCAGGGTAAATACTGGCTGCTTTATTTTTACACTGCAATATAGATCTCACTTTGTAGTAAAACCCCACCCAAATCTAATTATCTCTGTACAAGTAACATCTGCCCCACCTGCAGTGCACATGGTTTTGTCCATCTAAGAAGGATTTTGTCAGAAAGAGTGAAACAGAATAAGGCCCAGAGAGAGATAAGGCCCAGCAAATTAGCTCCTACCTGCCATGTCACAGGCTGGGTTTGAAAAATGTCAGGTAGGAGCTGATTGGCTGGTTATTTATCACTCTCCATGTTATCACTTTTCAAGGCTCTAAACCAGAATTGCATTAAAAACCCCATTAGGGTTTTTACTGCATTTTTGTATTCTCTAACCCCCCTCTCCGCAGTGTCAGCGCTGCAGAGGGAATTGCCAGCAAAAGCTGGCGATTCCCTGTATAAGCCTATGGGCTTCTTACTGCAGCGGTGTGAGGGATCCGTGACGGATCCCTCCCATGACGGATCCCTCCCAGCATGCCCTGCGGCCGGCGCTCTGCATATGCGATCATTAACAATGTGGTACCCAGCAAAAGGGGCCATTAGAAGGCAGCGGATGTTAGAACATCCCGCCCATAAAGAGCAGTAGTGTAGCTAGGTGCCACGGCGACCTGAGCAAGGGCATGTTTCGCGCCCAAACCCCCCCCCCCTCCCCTCCTCCGATTTGTAGTAGGCAAGGCTCTTGCACAGTGAAAAGGGGGCACGGCCTAACATTATACTACACACCATAATGCCCATTGCACATTTTAGCAAACCTTGTAATACCCATTACAAGGCCACATGTCGTAATACCAATTACACATAAGGCCACACATGATGCCCATTACATACTATATAACAAACCGTAATGCCCATTACACATTTGACACATAAGTGGCACTTACCTACATGCTCATTGCTAGGAACTGCATGCTCAATGCCAGGGGCTTCATGCTCGATGCCAGGGGGCTTCATGCTCAATGCCAGGGGGGACTGAAATTGCTCATTGCCAAGGGGGAATTAAATTGCTCGTTGCCAAGGGGGACCGAAATTGCTCATTGCTAAGGGGGACCAAAATTGCTTGTTGCCAAGGGGGACTGAAATAGCCCATTGCCAGGGGTGACTGAAAGCCTGTTGCCAGGCAATGGCTATTCAACCAGTATCGCGGAAGTACATATACTGCTGCGGATTACCCGTTGGTGAATAAAGCCTTTTCTACTTTTTGAAAATCTCCGAGTGACGCCTCTGCTTCCAGCTACACTTTCTATATTGGGTGCTTGACATCCTAGGAAGGCACCGGAGTGAGTTTGGCAAGTAAAGGAGGGGAGTGCCGGTTTCTCTGTTTCTGTATATATATATATATATATATATATATGTAGTCCCCAGTATGCCGACAGGCACTCAGACGCCCCCATGGGGTAACTTGCTCATGTGCCCTCTGAACAGGATTCAGCCTGATCCATATAAGAAGCAAGAACTTTAGAGCCACTATTTCCTAAGAAGCACTAAAACAGCGGCACTGACACTTGAAAAGGTTTTATTTATATAGCTTAACAAGGGACATTAGTGAAATGTTGAGTGAACAGGAAAGTCCTTAGTCTATTTTTGAATGTTTCCAGAGTGGAAGCTTCTTGAACTGAGCAGAGAAGTGAGTTCCATAGAGTTGGAGCCACAGCACTGAAGGGAAATGCTGGGTACTGTTAGTAGTCCTTCATCAACCAATCGCAGTAATCGAGTGGGACAATAAGGTATCAGAAGCTGCTTCAGGTACCTTGAGCCCTGGTCATGTAGAGCTTTGAAAGTCAGTAAGCCAATCTGGGCTGATTGGTTAATAGCTTGACAGCTGCATTTTGTACCATCTGCAAGCAGTGCAATTCTTTTGCTGGGAGCAGAGGGCATTGCAATAGTCAAGTCCCGATGATACTCATTTCATCAGGATCGCAGTATTGTAAATATATCAGCATAAGTTGATAGGGAACATAACTGCAGTTGTCAGTTTTTCCCCGGTGGACGATATTAGTAATACACACAGCTAGGGTCAGTAATGTGTTGCTAGCCCCACTATATGGAATGTGTCACACATTCTCTGTGGAATGCACAGGCTTAAGTGGGATGAAGTTGTGAGCATCCAGTATGGTGGCAGCGAGTGGAACGCAAGGGTGGAAGTGAGGTACTGTCAGACACTTCCTTCTTGGCGGCTGGACACCTCAATGCAGTGAAGGCAGTGTTTTAAGGTAATCCATATTAATAGTGATGATCGACTGGCTTCCCTAACGTTGTATGTCCCAATTAGATGTTTCCTGATGTGCTATAGTTGTGTGCACACTTATGGCCACAATGACGCTCCCAGGGGGTGGAGTCTGTAATTATGGTAAATCGCTATTTATATGTGACCTAGATGAGATGACGGGGTGCTTGATCTTTGGTCGCGATACTGTGGCGGTGACCTAAAGAAGGCCGCTATGTATGCGGTCGATACGTTGACATGTGACCCGTGAACTTCGCCGTTAACTATGTGAGAAACTACTGTATGTGAGTTACTTTTTTAAAAAGCCCTGGTGAGTGCACTCTTATTTATCCACTGTTTCTATGTTTGGCTCATCATGCCAATCAGTGGACACCACAGGCGGATGGACTTTTAATATAGGAGTGTGCCAACTGCTAAAACTGGCGTGTGTATACTGTATATATATATATATATATATTCCAGAGGTTGACCGCACTCACACTAGGGGAAATAGGACAGCGGTGGGGTGCATGAGAAGGGGTCCAGAGATTAATCCGTACTCCAATGTATATCCAATTTCTCATATGACACATGCACTCGCCAGTTTATCAAAGGAACGACTTTTTGATAAAAATCAATGGTTTTATTCACAACATTGTCTTCAAGCACAATTCCACATTCACCAAGCTCCGACGTTTCGGTCCTTGAAAAACTGGACCTTTATCAAAGAACATTTAGGTGACTTGATAACAGGGTCAGAGAAAGTTTAGGTGCAACACGTGCAAACCAGCCATTCCTGCACCTGGCTGGTTTGCACGTGTTGAACCGTTTTTGATTGTAGTCTATGAGGGGATTTTTGGGAAGGCATTACTCAGGGTAGAGGAAGAATTTAGACTTGGGGTTTGTTTTATTAGATAGAGCTTGTCCCTGTGTATTGCCTTTTGGGGTTAAGGTTTTCCAGATAGTTACAGTTTTTTTAAATTTAGTGAAACATGCCCCATTATAAAGATAGGGCTTTTCAACTTGTTGCGCATACACAGTGGCCTCCAGCAGGGGGTTTACTTAGAGAGGCTTCACTGGGTGTACAAATATGGCCGATGGAGATGCGAGGGCTCTGCAGACTACACATGGAGAAGTGTCCTGAGTGCTGAGGAGGTGTCACATAGTACACATAAGTTGGAAAAGCAGAGCGGTACCTGTGTCAGCTGTAGCGGTGTCCCCTCCCACAGCCCCCACTCCCAAGCGTCCTCCGTCCCCTACCATCCAGCACGGGGACACCGAGCGCATGCCCACCCTTCGCCTGCGCCAAACTAGTGAGGAGGGATGAGAGAGTCCATATAGCTGAGGCACAAGTACACGTGAGAGGCAGCCATATACCAGAGCATTCCAGGAGAGCTGCAGAGTTATGTCCTGTACCCGCACAGTATGTGGCATCCAACCAACCTGACACAGACCCTGCGCTACAATGAGTGAGAAATCCAACTTCCTACACATTGGGGATGTATCCCTGTATGCTGAGTGCACAGTATGCGGTTCGGGTTAGGTACTGGAGGTGGCAACAAATCATTCTGCTTCCACACTATATTCTGGGCATTGGGCACTAAGGTAGATGTGACAGCTGTCTGTGTGTACTAGAGGAACAGAGTGTACATATATATCTGTATGTTTCTATATGAATATTTACACCAACATACTAGTTATGTACAGTATAGTCTAGTGAATAATAAATCATAGACATAGAGGCGTATCAATAACCCTCCCTGCTATTTACTTACTGTAACTGGCAAGTATAGTGGTAGTGATACCTGCTGTCCCTGGAAATTACATTCAAAGCATATTTAAGGAATATTTCACCTCTTTAAAAACTCCTCTGTGGGAAACTCACACTGGCAGTGTTATTTTTCAGAGCCGCATGGAGAATAATGGATGGCCATTGACCATTGATGATTTCAAATGGGATCCTGCTAAGTGCTAAAGAATTACTGATTTTTTTAATTTTACAAATTGTTGGGACACTGAGCAGAGCTCCAACCCTGACACTCAGAAATTCAAACCTCTAGGCGACTGGCCAACGACTCACTAAACACTAAAGAGGGGTGACCATTCGTGGTTGAAACATCAATGGTTTTCTTGCAAATGGTTTCACACCATTAAGACTAAATTTCAGAGGTACCTTTGGGGGTCACTGTCGATGGATAATCCACAATGGCTAGGATGTAGGCTGCACAGGAGGTGTAATAAGATCACTCTCCTTAAGAAATGCCTCTATGGGCATGCAGTGATTTGCTATATGCCTATGCAGGCAAAACTATGACAAGCAATAACAATAGGTGATGGCTAACTTCCCTATGCTATTGATGGCTGTCTGCAATGGTAGTTAGTATTTTACAGGAGATTTTTTTGAAATCTGTATTAAGCTGTTGCTATATAAAACCATACATTAATTGTAGTTTCTGCATAACTTTATTTAAAAAAAAAAACAGTTAGCTTTGATATTTGTAATGAAAAAAACTACTACAAAGTGCTTAATGGAATACTTATATTTTGTTCTATGTACTCAGAAGTTATACTATATTTGGATATTTGTGTCTTGCTTCAATAAAATAAAGTTTTGGGGAAAAAAATGGTTAGCTAAATAGAGACATATTTTTTCTATTTACCCAAGGTAACAAGCGGCACGGTATACTTCCCATGATGTCTCAGCCATCAATAGCATAGGGAAGTTAGCCATCACCTATTGTTATTGCTTTTATTATACTGTAAATAACATTTATTATAAGGGCACGGTCCTGCTCTTATATTAAGGCTGAATCAAGCAAACATAATTTTCCCATAAGGAACTTCTGAGATGGGAGCATGTTGTTTGAGGGGCTACATCTCAAAAGTGATTGGACGTACTGAGCTGAAATTTGGCATGGACGTGTAGAATCGTTACCCGGTGCTGCATGGCAAAATAGTAAATAATGAGGAATTGGGAGTAACGTAAAGTTTTTTCTGCCACTTCCTGTTTGGCTTTTTGACACTGTTTTTCCATATAGTGAGGTG
Organism: Crinia signifera; assembly: GCF_055691185.1. Lineage (NCBI taxonomy): Eukaryota > Metazoa > Chordata > Amphibia > Anura > Myobatrachidae > Crinia > Crinia signifera. Next base: position 119,013,217 of record NC_139218.1, on the reverse strand, counting down.
ATTTTTGGGAAGGCATAACTCAGGGTAGAGAAATAATTTAGACTTTGGATTTGTTTTATTAGATAGATATTGCCCCAGTGTAGTGCCTTTTTGGGTTAAGGTTTTTCAGATAGAGACAGGTTTTTTTTTTTATTTAGTGAAATATTCCCCATTATAAAGATAGGGCATTTCAACTTGTTGCGCATGCACAGTGGCCTCCAGCAGGGGGTGTACACCGATGAGCTTCACTTGGGTGTACCAAGATGGCCGATGGAGATGTGAGGGCTCTGCAGAATTCACAGTGAGAAGTGTCCTGAGTGCTGAGGCTGCTCATGAGGAGGTGACACAAGCAGAAAGGTGCCCATTATACCGGTAACCAGATATCCTCTCCCACAGCTCCTACTCCCCAGTGTCCTCCGTCCCGTACCATTTAGCCCAGGAACGCCGAACACGTGCCCACCCCCCCCCTGCTTTCACCCGCAGCTCCCCACCTTCTCACCCACGACCCCCGCTCTCACCGCAGGCTTCCTAGGTCCCGGCTCCCGCCTTATTTGAAAGGGGGAGTCCCTGTTTGTGCTGCATGCTGCAGGCCTGGGAGCTGCTCCCTCCACCACCAGCCCAGATACTCAAATATACACAGAGAAGCGGGAGCCGGGACCCAGGGAGCCTGCGGTGAGAGCGGGGGTCGCGGGTGAGAAGGGATAAGCCATTGGTGAGAAGGTGGGGAGCCGCAGGTGAAAGTGGGGGAGGGGCAGGCATGTGCTCAGCATCCCCGGGCTGGATGGTAGGGGACAGAGAACGTCAGGGAGTAGGAGCTGCGGGAGAGGATGTCTGTGTTGGCATGTCTATTCATGCACCTTTAATAAAATTTATTGAAGTCGAAAGAGTGCCGCCTTTTTCCTTATGTTCTTCAGAATTTGGGGATATATGTATATATATATATATATATATATATATATATATATATATATACACACACACACACACACATTCTGCCTGCCCCTCCCCCACTTTCACCTGCGGCTCCCCACCTTCTCATACATAAATACAATACACATATATACCTATCTCTCTCTCTATATATAGATAGATCTATATATATATATATATATATATATATATATAGATCTATATATATATATATATATATATATATATATAGAGAGAGAGAGAGAGAGAGAGAGAGAGAGAGAATATATAAAATGATGTCATCAAAATCAAGGAGACCCAAAGTAGGTGTACTTATAACTCAGTTAATAACATCTTTTACAGTAAAGATTACTTTAAAAAGTATATTCTACCCTTTAGCAAGATGAAGTCTTGCTAAAAAGACGAAATGCGTTGGGTACTTGATTTCATCCCTAAACCAATGAATGTACTTCTATGACAAGAAAAAGATCTGAAGGTCCTGTTTTAAGAAAACTTTGTTTTAAATAAATATTTTATGTATGAAATTATATGCATGGCTCATTTAAATTAAGGAAAGACAGGAATAACCATCTAACTAACCTTAAGGCGCCTAATAATAACACTATTGAGGTTGTATTTGGTTTGTGGAGGCTCTGCTAGTAAGGAGCTAAGTGTTATTGGCGACTCATGTACATGTACGTCATGGCTTCTAACTGTCACTGCGTCTATAGACGCGGTGACAGTTAGGAGATGTCTGCTGTCCCTGACAGCAGACATCCCCCCTCGCCGCCCAGGGGGGGCAGGGGTGACCCCCCCCGGTCGGCGATCGCTGTGATTGGCTGTTCAGATTTGAACAGCCAATCACAGCGTTTCCTGTGTTACCGGCGGCTAAGCCGCTCGGTAACACAGAAAACGGTGGTGATCGGTGCAGCACCGATCACCACCGATGAGCAGCACCCCCCTCCCACCCACCCGGCACTCACCCGGCAGCTCCGGGGCAGCAGGCTCACCCGGCTCCCCCAGCAGCAGCAACAGCCTCAGCGCACGCAGCGCTTCCCCCCTCCCACCCCCCCGCAAGCCGCAGCAGCAGCAGTAAAGAATAAAATGGAATGAAATATATATATATATATATATATATATATAAAAATATATATATATATATGTGTGTGTATGTATATATATATATATATATACACATATATGTATGTGTATATATGTATATATATATATATATATACACACATATATATGTATATATATATATATATATACACATATATATATGTGTATATATATATATGTGTATATATATATGTGTATATATATGTATATATATATGTATATGTATATATATATATATATATATATATATGCTTCCAGACAGATATTCCCGACATATGACGTATATATACGTCATGGTCGGGAGGTACTTCCCGACCGAAGACGTATATATACGTCATGGTTTTATAAACTGTCACCGCGTCTATAGACGCGGTGACAGTTTGGAGATGTCTGCTGTCCCTGACAGCAGACATCCCCCCTCGCGGCGATCGCTGCGATTGGCTGTTCAAATGTGAACAGCCAATTGCAGCGTTTTCTGTGTTACCGGCGGCTAAGCCGCTCGGTAACACAGTGATCGGTGGTGACCGGTGCTGTTAAGTACAGCACCGATCACCACCGATCGCCAGCCCCCCCCCCTCCCACCCGGCAGCCCCCCTCCCTCCCACCCACCCGGCTGCCGCAGCGCCAGCACCCCTCCCAACCCCCCACCAGCCGCAGCGCCAGCCCCCCTCCCAAAGCTGGTGACCAAAATGGGGTCACATGTGGGGGGGTTCCACTGTATTGGTGCTTCGGGGGTCTTGCTAATGCGACATAGCACCCACCATTCATTCCACCACCAAAAATCACTCCTTCCCTTCTGAGTCCTGCCATGCACCCAAATGGTATTTTTGGGTCACATATGAGGCATTGCCGTACTGGGGAGAAATTGGGGCACAGATTTTGGGGTGCTTTGTCTCCTTCATTCCTTGCGAAAATGAAAAATTTTGAGCCAGAACTGCATTTTTGTGTAAAAAATTACATTTTTTTACACAAAAATGCAGATCTGGCTCAAAATTTTTCATTTTCACAAGGAATGAAGGAGACAAAGCACCCCAAAATCTGTGCCCCAATTTCTCCCGAGTATGGCAATGCCTCACATGTGACCAAAAAATACCAGTTGGGTGCATGGCAGGACTCAGAAGGGAAGGAGTGATTTTTGGATTTTGCAGCACAGATTCTGGTTGAATGACCCCTGAAGCACCCATACAGTGGAACCCCCCCACAAGTGACCCCATTTTGCAAACTACACCCTTCAGGGAATTCATCAGGGGGTATAGTGTACATTTCAAACCCCCAGGGGCTTCACCAATTTTGATACAACTGAGCTGTGAAAATGAAAAATTAAATTTTTTCATTTTCACAGCCCAGTTGTATCAAAATTGGTGAAACCCCTGGGGGTTTGAAATGTACACTATACCCCTAAATGAATTCCCTGAAGGGTGTAGTTTGCAAAATGGGGTGACTTGTGGGGGAGGTTCCTAACTTTTAGCACTTATGGTGCCTAGAAACCTACATGGTGCCTAAAAAGAAATCTCATAAAAAGGAGGCTCCAAAATCAAGTAGGTGCTCCTTCTATTATGAAGCCTGTGGTTTGGTCAACGTGCACACTAGGGCCACATATAGGATATTTATGAAAACAAAAGAATTGGGGGAATCAATTTTTAGTCACATTTCTCTAGTAAAATCTACTGTGTTCGTTAGAAAAATGTATTAAAATTGAAACTCTGCAAAAAAAAAGAAATTTTGAAATTTCACCTACACTTTGTTTTAATTCCTGTGAAACACATAAAGGGTTAACAAACTTCCAAAATGCTGTTTTGAATACTGTGAGGGGTGCAGTTTTTGAAATGGCATCATTTATAGGGGTGTCTCACATACAAGTCCCTCAAAGTCACATCAGAACTGAACTGGTCCCTAAAAAAATCAGTGTTTGAAATTTTCTTGAAAATTTGAGAATTTGCTATTCATATTTGAAGCCTCCTAGTGTCCAAAAAAATGAAAAGGAGGTTGAAATAATGATTGCAACATAAAGTAGACATATGGTCTTTGTTAGTTATTAACTATTTTGAGTGGTATGTTTATTTGTCTCACAAGCAGAAAATGTGACATTTTGCAAATTGCAAAATTTTCCATTTTTTCACGACATTTTGGTATTTTTCACAAAAAAACACAGACTGTATCGACCCAAATTTACCACTAACTTGAAGTACAATGTGTCACGAGAAAACAATCTCAAAATCACTGGGATAAGTAAAAGCAAAAAAAAGTTATCCCCACTTAAGTGAAACATGTCAGATTTAAAAAAAAATTGCTCTGTCAGGAACGCAAAAACTGGCTCTGTCAGGAAGGGGTTAAAACGCAGACTTGGCACAATTCCTGTCAGGAAAGCTGCTGGCATCCCAGCAGAAATGATTAAAGTGTTGATCAATATTTTTTATCCGCTCAGAGATAGCCGATGAATAAACAAACAGTTAGTAGCCTTTGAAGCAGCAGATGGGTTAGTATGCCAAAAGACCTGAGTTAGCAAGTAGGCTGACAAGCAGTAAGTTCATGCAGGTATTGGCGAATATATAGAGCTGCTGATGCCTGCGTATTAGTGTAAGCAGGAGAGGCTAGGTTTAATAATGAGCCCAATATGCAGGAGTCCCGATATAACACTCGTGGATGCGGGTATAGTAACACTCACTGGTTTGAGGATTAAGGAGCGGCTCCTCTGCGGGCTGTTGAAGATCCATGTGCCGGGATGTTACACACTGCAGGCGGCTCCACATGTAGTGGCAGACGCCAGGATACACGTTCATAGTGGGGGCAGAGGTCCGGCCGGATGTAGATGCGGCAAAGTCTCTGGGGGTAAGGGCGGAAGTGCGTGACGAGTCTGCGGTAGGCACTGGCGGAAGTGGGGCAACGCGTTTCGTCTCCTAAGCAACTGGAGACTTTTTCAAGCCTGCTGAGTGCCACCGCCGCCGCATTCCAGGTCCGGCACCGCAGATATCCTCCTGGCTCTGTCTCCTGCAGTTCTAATGAAAAATTACACAACAAAATGGGAGGATATCTGTGGTGCTGGACCAGGAATGCGGCGGTGGCATGCGGAGGGGTAAGGGGGGGTGCTTAACTTTACTTAAGACGATGTCAATATCTAAACAAATATCTAAAAAAATGTTAGTTACGCCACTGCACAGCGTCTATTCCGTGTAGAAGAGTGGCCATGCCCTCATGAAATGTAACATCACTCCGAGGCCATTCTGTGCTGAAGTTTTGCTACTTTTCCTATATATTCATCGTTCACAAAGTGATTGACAGAAAGTAGGCATCTGAGGGAGGAAACTGGCCATTTAGTGAGAGTGTTAAGAAAAATGCAGGCGTGCCTAGAAAAACACTGGCATGCCTGAGCGTTTTAGGGGAGGCTTTATAACATCAGCTCCAGCCCAGATATGCCTTTATCCATTGCACCACCAAATAAGTCCAGGGCTACGCATTAACTGAGAGTTGTGGCCAGTGTAAAAATGATTTGATGGTGAGCCTGTTATGATTGGTTTTAGACATATTTGCATTGCTGCATATGGAGTTGTAGCCACACACATCCAGCCGCATGCACATTGATTCGTAAAGGGGGATTTTTACTATTGCGGGGCAGAGGCTTAACTGAATGCTGGCTGCTGCGAATTCGCGGCCATGCCATCAGGTTCTTATTCGGGTTCATTCATTCTCGGGTTCTTTAAATGCTTAGGAGAACTAGCCCATTAAATTATATTTTTTGCCTGCATTCCTCCAAATAAGGATTTATGTATTATACTTGTTTACTAAAAAAGACACTACTTTCTGTAGCAGGAAAAACAATATAAAACTACTGTGCGTAGAATACTATGTACCCTCTCAGCTCAGCAAAATATACTCTGGTTTATCTGGTAGATGCTGTAGAGCAGGCATTCCCAACTACGGTCCTCAAGGCACACCAACAGTGCTGGATTTAGTGATATCCAGGCTTGAGCACAGGTGACTTAATTAGTACCTGAGTGATTCTGATTAAACCATCTGTGCTGAAGCCTGGATATCACTAAAACCTGCACTGTTGGTGTGCCTTGAGGACCGTGGTTGGGAATGCCTGCTGTAGAGGATGTGATTCTGATGGTTCATTACTGCATATAAGGTGGTCATACCAAAAGATAGTCAGTCTAAGGAAGGAAGTCATTAATTATATAGCAACTCTACTAAACACGCTCATCCCATATGACCGTTTTTCCTCCTTCCACTGGGCCTTCCACTATTGTCCAAATAACAATGCATCATGTAGGATGAGAGAGTCAGAAAGTGAGAGATTTCGTAAGAAATCTCCAGTTTCAGGGGCAAACGCAGGATTTTCAGAAGGGGGTTTCCAGAGGGGCGGAGCAAAGCACGGAGATGGACACTTAGGTGACCCAGTATATGCCGGGTCAGTTAAAGTATTATAGATAAACCAAATGTATATAAATAATCATATTAATAAATGACCCCTTTACTGCATAGATGGTGGGAGATGGGGTGGGAGAAGGGGGCATTGGGCTGAATGAAGGGGCCCTGATACATAACTTCCAGGGTGGTAGAGGATGTTTAATACGCAGAGGAGGGGTGTATAGTGGAGTGGGCTCATTATTCATAATTTTCTGGTGGGAGGACAGCTTGCTTGACTGCTGATATATCCAGTTCCTGGAAATAGATTTCTTAGATTTTAATGGAATTAAAAACTAGAGAATCCCACCTACCAAATGGTATTGGGGACTAGGGGATCAGAGTTCAGGAGGCAGCGCAATCTGCCAACAAGTATATAAAACTACATACCAGGTGTGTGGAGCTGGAGCAGTAACCAGCTGTTGGAAGGCTGATATCTCTGGTTCTGGGAACAGTAGAGACAAGCTTCTAGTGTCCCTCAAAGGGGGAGAGTCCCAACTTTTGGAATATACCCTCAGAAAAACTCTAAGTCAGATAGAACCTGAAATATCTGACTAGGGAGAGCAATTAACAGGCTTGGATGGGGACCACTGCTTTGAAGTCAGATATCTCCGGTTCCCAAGGGCCGATTTTTAAAATTCTTATACCCTTGGAAAGAGGGGACCCTCAGCTTTCAGAGTCGGGCCCTTAGACTCCTGGGGGGGTTTCTGGGTACTCAGAAACCCCCCCTGCGTGCGCTACTGAGTTTTTGAAAGCACCAATAATTTACACTGCAAAATCAAACTGTTTTTGCAGTGTAAATGATTGCTGCTTTATATACTGTATAGTCAATGCAGCCCTGTCTATCTGGCTTCGATTTGTGCTGTGCGGGAGCGTGCATCGGTATCGCATCAGGATCGCAAGGTTAAAAAACCTGTGCGATCCCGATGCGAGTTTGACTAGTTAAAATTGTATGCTGAATTGTACTGTGCATACACACCATTTCTGTGATCTACCAATAAAAAACATTGAAAAAACAAAACAAAACAAAAATTACTATAGGTAGAATGAAAGAAAAAAAACTGTTCCCATTTAACTGGAGGCATCCCAAAAAAAAAGATAGAAATTTAATCTGGTCATGGAAAAGTGAACACCAAACATCAAGTGGTCATCAAGTGGTTTTATATAAGAATCAAGGGCGAAATGTAATAGGGTGTGATTTGTTAGACATGTGCGATTTTTGGTCAAAAACGGCCGAAATCGCACATTTTCCGAAAATCGCACATTTAATAGGTTGAAAATCGCGGTAAAAAATCGCACTTTTTACCGCGAAATCGCACTTTTCTAAGTGCGATTTTTAGTCACATTTCAATTCGCATCCAGATGTTTTCCCATTATAAAGTATACAACTCGCAAATGTAATAGGGTGCGATTTTTGGTCAATGTTACCAAAAATCGCAAAAAAAATAGACCAGGTTCTGACAGGCGATTTTGACAGAACCATGCACAGATCATTGAGATCTGTGCATGGTTCTGTTAATAAAAATGTGTAAAAGTGTTTTTATAAAAAAAAAATGGCGTGGGGTCCCCCCTCCTAAGCATAACCAGCCCCGGGCTCATTGAGCCGGACCTGGTTCCAAAAATACGGGGGGACAAAAAGCATAGGGGTCCCCCGTATTTCTGAAACCAGCCCCGGACTCTTGGACCGGTCCTGGTTCCAAAAATACGGGGGACAAAAAATCTGGGGGTCCCCCGTATTTTGAAACCAGCACCGGGCTCCAACAGCCCGCGGTGTCATGCCACAGCCGGGGGACACTTTTTATACAAGGTCCCCCGGCCAAAACATGAGCACCGTGGCTGGTCAGCCTTGGACGGGGTACCTGGAGGAGTGGGGACCCCCCCAATAAAGGGGTCCCCCCCCCCCAGGCTTCACCCGTCCAGGGCTGAAGCCCGGGGCTGTCACCGGCGTCCGTGGCCAGTGGACGCCGGCCTGATAGGGTTAAATTCATCATACATATCATTACATTGCTTTTTACCGGCGAACTACAAGTGCCAGCAGACCTCCCCCGCATGCTGGGACTTGGAGAACCACAAGTCCCAGCATGCAGGGCATTAATGGGCCCGCTGGGACTTGTAGTCCACCTGTAAAAAGAATGTTTATAAAAAACACACACACAGAGAAGTACAAGTTTATTACACACACACACACCTCAATTTTACACAGCGTTACTTACCATTCCTGGATCCAGCGCTGGTCTGGCTGCTTTACAGCCGGCTCCCCCCGAACTGACAGGCAGCGGGGAGAAGCGGCTGTCTCCGTCGCTTCTAACAGCCTCTGTAGCGCTGTCCGAGTGCTACAGAGGCTGAGAGCGTGATTGGCTGAGCTACAGTATGCGTCTCCATGGAGACGCATAGCTCAGCCAATCAGGACTGAGCTATGCGTCTCCATGGAGACGCATACTGTAGCTCAGCCAATCACGCTCTCAGCCTCTGTAGCACTCGGACAGCGCTACAGAGGCTGTTAGAAGCGACGGAGACAGCCGCTTCTCCCCGCTGCCTGTCAGTTCGGGGGGAGCCGGCTGTAAAGCAGCCAGACCAGCGCTGGATCCAGGAATGGTAAGTAACGCTGTGTAAAATTGAGGTGTGTGTGTGTAATAAACTTGTACTTCTCTGTGTGTGTGTTTTTTATAAACATTCTTTTTACAGGTGGACTACAAGTCCCAGCGGGCCCATTAATGCCCTGCATGCTGGGACTTGTGGTTCTCCAAGTCCCAGCATGCGGGGGAGGTCTGCTGGCACTTGTAGTTCGCCGGTAAAAAGCAATGTAATGATATGTATGATGAATTTAACCCTATCAGGCCGGCGTCCACTGGCCACGGACGCCGGTGACAGCCCCGGGCTTCAGCCCTGGACGGGTGAAGCCTGGGGGGGGGGGACCCCTTTATTGGGGGGGTCCCCACTCCTCCAGGTACCCCGTCCAAGGCTGACCAGCCACGGTGCTCATGTTTTGGCCGGGGGACCTTGTATAAAAAGTGTCCCCCGGCTGTGGCATGACACCGCGGGCTGTTGGAGCCCGGTGCTGGTTTCAAAATACGGGGGACCCCCAGATTTTTTGTCCCCCGTATTTTTGGAACCAGGACCGGTCCAAGAGTCCGGGGCTGGTTTCAGAAATACGGGGGACCCCTATGCTTTTTGTTCCCCCGTATTTTTGGAACCAGGTCCGGCTCAATGAGCCCGGGGCTGGTTATGCTTAGGAGGGGGGACCCCACGCCGTTTTTTTTTTTACTTTTTTTTTTTTTGCACAAAAGCGCATTTATAAAAATGCGCACATTTTCATGACTGAAAATGCGCACATTTTCATGACTAAAAATCGCGGCAAATCGCATTTTTTTGCCGCTAATTCGCATCTCATTACATATGCGAATTCGCGGCAAAAAACGCGATTTTTAAAGGTGCGATTTGGTGCGATTTTTTTTTAGTCTAAAAAATCGCACCCTATTACATTTCGCCCCAAGTGTCACATAGAAATCAATTTATTATCACTTGCACGGAGCTCTAAGGATAATCCTATGCAAATAAGAGTACAGCAGTTTTAGAAACGTGGAAAAAAAATTCCAATTTTGAACAGTCACAAACTAAATGTAAATAATAACTAATGAAAGCACAGTGTCTGTGTTAAAATGTTAAAGCTCAATGTTCAGAAGCTTCCCGTTGAAAATGGAAGTAGCACAATTAAACCATATAAGTCACTTGAGGAAGTACATATTATATTTTCCATGTTGTGGGTGGATTTCTGGGACCTTTTGGTTTACAAAATCGATTTCCAAATCCTAAAAACAGTCAATAATAAAAATATGTTAGAATAGAAGAATTGATAGATTATTGAAGTTTATGCAACAGAATACAAGACGAAGTATTAGTGGGCAAATAAATCATATACTGATTTGTTTACTCAACAATGCAGCGGCGTAACTATAGCACCGCAGCCCCCGCCACCGCAGGGGGGCGCTGTGCATGTGAGGGCGCCGGGGGCTGTGGTGCTATAGTTACACCCCCCCCCCCCCCCCCAATCCCCTGCAGACTTACCTATCTCGCTGGTCCCGGCGGCTCCGTTTTTCTTGCTGAGGACCACCACAAAATGGCCGCCCCCATATAGTACACTGTTCTCTGAAACTGTCTGCTGTATGGGGGCGGCCATTTTGTGGTGGTCCTCAGCAGAAGAACGGAGCCGCCGGGACCAGTGCGATAGGTAAGGCTGCGGGGGATTGGGGGGGGGGGGGGGGTTTGCATGGGCGGCGGGACGGGTGCCTGGCGGGGTGGCGGCGGGGGGGGGGGTGCCCAAAAGTTAGCTACGCCACTGCAACAATGTATAATATATAGCTAAACAAAAAACAAAAACAGGGGTTCATACAGAGATGAATGCATGTTCAAGACATATCTTGTGTGACACAAATCTGCATACAGGCAAATATCCATATTTTTATTTGTGGTCACCATGCGGGTGTAATAACAGCATACTTGTATGAATCATCCCTATACAAGTTAAAAGGATAATCACACAGATTCTAATTGATGACCCTCCAATGCAGATCAAAAATCATCTAATAATAACATGAAGGGGTGCCACCAAGAAGAGTAGAACACACTCAAGTGCCAGGACACGGACCATAGCTCTGCCCCTGACACCCGCAAAGCCCCACCCACGTGTTTTGATTGGACCACAGGCCAATCACTCAAACATAATGGATGACCATTGATATGTAAAACTGTCGATGGTCACCCATTGCATAGTTTTACACTAGCGATGGCATGTTGCACTTTTGTTGATGGCAACTATCGATGGCAAAAACACAGATGGCCATCCCTACACTCAATTAGGTTATTTTTATTTAATTTACAGACTAACCAGTATCCTCCTTACCCCTATGGTGATTTTTGATTTTCCGTTAAGTCACAAATAAAAGTATGTCCATTTTGGACATCTCATGTAGACATACATAAACAGCAAAGTAATAGACCATATACTCTTTTATTTTACTACCTTGTTATATATTTTAAGTTGTTTTTTTTTGTTATTATAATGTTAGATTGACCAAAGTTAATTTGTAATATTTTTATATTCTACCTACATTGATTAATGCACCCTACTGTATATACATCCGCCTCATACACTTTCAGCTACAGAAATAAAAGGCCTATTTAATAATGTGCTTTATATATATCCTGACAATAGTGCCAAATAAAGTGCACTGAAACGTTGACTAAAGACACCGTATTGTCGCATTTTTATTTAATAAACCACCAGCCGCACCAAGTTCACTCTCTATCTATCTATCTATCTATCTATCTATCTATCTATCTTATCTCTACTGCAGCAGCTACTAAGCTTACTTTTGACTGTTGACATTTTTAAGGTGTTGACATAATGACTACATAAACTTTTTGAGATTATAGATTGTATTTACTCTATAAAGTATGAAGTCTTAAAGTTCACTAAGGGCTGCCACTGCACCAACAGCGCCAACCTACGTATGGAAAATATTGACCCAAAAAAACAAAATGATAATGCAGAAATATTGAAACCTCATTATCAATTGAGCCAGGGTTTGCCAATGAACCCTAACAATCCAGTGGGGAAATATAATAGTGTCCAAGATTGTCAGATGTTCGGGATGCCGGACGATCTCAGATTTTTTTTTTTTAAGCGACAATCATTCACCAAGATCATCTGGCATCCTGCACATCAGCCAATCTCAGAGGCTAATACAATTCCCTGCAGGTTATTTTTTATTGCTATCCATGCGTAATCACAGCTGATTTAATAAGCCGCTCAGTTATTATGTTGACTGAAAAAGCATGAATACCATTAAAACCTGGACTGTTAGTGGGTCTTAAATATCTAAGTTTTGGAACCACTGGATTAAGAAATCTTTGACTCAAAAGCGCAAAATCAATAATACTGATATTTCTGCAATCATTTTACATTACTATTTTGTCCTCTGTATTTTATAGTCAGATATAGTACATTGTGGTTTGCATGGAAACGTCTAGGACTACAGACATTATACATATAAGAAAGGCCTTACCAAAATTTAAGAATGAGAGGGAACCACTTGATTGAGAAGTTTCAGATTCTTGTTTTACCAAATTGCATACATCTATGAAGGAATATGAAAACAATAATTAATACTTGGAGAAAACTGACTTAAGAAATCTCAACTCATCTGAACAAACTGATTAGAAATACCTTTAGCAAACTTACTGCTTTGGAAAAACCAAGTCCTCCAATCTTTAACTTCAGGGGACAAATGCTTATGCAGATATCTAGCCTCAAGAGAGAAACACTTGTATATTGTGTGTGACTGAGTGTATATGCAGAGCAAAAGAACTGAAATGGTAAAAAACTAGCTGCTACATTGTAGCACTTCCAGTCAGGAATTTTGGGGCCCGGGACTCATTTCCAGTACGGACCCCCTCCTCACTTGACCTACAGTAACCCGGCTCCTGCTCCCCATCTCCTCTTCTGTTGAGCTGCAGCCAAGTGGTCCTGGAGCGCAGGCTTCTTCAACTCAAAGCTGCACCGGCTTTTGAGTCAATTAGAGCTTGCGTACCGGCAGCCAATCAGGACGGCTGCCGGTACGCAAGCTCTGATTGACTCACCAGCCGGTGCTGCATTTTAATAGGCCATCGGCATCCCGGGTTGAATAAGCCTGTGCTCAGGGACCTGCTTTGTTCGGTGCACTGAGCACAGCACAGCGAAGGCAGTTGGGGTGGGGGTTTGCGGTGAGCAAAATGAGCTGCCAAGGCCCTTCCAGAGGCCGGGGCCTGGGACAGCTGTACCCAGAGCACCCCTCCTATTGGCAGCCCTGCTTCCAGTTCAGAGACTCAGTCGCACACAGATACAGTATACACTTGTCATATCAAATGTGTATATCAAATGAATAAGCACAGTCTCCTTGTACCTCCTAGTTGCCTTTCGATTTAGATGAATTTCACCAAAAAGACAAAGAATATTCTCACACGACCTGGTGTGCCAAAAGGGGCTGTTTGGCCTGACTGCATGTACGAGGAGGAAATATCTGTATTAAGTAAATCTAGCAGACATACCAAATGGAAAATATTTAAAAGATTTTTTTTTTCAAATAATGTGTTCTTTCTTGACTTCTTTATTCAGCCAACCTACTGTATAATAATTTGTGAACTAAATGTCCCCTTGACTTCATACTTGGTTTTAGCTTTGTTCCCGCATCCTCTCCTTCTTTACTAGTTTGTCCTGCCCCTCCCTATAAAATTTTACTTTTCATACCCTCCGCCTAATTTTCTAGTTAATATCAAAAAATTTTATCATCGCCCTACACACACTAGCATTCCTACAGTCTCAACTCTTGCACATGTGACTGCAGCCAGTACGTAGGTCCGTACTATGTAAAACTGTGTAAGCAGTGACATGATTTTGCGTCAGAGAGACTCCTGTGATTACCCAATTTAAAAATGTTCCACCAACCCTACACAACTACTTACAAGCAGCATACAGTACGGGCAGTACAGATGTTGTAATGGTTAGCATTACTGCCTCACAGCACTGAGGTCATGGGTTCGATACCCGCCATGGCCCTAACTGTGCAGAGTTTGTATATTGTCCCCGTACTTGCGTGGGTTTCCTCCGGGTACTCCGGTTTCCTCCCACAATCCAAAAATATACTGTTAGGTTAATTGGCTCCCAACAAAAATTAACCCTAGAATGTCTGTGCATATGTGCATTTACATGTGGTTAGGAATATAGATTGTAAGCTCCACTGGGGGAGGGACTGATGTGAATGTTCAAATATTCTCTGTAAAGTGATGCGGAATATGTATGCGCTATATAAGAAACTGTTAATAAATAAATACACTTACTGGCTGGTAAGCTATATAGAACCCCAGTTTGATGAGAGCTCTGATCCATCACCAGTGTATATATAACGTTGAGTACAGCTATACCTGTTATACTTCAATAAATCAACTCCAACAGTAATTGGGCTGTTCATAGAGTAATCCACTGGTGTTGTGCCAAACAACACACACACACACACACACACACACACACACACACACACATCATTCCCAAGACAGCAGACATTCCAGTGACTACAGGACTACCCTTATGTAATTTCTTTGATAGGGAATATGTTAAGCAAATTTTTGTACAGCATGGGATATATTCAAAATACTGCAGTTTATGCCCATTTTATTTGTGCTAATTTCATTCGCCTATTCAATCCTGGTGCTGGCGAAAAATCCAGCATTGGCGAAAACCATGTGTATCAATGAAATTGCCGTAAATCCACGTGGTTTTGGCAAATTCTCGGCAATTTCGCGATTTTGCAGCCATTTTTGCCCATGCCATTTCACCCCGCCCATGCCATTTTGCGCCCCGCATGGAAAATCAGGCAGCAGCTTCCCACAAGTAGCTATGCCTGCGGCCATTGAGCGACATTGGCTGCTAACTGTGGGGGACCCATGTCTGCTGTCACACTGGGTAGACTGGTATTAGAAGCACTGTGGTGATCCCATAAGAACAGTAGAACATCAAAATCTATATAGGGGAGGATTCGTATCCCTTGCGGCAAATACTATATTTTGTTGTCCCAGACATACTATACTATATATTTTTTTTTTCTCTTCCTCTCTTGTTATGAACTACCACTGAAAAACAAGGAGAGAACGACACAGAGAAAAACTCTAACAAGGAGGAAGATATCATATACTTAGACATCAGGTGATAAGAGCGCCATTAAAGGGCCATCATTATTTGTGTGTTGTATTTGGACTTTAGGAGGTTTGGCGACCTCCATTTTTTGATGGTCTTTATATAGCTGCTCTTGGCGCAGTTTCAAATATGTCATTTTTTGTATATTGGTATTAGAAGCAGCTGCTTCAGGCATCTAGAGAACGGAGAGGAGCTGAGCTGCTAGGAGGAAAGTGATTAGCTACTAGTGGAGGGTGCAGTATGCAAATTATAGAGGAGAGAGACATTATGTGAAAGTGGCACTACTCTGGGCATTATGCATATTGGGCTCTACTCTGGGCATTATTAGTATTGGGCGCTACTCTGGGAATTATGCGTATGCGGAGCTACTCTGGGCATTATGCGAAAGCGGCACTATTCTGGGCATTATGCATATTGGGCGCTACTCTAGGAATTATGCGAAAGCAGCACTATAGATTGAAATAAAAATGTTGTGTAAAAAAGATTATATTTCCTATATAAGTTAGGTTTGGGGAAAGGGGAAAGGGGAAGAAGACCAGTGCACAAGTTCTAATTATAGTCAGACAATCATTTTAGTTTAGTTTGAAAGGTACTTGTGTAGTTTCACGGCGCCAGCATGGCGCCGTGCTACTTCCGGTTTGTACGCTCGGCAAACTATGTAAAATAAACTAACTTAACTCCATGCCAACATGTATAGTTCATACCCCCACTATCCATGTTGGCATGGAGTTGATTTTAGATAGCGTGGCGAGCGTAGTGAGCCACCGAGCCCGCAGCGTGGGCGAGCGAAGCGTGCCCCGCAAGGGGACTCAGACGCACGGCGCCATGCTGGCGCCGTGAAACTACACAAGTACCGTTTGAAATTCCACAATTTTTAAACAATATTCAGTACGAGGGCTTTAATTTTTATGATTACTTCTGTGGAATACATGTAAAGTGATCCGCGTCCCCTCGCGGGGCTCGCTGCGCTCGCCACGCTTCGAGCTCGGTGGCTCGCTGCGCTCGCCACACTATCTAAAATCAACTCCACGCCAACGTGGATAGTGGGGGTGTGAAAAGGTCGGCGGACGTGTACCCCCGCCCCTTGCGGGATCGCCGCACTCGCCACGCTTCGTGTTGGCATTGATAGTGGGGGTGGCATTGACAATGGGGGTGCATTTAACATTGCAAGCACCCATCAGGGTGCTTGTACAATAAAAAATCGCATCGCATTGCATGCCATTTGCTGGAATGCGATGCTATGCGATATTTAATTGTACATTCCGGGTCATTTAACGCGAATATCGCATCGCATACCATCGCATACCACTAAATAAGGTATGAGATGCGATGTGATGGGCACCATGATAATACACAAGTACCCTTTTAATGATATATATTAAAATGCTTTTCTGTGAATTTTAATGGATTATATTAAAAGTTATGTCTTAACAACTTCAAGTTGCACTGTATATTGTTGTATGACAATCCCCACTTGTGTACATTAATACACTTATCTTTTATTGTATTCAAATAAAATATTTATAAACTGAAAATAAAGATTGCCCCAACAAAAAGAGTTATTTGTCTTTTGCAACTTTGAATTTCCTATATAAAAGGTAAACATTACAGGTCATTATGATGAATACAAATATTTGATTTACAATTTTCACACCAATTTTGACAAATTCACTTGGCACTCAAAGGGTTAAGATCAATGGTGGACAAGCTAAATGCTATTAGTACATTATTTACTCTTATTTCTCCATTCCTACCTGTTGCCCCAACATTTTGTGTAAAAAAATAAAAAAGTTTAGAATGGTTTGGAAGTATAGTAATGGTTCCCAAACTCGGTCCCCAAAGAGCAATGGTCCCATTTAAAAAAGACACAGGTGGCTTGGAAAACATGATTTGTTTGTTCTCCTTGATGACTGACTTTGGAAACCACAGCTTTATTACCTGCCCCAAAAATGTGCACAGTGGCGTAACTATAAATTTTGCTCCCCCCTGCCTAAAAGTTTGTTCACCCCCCCCCCCAAGGCTCCTCTCCAGCGTGTGACGTGATGACGTCACACGCATAACGGAGAAGTTGAAGCAGGAGAGAGAAAGAGAGACCAGCATACACTGCTGCTTCCCTTGGCTCCGACGCATCACAGGCCGCCCTAGCACGCCCATCCTGTACACAGTAGCCAATAGCTGGCTCTGTGTACAGTCAATTGAATTAGTGGGGGGATTTGTCATCTCTGCCATGGCCACACCCACGCTGCGGCTGACTCGCCTCCAGTGCTCAGTCAGCAGGCAGCGGCAGGCAGAAGCATGTCAGTGCGTCGAGCGGGTGCCGGCGCCTACACAGACCCCACTGCTGCTTGCCCCCCCAAGCGGCTGCAGGGGCTGCCTTACAGTAGTTACACCACTGAATGTGCAGTTGGGTAAATTTTGCGATGATGTGCAGATTTGTCCAAATAATGCATGGGCATGAGCATGTACGCATCCTACTTTTAGGGACTGCAATTATTAAATTGTAGATTGGAATGCACTTACAGGGTGTAAAGTACACATTTAAATGCACAAGTAAAAACGCCACTTCAGTTATGCTTAACCCTTTGAGTGCCAACGTTGCTGTGACAAATCTTCAAAATATTTACTAAAAATCCCAGCCTTGCACAAAGCTTTTAGTATAAACAATACAAATACAGTCAAATCAATTCATTGGAGTTTAGTTAAATATTGCACCCAATATGTGAGCGATGCTGGCATTTTTAGCAGATCTCTCACAGCAACGTTGGCGCTCAATGGGTAGCGCTAGGACTCGGGATGCGCCTAGATAATCAGGTATCACATGACCCATGCATCTCACTCCTTGTCTTTCTTAGATATACACACACATTAAGATCTACCATTGGTTTTAAGAAATGTTACAAACTTACTCTTTTTGACATTCCTCAATAGTTTTAAACTCTGTACAGTAAGAAAAAAAAGTATTTTGACATTAGAACATTAACACATTTCAGAAAGCATTATACAAGTTAACAAACAATATCATGTCCATGTCCAGTTTATTACATTTCCATAAAACACTTATAAGTTACTAACACCGCTTTTCCACTAGCAAAAATTACCCGGGTCAATGCGCTCGGATGCGCATCGACCCAGGTTTTTTGCTAGTGGAAAACCTGGGACTCCAACCCGGGTAGTTACCTGGGTTGGACCTGGGATGCTCCCGGGTCCAGGGACAGTGGAAAAGGGTAACTTGGGTTTATGTGACCCGGGTTTCGTTTACTGCAATACAGAAGCCGCCACTCCCAGCACAGCCCCGGCCCCACCTCCCAATGATGTCACCTGCCTAGATTTATGCCAGGTCGGGGCACCAATGGGAAAGAGTTTGCATGCCGGGTGACACATGGGTACAAAATCCTGGATGCGACCCAGCTTGCAAGTGGAAAAGGGGTATAAATGGTGTCTTATCTTAATTTTTGCCTTCAGAATTAAAGACTACAATATTATTAAAAGCAAAACCAGTTGTGATTAAAGTGCCTTCAGGGGTTGAGGGATAGGGTCTCTCCAAACTTTTGGGTGGAGGACCCACCAACCCTTTTTCCTCTCATTAGGCCCTTCTCATTTTGTAGAGGGTCCAAAGTCCTATTCCCAGAGCACATTTTGATTAATGCACAGGTTGGTGAAGACACCCACCTCAGGCTTCAAGGAAGGGGGAAAAATATTAAATTTGTTTTACGTTGTATGCATTCATATAACATCACCATGTAATCGTCTCTCTAATCTGAGTGTTGACTTTTCCTGCAATTGTTTTTGTAGATGAGTGGACAAACACATTGTCATTATTGTGTGATCAACACACCATATAATAGGGGACAATAACAATGACTTTCATAATGTCAACATCACAGTGTTGTCACTGATGAATTTGACATTGTTATAATGTTGACATGTGACATTTCAACATTCTCTATGTGAAATGTTGACATTTTCAGAATGTCGACATTAGGGATGAGCTGGCACTATAGAGAGGATTAGTTGTGGGGTTAAGCAGAGCAGTCAAATACTTACCATAACACCTGAAAGTGATGATCACATGACCAAGAGGACAAGGAAGATGTCACTGGAGCCACCTTAGCCACCAGGTGGTATATCTAGTAATGTTTGACTTTGGTCAGTTTTGGACTTTTTTAATTTTTATTTTAGAGTTTTGTTGATGTTAATTTTCAACATGACCAAAAATCACCCACGATCAATCTTTAGTAAAAGTACCCTAAGGAGAAGGTAAGTCACCGTTGGGCCAGCAGGACAAAATGTCAACGTTCGGTGTATTATAGCAGCGCCCCCGATGTTGGTCGTACAATGTTTTTATCGAATCGCATTGCATGCTATACACCCAATGGCATGCGATGCGACGCGATTTTTGCCCCCTATACGATGAAAAATTGTATAAGCACCCTAAAGGGTGCTTCTAAGCACCCAAATGGGTGCTTACAATGTTAAATGCACCCCCACGCCACCCCCCCACTATAAACGTGAACCCGAAGCGTGGCGAGCGCAGCGAGCCCGCAAGGGGCGGCGGTACGCGTCCTACGACCTTTTCATACCCCCACTATCCACGTCGGCGTGGAGTTGAAAATTTAAAGTGTGGCGAGCGCAGCGAGCCCCACGAGGGGACGCGGATACCTTCACAGTTATCCGCGTCCCCTCGTGGGCTTCACAGGTATCCGCGTCCCCTCGCAGGGCTCGCTGCGCTTCGGGCTCGGTGGCTCGCTGCGCTCGCCACAATTTATATTCTCAACTCCACGCCGACGTGGATAGTGGGGGTATGAAAAGGTCGTAGGACGCGTACCGCCGCCCCACGCGGGCTCGCTGCGCTCGCCACGCTTCGGGTTCACGTTTATAGTGGGGGGGGTGGCGTGGGGGTGCATTTAACATTGTAAGCACCCATTTGGGTGCTTATACAATTTTTAATCGCATCGCATTGTATGGCATTGTATGCCATATACAATGTCATACAATTTAAAAATTGTATGACATTGTACAACATCGTGCGATATCGCATCGCATGCCTTTTGGTATGCGATGCGATGGGCGCTGCTATAATACACAAGTACCCAACGTTCTTCTATATCAATATTTAATGAACAGTTAATTATCATGCTTCAGTATTTAATAATTTCCATTTTAAATGGAAGGAAGCGAAATGTAAGGCGACTACGCACATTCTCATTTATGTCACGGACAGATTATCCTCATTGTCCTCATTACATCACTGCTACAATCACACCAAACAGCCTCTTTCAGTACGCCAGGTCCTGTGAGACTCTGCAAGAGCCAGGCATTTTTTTTTACTGAAAATGCATCATTAGCTATAATGCAGAGTGACTAGGATGAACCAGCCGACTAATTAATCTGATATACAACTGAGTTTCTGAAATTGCACCTGATGCAACTTTTGTCCCATGCAATGTTCCGTTGTCCTTAGTATACAGACACAGTTGCACAGACAATAATTAGCACAGTCTCCTGGTGCATCCTAGTCACATTACATTGGGACTAATACCCCTTTCACACCAGCCTAAATTTGCGGGTATTTCAACCGTGCTATGGAGCAGGGTTGTTCCCAGGTTCAACCCGGGGTCCTGACCTTTATGAAATGGATAGGGGTACTCACCCGGGCTGCCGGTCCTCGGTGCGTGCAGTCAGGCCGGTGATCCACACAGGCAGCGGATGCAGATGACAGGACAGGTGGCGCATGAAGATGACGCAGCTCTCCGGTGCCCTCACTGCAGCCGGTGAGCTGCGTCATCTGCGCCTTTCATCTGACTTGTCATCTGCACCCACCGCCTGTGTGGATCACCGGCCTGCAACGAGGACCGGCAACCCGGGGTGAGTACTGTCCACCTCCTCTGCCGCCATACCACCTCCTGCCCGCCTCCTGGCCACCTGCCTTCTCCCCACCTCCTTCCCACACCAGAAAATGCAAGGACTTTTCTGGTGCAAAAGGGATACAGAGTAGTTTGAAATATAGCGCACCAACAAAACATGCAGCAGGTTAGTGAACAGTGTTTTTTGTGTGGCGAACAAACCCCTCTTTTTACCCTGGTGTAAAAGGGGCCAACCCGGGAATGCCCCGGCATGATCCCTGGGCCGAATTTCCAGGTGGGTACCTGCATTTTCTGGTGTGAAAGGGGTATAAGATGCATTTTCAGCCAAAAAGATGCCTGCTGCTATCAGAATTGCACGGGAGCTGGCAACTCACTTGCCCAAGGCATCTCACACTGTAGGAGGATGCATCTGTAAGTCCCTTAACATGTCACCATCTAGCAGCATAATTTACCTTTTTCCGTGTAATTTGTTTACCAGGCTCTTCAGATGACAAAGAGCCACTCGTGCCTAGGCCACTGGGTTGTAAAGTCATCGGCATTTCAGAAACAACATATTTTACACCTGAAAAATAACAGATTATGTTTAGAGGCTAATTAGCTGTCACAAATAAAATTGTTTATTCTCTTTAAATGTAATACATTTCTGCACACCACTCTCTAAAAAAAGTTTTGCCTAATCAGTGGCAATGCTGTATCTAGGGCTGGTCCCACCTGCTTTGCATGTAACATCATGCAAAGGATGAGCAGGTCAGCCGAGAGGTATGCCGGGCCCCGGTAAAATGTTGGGGGCATGGCCTAAGTGTGGGAGGTGTGGTCACCTACCTTGCTTAGGCCACGCCCCCAAAATGTTTAGAGGGTAGTGAAAAAACCTCTAAACTCAGCAGCAGCACACACCTACAGCATGTGCTGTGCTGACAGCAGGCTCAGCATGACCTCTCACACTGTCAGTGAGACACTCAGGCTGAGCCTGCTGTCAGCACAGCACATGCTGTAGAGGTGTGTGCTGCTGCCCGGGAGGGATGAAGGGGGAAGAGGGGGGTTGGACCAGGGTCCCCATCAGGTCCCTCCAGCAAACCCAGGCCTGGGAAATTAGTACCCACTCCCTCTACGGTCTAGGGAGTCTGGACCACACATGCCATGGTTTAATCTGCAGCAATGCCATCATCAGTGTTAGGGATTGAGATTGTGAAAATGCAACTTGCTTGTACTGTAGTTCTCCTTGCTTAGGGAAACCAGCCAAAGCAATATAGCACTTGGATCATCCAGGATTTTGAGGTAAACTGATTTATTTCATTATTGATTATCAGCAGCATCTGTTACCTGAGCAGAAGTGTTGATCACTATAAAGGTGGCCATACATCAGAAAGATATTGCACCCAATCATACAATCTCAATGGATTGTAAAATGGATTGTATGCAGATTGTGTGCACTTGGATTTGCTGCTCATCATCACTCACGCGTTATAAATGGTGCACACAATATAGCTGGAAACCATCATTTTACATCTCTGACCAACTTTCCATAGATCATAGTTAGCTACAGTATAGGGCAGATGTACAAAGCATCATCTCCTAAATGTCATTTTTGAAACAGAGGCTGTAGCATGACAGTTGAGAGAGGATTGTTTGATAGTTTACCCCTCTCCACTTTTATCACTATACAAGGTACTGTATTAGTACAGTATATCTGCCCCATGGTCAGATTAACTAAGCCTTGAAAAGTGATAAAGTGGAGAGTGATAAACTACCAACAAAAAATCTGTAATTTTTCCAACACAGCCTGTGACATAACAGTTTTGAGCTAATTGGCCGGTACTTTATAACTGCACTTAATCACTTTTCAAGACTTAGTACTAAGGATAATGACTCTGTATCACCTGTATCTTTATACGCATGACTAATTAGCTTACGCATAGTGAAAACATGCACGGTATGTACACTCAGAAAACAAATATCTCATCCTCATAACCAATGTGATGGGGTTCCATACCTCCCAACTTTTTAATTTGATGAATAGGGCCACTAAAAGGGGGCCACTGCACCGCATGCGCACAGCGTCTATTCTGTCAAATTGGGGGGGACTCCCAACTGCCCCCCCCCACAGCGGGACACTGCCGGCCGTGGGAGGGATGCGGGAACGTCCCCAAAAAGCAGGACGTTCCCACGTTTTAGGGGGACAGTTGGGAGGTATGGGGTTCCTTGCAGAAAAAAAAAAATCACCCAGTCAATCCCTCCAAACTACTGATATTTGTGGAACTTTTTTGGGGACTGTCCAGCTGTCCCACCCACAGGCAGCAGTGTCACACAGTGGGGGTTTTGAGTAGGGAGATCTCTTAGACAGTGTCTATTAAGGCAAACATGGGTAGGGGCCATGCTGCCCTTTTGGGAGACCACACCCCTTTTTGTAAGCTTTGATTAGTGTATGTAGATTAGATATACTATATGTAAAATTGCTAAGACTAAATAAAAGATCCAAATGTGGTATATTTGTGCTTTTTATACTCACCACTAGCTTCCTCAGCAATAACATAGGAATCCTCAGTTCTTTCTGGTAAAGGTGGCGGAGAATTCGATCTGTCCCTTGTTTTTTCTACAATTTACAAGCCTTTGGTTAGTTGCAAATTATATATAATTATATTTTGATAATTAAATGCATGTAATTAAAATGCATATTTATCTAACATAAGGCCAACCAGGAGACAGACCATGCTGTGCGGCAGCTGCTATAGGAGGCCTCAATATGTGCAATAAAGTGTTTCTGCTGAGATATTGAATGGAACTGACTTTGCTATTAGATACATGTGGATAGGGAAAATACATAAAAGGGGAGGTAGATTGGTGATTGTCTAAAAGTGTCCAATCTTTAAACAGGACTGTCTGTTAAATGCCATAGTATGTAAGTATCTGAATATAGGCCTGATTCAGGTTCTGTCGCAATAAAATAAAGTATGCAATGTAACAATGCTTTGGCCGGGGGGACTTGTATAAAATGTCCCCCTTCCCCCGGCTGTGGCATTACCCTGCTGGCTGGTTGGGCCCGGTGCTGGTTTTAAAAAAATACAGGGGACCCCTATTTCGTTTGTTCCCTTATTTTTTAAACCAGGACTGGCTCTTTTGAGCCTGGGGTTGGGTATGGCCATGGGGGGACCTCACGCCGTTTGTTTTTTTTTTTCTTTTTTTTTACACTGCAGCCTGACTGACTGACTGATTAGTGCAGGCTTCTGCCAAATATGCCAAATACGCCTGGAAAATGAGGTGTATTTTCCAGGCATATTTTACCTGCATTTAGCAGCCATATCCCACTAATTAGTGGCCATATATTGCATATGACCGCTTAGTAAATTAGGAATCACCATTCGAACGCGGATTACTTTACATGTATTCCGCGTCCTCTCGTGGGTCTCGCTGCGCTCGTCACACTATATAAAATCAACTCCACGCCGACGTGGATAGTGGGGTAATGAAAAAGTCAGAGGACGCGTTCCGCCGCCCCTCGCGGGGCTAGCTGCGCTCACCACGCTTCGGGGTGGCGTGGATAGGGGGGGGGGGTGCGTTAAACCTATTTTGGGGACATAAATCATATTATTGTATATCTATTGTCATGGTATCGCACACCCTATAAAATTGCATTCGATTGCATGCGATTTTGTGGCAGATGCAATGCGATGCGATGCGATTGCCCAGGGCAGAGTGAGCAGTGAATAAATTACATAGGGAAATCGCATTGCATCGCATTGCCCTAAAATGGCCCATGCGATGCGATTTTCCTACACAGAATAGCCCACTAAGCAATTTGCTTTTGGGCACCGTTCTAGGAAACAAGTACCAAATTCCTTTTGCAAGAAAAGAAAGGCTTTGAATATTTTTGTATGTCATCTCAGTACATGGCACATATGTGAAACTAGTGAACATTCATGGAGAAATGCCCATATACTGTGCAGCTACAACTACTCCTATCAAAATATAGAGAATGTTATATCATGTATAGACAACTCGTGTACTCCTAATAAATTTGCTTTCCTTTCTGAATAGAGGAATTCCTCAAGTCACTAAATATCACGTGCCTTTGTTGTAGATTTGTAAACAACCTTTCATTTTAAATAAATTATAAACTTACCACTCCTTGAGCTTTTTACTTTTACACTCTGTAATGATTAAGAACAGGAAAGAACAACCAATGTTAGGAGCAGAAATCAATGGAAATATTTAGATTCAATGCCATAGTATATACAAATAAAAAATAAAATATACCATACATAACATAAAAAGTCTGTCATTTATT
The DNA here is from genome assembly GCF_055691185.1 of Crinia signifera. Taxonomy (NCBI): domain Eukaryota; kingdom Metazoa; phylum Chordata; class Amphibia; order Anura; family Myobatrachidae; genus Crinia; species Crinia signifera. The sequence goes on along the minus strand of NC_139218.1, from coordinate 118,987,929 downwards.
TGCTACAAATCGTACCCACTACGCAATGTTGCTGCTTGTTTCTATATTACTCGGGGATGACATAATCCTTCTTTCACATGTATTCAACTTCTTAGGATCCATTTTTCATATGCCACTCTTTCATATGGCAGATGCCTCCTTTTTCATATGGCACAGGTCACAAACAGCGGCACTTGGGTAATAACAAGCTGTACAGGTAGGTAAATCGCTAATGTTTTGATGCTTTATTCACATTTTCTTCAGGGCTATTTGAATAAAGCATTGGAATGTTGGTAATTTACCTACGTGTACAGCTTGTTACATACTGTACTTCTCCACTCTCCCAGAATGGAGAGGAGGCTCTCCAATATCGGGTGGTGTATGGATCCTATCCTCTGCCCCTCGTTCAGTCGCCTAATTAGCAAATAAAGTGGGTGGCCTGGGCGACCAATGATGTGACTTTTGCTGAATAACGTTACTGTAGCCATGACCCGCTGTATAATGTCAATAAACTTGACACAGCATAGAGGGTTGTGTCTATGATGATGCAATCACTGCTGCTACACCAGCATACCACCTTGGCTCTACCCCTTGTGCTCGTTCACAGCCAACACCACCCCTCAGCTGAGCTGACCTGGGTGCTCAGGAAGTTGGACACTGTGGGGTGTATTCAATCTGCTGCTGCTATTTCCGACGTGGGAAATAGCGGTAGCTCCCTATTCAATGCTGTCATTAACGGCAGCATTGATGAGGGATCATGACAGAACGGGCCCGACTTCAGAAGCTGTCGGGCCCGTTCTGCCGATACCGGCCATGGATTGTCGTTATCTGGGCCGCAGATCGACAATCCATGGCCATTTTCGCGGCCACTCCCCCTTTGCACCGAGCGGCAGGCGGGACATTGAATCCCGCCTGTCGTTCTGTGGTCGATCTGACCGCAAACGGGCTTGGATCACGGCTGTCGGTGGAGATCGACAGCCGTGATCTCACATTGAATACCCCCCTGTGACTGTTCATGATGTATATTAAACTTTGATGAGTACCACTGCGTGTGTGTGTGTGTAATTATCTCCCTCTCTCTCTCTCTGTCTATATATATATATATATATATATATATATATATATATATATACACACACACACATACATACATACATACATGCAGTGCCGTCGAGAGGGGGGAGTGAGAACTTTTTACCAGGGCCCGGGTCTGATCCCCTCGAGCCCAGGCTGCAGCATCAGTACAACCTCTCTTCCCTGTTCAGCACACACTGCTCTGCAGTGTGCTGAGCGGGGAAGAGAGGCAGCTGCAGCAGCCTCTGCAAATGTATTAATTTCTTTTTTTTTTTACAGGGGCATGGCCACACCTTTTACAGCTGACATTGCCCCCCCCCCATTGGTCACACCCCCTTTTTAACAGGAAGAGATATGTAGGAGGCTTAAAACTGGATGAGGAACAGCAAAACTTTGCTACAAAGGTGAAATTGTGGAAGACAGCTTCATACCACAAATTACACACAATCGCAAAACACAAGGTAGTTATTATGCATCAACAAGGTCTCTTCCAGGCAAAGATTTTAGGATCTACTGTTCAAGCTTTTTTGAAGCAAAAAGAAATGGGTGACATTGAGGACCCTAAACGCAATGGCATAACTACCATAGGTGCAGGGATTGCAGCTGCTATGGGGCCCATACATGTGTTATATACATTTTTCACCATTGCGTGGTACACCGAGGCCATTACAAACCTTTGCTATGGGGCCTACAAGTATCTAGTTATGCCACTGACCAGATGCATTGGTCAGCATCATCAAGTCTGTCTAGGATTATATGAAGAGGCAGAATGATTTTTAGGAAGCCTACATCCACAGAAGATCTGTGGTTAGTTCTCTAAGATTATAAATGCACATGAGGAGGCAGGGGCACTTATGGGGAGGGGGTCAGAGTTATGCTTGGTGAGGCAAGAGATAGAGGAACATACGTACGGGGAGGAAAGATAATAGATGCACATGGGCAGCAGTGTAGCTAGGTGCCATGATGCCCGGAGCATGGGCATGTTTCGCGTGTCCCCCCTCCCAAACCCCATGATTATGGTTATTTATTAATGTATGAATCAATGTACTGTACAGTACTCATGTCAACGTTTCTTGATCGTTACTTAAAAACTAAAATCAACCTTGAAGACAGACTGAGGCACAGCAGGGCAGCAGCCAGCAGCAGTCAACCTCCTCCTCCAGGCTACAGCCAGCGCTTGGGATGGAGTGATGATGACGCTGCTGCAGCCAGGGCCGGTGCTATGGTGTTCGGCACCAAACTAAAAAAGCAGACCAAAAGCAAGACGTGTGGCCTCACAAGGAAGGGGCATGGCCACACAATAGTGCTCCCAATCCAAATTACACCACACAGTAGCACAACAGAACCAGTGGCGTAACTAGCCATTTTGGTACACTGTGCCATGTGACTGCCACACCCCCACAGTCGAAACAGGGAGAGTGCGCGGTGAAGGCACGCAGCAAAATGTAGGAGAGTGGCTTCATGAGGAAGGGGCATGGCCATATAAAAGTACTAATAACATCGTAATGCCCATAACACATTATACCACACACAGTAATGCCCATTATGCATTATGCCACACATTATGATGTCCCTTACACAATATGCAGCATACTGTAATGCCCATTACACATTATGCCATACACTGTAAATCCCTTAACACAATATGCTGCACACCATAATGCCCAGATGATATTACGAGTCGACACATATTATGCTCCACCCAATGCCCGAGTACTCCTGCATATGCCTACATAGTGCCCACAGTTACTGACAGTAGTAGCACTGCTTATATATATATATATATATATATATTTATAATAGTAGTAGCTCTGCTTACACATAATGTTCACACCAGTTTCTGACAGTAGCAGTGTAACTTATACGTAACGCCCACACCAGTTGCCCACAGGAGTACCACTGCCTATACATAATGCCCACACCAGTTGCCCACAGGAGTAGCGCTGCTTATACGTAACGCCCACACCAGTTGCCAACAGTAGTTGTGGTGCTTATGCGTAACGTCCACACCAATTGCAGACAGTAGCAGCGGTGCTTAAATGTAACGCCCACACCAGTTGCTGCCAGTAGTAACACTGCCTATACATATGCTAACACCAGTTGCTGACAGTAGTAGTGCTGCCTATACATATTCCCACTGGAGGGCGGCAATTTGGAGCAGGTCCCCCCTGGATGGAGGTGAGTGGCAGCAGCGTCCGCAACTCCCCCCTCTTCGGAGCGACTAGGCGGCTGGCGCAACATCACCTATCCCCCTCCCCACCCCTGGAGCTACTTAGCAGCACTGGCCGCACACCAGTTGCTGACAGTAGTAGTACTGCCTATACATAATGCCCACACCGGTTGCTGAGGGTAGTAGCGCGGCTGCCTGTACATATGCTGACACCAGTTGCTGACAGTAGCACGGCTGCCTGTACATATGCCGACTCCAGTTTCTGACAGTAGTAGTGCTGCCTGTACATATGCCCACACCAGTTGCTGATGGTAGTAGCACTGCCTGTAGTAATGCCCATACCAGTTGCTGACAGTAGTAGTGCTGCCTATATATAATGCCCACACCTGTTGCTGACGGTAGTAGTGTGGCTGCCTGTACACATGCGTCAAAATGGGGTGTGGCCTCGCGGGGGAGCCACAAGTATATGCCACGCCCTCTTTAATTAGGACACACCCCAAAATTTTCAGTACGCATCTCTCTGTCCCTCCTCTGTCTCCCTAGAAGTTGGGAGGTATGCTTTACATCATCACCAGAGGCATTGAGAGCCATGCAAGGCACCCGGTAATGATTGGGGACATTGCCTAAAAAGGGGGAATGCCCCCCTAAAATAAGTTAACATAAATAATTGTGGGGTTCCACATACTCTACAGGGTGCTTTTTTAATCCATGGGGTGGGGCAGGGGGGTGAGACTCGCTTCCTCTCTTGCTTGCGGAAAACAGGTCCCTTCTTCTTGGCCGGTGCCATCTTTCCAGTGATATTTGGGAAGATGCCACATGTGCCCAGTCTTTGGTATTGATGTGAGGATTCCATCTATCTGAAGGTATCACTGGGAAGATGGTGCTGGCCTTAACTATGGGTATACTCAGAGGGTATCACATGTATATAGTACTTCTACAATAGATTTATAATATTGTGTATTTGGGTACCTTGCTGCGTCCCATGAGTCTGAAATCATCAATCCTACTTTGGGCAACACCGCCCCATTCCAGTGATGTGCCAATTCTTACACTTGGAACTTTGGGTTGCAATATAGATTGCAGTTTCAAATGGTCTTGAGGGGTTTGATCTATATAAAACAATAACAAACAATAAGTAATACTAAAGACATACTAGTTTCATCTATTCATGTATATATTTCCCCAGTGAACAACAACAGAAAACAGGTACAAAATGCATTACAATTGGAGCATACAATTCAATTCTGTGATAATTTACAAGTGAAGTTTCAAGGCTGTGCATAATGGTCAATGATGCGGATTCAGAGATGTGCAAAAAACCCAATATTTAGCATATATCGCTGATGACTGATGTGAGCATGCACAGGATTTTTACTATGCAGGGCACCGCTGTACCCCTATGCTGCAGCATGATTTATGTGATGGCCATCAGCTGAGGCCAGTATATCTGTATCAGGAAATGCTGGCCTCTGCAATTCCATAAAATGGGGCGGTACTTGTTTCCTATCTGGGCGCCCGCTACGTTAATTGCGCACCATGCTATTCTCCGTATAAAAATCGGATCGCATCGCATCGGATACCACAAATGCACATACACGATATTGAACGATGCGATGCGATCCGATTTCGTTCCCGCTTTTATGGTTGGCCCATAGGATATATAGGAAACCCCCCCTGATTTTTTAAAATGTGCCTCCATTGTTAACGCCACCCCAGTATTGACGTCAACCCGAAGCGTGGCGAGCGGCGGCAGTACGCGTCCTCCGACTTTTTCATACCCCCACTATCCACGTCGGCGTGGAGTTGAGAATAGAATAGTGTGGCTAGCGCAGCGAGCCACCGAGCCCGAAGCGTGGCGAGCGCAGCGAGCCCCGCGAGGGGCCGCGGATACCTCACAGGTATCCGTGTCCCCTCGCGGGCTTCACAGGTATCCGCGTCCCCTCGCGGGGCTCGCTGCGCTCGCCACGCTTCGGGCTCGGTGGCTCGCTGCGCTCGCCACACTATTCTATTCTCAACTCCACGCCGACGTGGATAGTGGGGGTATGAAAAAGTCGGAGGACGCGTACCGCCGCCCCTCGCGGGGCTCGCTGCGCTCGCCACGCTTCGGGTTGACGTCAATACTGGGGTGGCGTTAACAATAGAGGTGCATTTTAAACCATCAGGGGGGGGTTTCCTATACAAATCGTGGGTTTGCGGGGTTATTACATTGAAATCAATGTAAAATCGGGTCTCAGGGACCATTTAACATTGATTTCAATGTAAAAATCGGGGTTGATCACATCACCGCATGCGATGCGATCCGATTTAAAATGAAATCGGATCGGATAGCATCGTATGCCATCGTACATCATCGCGTACCGAATCCGATGCGATACGATTTCATTACGGTGCCGTACGTTGAAAACCTGGGCGCCCAGATAGGAAACAAGTACCAATGGGGCAACACACTTCTCTTTTCAGAAGCACTGCCTGGCATTGCCCCTTCCACAGCTCTTAATGGCGATCAGGCTGGGGCTTAGGGGTCCATCAGAGTTGTGCGCAACCATCTGGTTTATGTACAACTCTTAATCGGACCCTAAAGGACATTTACATATATGTCCAATGACAATGGGATAATTCAGCTATGTGTGTTAAGCACATGACATCTTGGGCCTTATTCTAGTTCACTCTTTCTGACAAAATCCTTCTTAGATGGACAAAACCATGTGCACTGCAGTGGGGCAGATGTAACATGTGCAGAGAGAATTAGATTTGGGTGAGTTATTTTGTTTCTGAGCAGGGTAAATACTGACTGCTTTATTTTTACACTGCAATATAGATCTTACTTTGAAGTAAAACCCCACCCAAATCTAATTCTCTCTGCACAAATAACATCTGCCCCACCTGCAGTGCACATGGTTTTGTCCATCTAAGAAGGATTTTGTCAGAAAGAGTGAACTAGAATAAGGCCCCTTATATGGGGTGTGGTGTAGCTCACAGACAGTGTCTAATGCTGTGTAAAATTTGACAATCTTATGGAGATAGAACATGTTTTTAAACTTTCTATCCTGATTCGATGCGCACTCCAGTTCAGCTGAAATCAAAATGCCAAATAGACCGTGCAGCAATGACTATATAGTGCAAATCGAAAGTAGATACCATGAATTGTATGTAAATAGTACAGAGTTAGCAAAGATTGTATAGCAATCCAATCTTAAGTCGAATAGCAAAGGAATCTCACTTTGTGTACACACCATAAGTCAACAGTCATTAGTTCAACAGCAAAGGACGATATGCACAATGATGACCTTGATAAAAGGTCAACATATGTTAAAAGTTAACATGTAAAACACAGACACGTGAAAAAGCTGTTGTGTTTCATTCATGGAGCTTGGTGCAGCAAAACCTAAAAAAGTAACATTTCCCGAGATCTGACTGCATCTTTGTTATTGATTATAAGGGTATCCAGAAGGCTGACAGACAATATTTAGATCAACAGCCAATAGGCTGGTTGACACCAAAAGGTCAACATGCACAAGGTCGACATTGACAAAAGATGACAAAAGCAAAAAGTAGACATGGAAAAGGCCAACACATAAAAAGGCCGACATTAGTTTAAAAAAATATATATAAATTTTTTAAACTTTCATCCATGTGGACTCTGATTGGTAATAGAAAAGTGCAGGGGTAGAGAGGAATTTATTTATTACAGGTTGAGTATCCCGTATCCAAAATGCTCGGGACCAGAAGAATTTTGGATAACGAATTATTCCGTATTTCGGAATATTTTAATATTTCAATGATGTATTTTGAAGTATCTTGCATTTATGCTGTATAAACACATAATATACACACAAATATATTTTATTACCACATAAAGTACACACAAATATATTTTATTTGTTCAAAAAACAAGGTTTCAAAACGTGAAACAAAATGTGTGTACTATCTCAGCACTGAATTTGAATGCCAAGCAATCATTTTCTTGTACATATATAGTGGCAATTACATATCATGTCCCCAGTGATGCTGTTACAAATGTCCCCAGTGAGTTTTTAGCAAAAAAAATATTTTTTTTCACTTTCTGGAATGTCCGTATTTCGGAATAATTCGGATAACGGATATTCGGATACGGGATACTCGACCTGTATTATTAACAGTTTCACATTCTGCAGCACTACAGAGAATATTTGAACATTCACATCAGTCCCTGCCCCATTGGAGCTTACAATCTATATTCCCTACCACATGTACACGCACACACAGACACTATGGTTCATTTTGTAGGAGCCAATTAACCAGTATATTTTTTGATTTTGGAAGGAAACCGGAGTACCCGGCGGAAACCCACGCAAGTACAGGGCGAATAGTTCTGGCCATGGTGGGAATCGAACCCATGACCTCAGTGCTGTGAGGCAGTAATGCTAACCATTACACCATCCGTACTGCCCCAATACATCTGGCTGAACTTTGGTGAGTGAAGCGGTAAACTAACTGGGGATGCATATTCTCAGTTGCATCAGTGCTAGTGCCTCTCGCATACTGTGCATGTGCTGGAGATGGCTGCCCATGCATCAAAGAACTCCCGGGTCATAAATCAGAAAGTCTCCACACCACAGACAGCTCTTATCAGGAGATATCGGTGGAATGCCTAAATCTACATGCATATGGCATTAATACACACTGCTACTCTTTGCATGTGTTCAGTGGCGAGATGTGTGATGAATTCCACCCTACTATGGTCTCCAAAGCAACCAATAATATTTTCTCTGTTCTGTGCAACATATTACTCAGTACTTGTTATTTTTAATTGTTCTCAATACATTTATTTTCTTATGGGAAGGTTTGAATTCTTACATCACCCAAAAGTGATCTATCTTTAAAAATATTAAATAAAAACATCAAAACGTCTACAAACTATATGCAAAACAGATACAAATGAACCTAATAATGTTGTTTTTAAACTTAACAGTTCCTACATTTTTGAAATGTTGACTCCGTCCAGAAGTAAATATGAAGCTCTTCAAAGATCAACCGTTACATGAAAAACCCCCAGCAAAACAGTGTAGACTGTTGATCCTTCCTAACTAATATCAGTAGAGATACACAGATGTACTCACATTCCTTCCAATTTAGCTATATTTTTATTATATCTATAAAGTAGGCTACTGAAGTGAGCAAGCTACAGTGCCAGAGCAGGAAAGCGGTGGTAGATGATGTAACTCAGGAACAGGCCTCTAGTGTGTATACAGCTTTTATCTACTTACTGAGTACTTACCATGTTCATCAGGTACAATGAAAGAGTCAAGTGTGCGTTCTGGCAAGGGAGGGGGACTTTCTGCACTGGTAGAAGTAACTGCATATAAAACGAAAATACAAGTTAAGGAAATGCCACCTTTTATACAGTTATTTACATCTTACTTGAATAGAAGGCCACACGACACAACATGATCAAATTGACCCAATATATTGCTTTTTGGTGTAGATTGCAAACACTTTTAATAAGAGACCACTTGTGTATGTACAAGGCAAGGAAATCAGCTTATTTGTTCACATTAAAATACTGTATGTTGCATGTCCACATATCCCAGCCTTGATCCCAGAGTATATTACCATTATTAAATGGCTGCAGCATTGTATGCATTAGTCATGCTGTAGGGAGGGAGGGAGGGAGGTAGGGTAATCCTTTGGCACTTAGGCAAAATACTAGTAGTAATATTTGTGTTTCCTTCATTTATCTTTTTCTGAACACATGATGAATAGATGAACATTTTATTGAACATCGAGGTCACTCTATAAATAAGTTTAGGCATAATTTACTAGTATTGACATACAGTAACAATATACTGTAGAGTTTTATTTTAGATGCTTAATTTTCTACTCCTTTGTCATAATTTTCATTAGTATGTATAGAGCTAAGCTGGAGACTCTTCAGGTATGCACTTAATTGCAACTGACAGATGTCTGCTGTTGGCTTTTCTGTAAAAGCCCCATATATTATATGGTTCTAGTTGTTTAACCCTTTGAGTGCCAACATCTCTGTAAGAGATGCATAAAATATTTGCTATAAATGCCAGCATCACTCACATTTGTTATATACATTCAAATAAATAATATTGTGTAAAGGTAAACATTACAGGTCATTATGGTGAATAAAAATGTTTGGTTAGCAATTTTCACACCTATTTTAACAAATTCCCTTGGCACTCAAAGGGTAAAATGCTAAATATTTACCTGTAGTGCAATCTGCTCAAGATGAATTGTCGCAAGGATCACAAACACGGGATCTCAGATGACGACTTTGTTGTTTATTGTCAACAGCAGGTGACAGCATAGCAGATTACATTCATATGCAGTTGGTATCACAAGCAGTACCATACAGGTTCTCTGAGCATAGCAGACTCTTAAAAGGCTCCAATGGTCCCTATACTATAACACCCCTGGTCTATCACTCAAGTAGATATTCCACCATTGAGAGCAAGGTGACTCTGCCCTGGAAACCCTTACAACAGGAAATCTCAGGTGCTGCTAATTACACCTGGGATTCTGCTACTGCTACCAAAACCTGGTCTGGATCCTCCACATTATTTTCATGTGGGGGAATGCTAGCTCTGCCACAGAATATAGAACAAGTAATTGTAGCATTATTTCTAGCTTACTGTAATATGCACTTTTTGATACTTACTCTTGCAGTTTAGGTTTCTGTCATTAAATACTTCTTGCCCTTTTAGAGGCTCTTGGATGGAAAACTCATTCACATGGGACTGATCATTAGAGGCAGACAATGGCAAGTTAAGGCTTGGAATTTCATTGACCTTTGGTACGGATATATCAGGGGAAGGGGCTTCCAGGGAAAAATCTGTAAATTTTGGGGAGCCGGGATCAGAAGATGAAGTTGGAGAAAAATAAGGGTCTTCAGTCAGGCGAATGTATAAATTACTACTATGGACAGTACTGATGTTACCCAGGGAGCCTGAGCTGTGGCCAACATTAGATTCCAGTACACTTGGTACACGTGGTTCGGACGCAAGTTCTTTGGCAGCATGCCCAGACATGAAGGGTTGTCTCTGCTGTAATAGTTCAAAAGGAGTGGATAGGGTTCTCATTAATGGTGCATGCACATTGTAGCATCTTTTATCGGTGACAGGAAGCATGTTATCACAATCATTGCTGGGGATATTTTGTCTAATTCTGCCATAATGTGTCTTGGACAAAGGATAAGGTGTATCCGTACATGGACTGAGTGAATCCAGAGTGCAGAGGTTATTTATGTTTGAGGTGTTGCAAGTTTTATACATCTTGGGAGTTGTTAAAGGTACCATGTTGTCACCATAGGTTACTCCACTGTTGCATGCTGCTGCAGATTGGCTCCCGGCAGAGTCGTGAGTTTTTTCTCCCATTATGTTTTTACCTGTATAACTATAAACAGAACAATATTTGTGCTTGTTTTCTACTTTACTATTTGTTCAACAGGTTTGTATTACAATTTTTCTTACTTGTGGGAAAAGCAAATATTTAAAAAAATGGTAAAGTGGCAAGAATAGGCAAATAAATGGTAACATTAAAAAATCTGCATTGCTTTTTACTTCAAAACAAAGCCAAATATTGATTTAACATTCTTCGAAACCATTGGACTGGTCCCCAGATAATTATTTTGTTATTTGGATTTCCTTAAGGAAACCACTGGAGGAAATGTAAAGTCAATAGCCAGACAATTGGAAGAATTGTAAAAGGATTGAGAGTTTACTGTACATGTTAATTAGGTACAACAAAGAATAGCTGTATCAGCACTCTAGTAAGTATTCCAAATAATAAGGTCACTCCACTAAACAACAAAAATATTTTATTTTGAATTGGTGCAAACTTTTAAAGCTAATAAAAATTGTGGGAGAACCAAGAATAGCCATCAGCAGACCATGAGCAAATTAATCTAACTGATATGTACATATGTGTCCCTCAGATATTTGTCATATGTGATGTAAACCCCAGGAATTGCAGATTTGATTAGATTGTTGGCTTTCTGTAAAAGCCGGATAAGAGTCCTGGGTCCTGGGGTTGGATGGTTGAAGAGAAAGAGGGTTCACCATCCAATAGGCCCAGTACAGGTATTTAGGCTATTAGACTAAGAGCAGGCTAATTAGGCTTGCATGGCTAAAATGTGTCAGACACAGTGACTTACTGGCTGTGAGTATTGTAAATCTGTCTAAGTTTGTGGTAGGGGCATCAGGCTCTATCACACTGAGAGGGAGAAATTTAAGTTAATTAGTGCAGAGACGGGTTAGGATTTATGTTTTATGTACTGCACAAATCAAACTAGCCACGGCCAGATTGCTCCAAAAACTCTGCACTGGTGTGCTATTTTCCTGGCTGCTGTGTGTTTGAAGGTGCCCACCTACCCCAGGAGAGGGCACCCCTACCCCGGCTATATCACAATATACTCAGCAACACTTTTCTCTATTTACTGCCTATTTGCTTATTGGTTTGTTTCTCTTGAGAAGCATCTTTCCCTGCTTATGTTAATGGAGCAAATGCCAAATCAAGCAAATATGTAATGGTATGCTGATTTTTTGTACAAGTATAGTTTGTTCTAGAACTGTATAAAGGAACAGATGAACATGTCATGTATAGATATCTAGTGGAATGCGTATGTTTGCACAGCAAGATGGCCCCTATTGAGTATCCATTTTTTACATGCAAATTGCAAGGCTAAAGATGTTGCTAGTGATGCAAGTAGTGTTTGTGATTGAGTGGATGGATTATATATATATATATATATATATATATATATATATATTTACTTGAATGAAGCCTTCAAGTGAATTAATGTTTTTGAAATAGCACATACGTGTCTGTGGAGCATGTCTAGCCTCAATCTCATGACATTATCCCCCTTCTTTTGTCATTTCTAACCATATTATGTCCCAGGGCAAATGTACTAAGCTTCGGAGAGAAGTACCAACCAATTTTACAAACAGCCAGTAACATGGCATTCATGAACTGATTGGCTGGTACTTTAGTTCACTACAATTTATCTCTCTACAATTGATCTTATACATAGTCCCCATAGTGATATGCTTTTTTCTATCTTTCTTTTGTGTAATTACCCAGGTCTAGGAAACACATTTTTATTTCCAGCTAATGTTATTCTCTACATTTTTATTTCCACTCATGGAAATTGTATGAATATCCTTACACTGATATATGAGCAACCTTACACAGATTACTTTAACCCCTGGTAATTAGAATTCCAATTATCCACTGGGAGTAAGAAGTGTTATGCTGTTCAGCTAATGAGCACCATTAATCTTTTGGATATAGGTATATTTGCATTAGCTAATTACAAAGACAGAAAGGGACAGGTAATGTAAGACTATAAGAATAATTGCGTCACAATGAATATTCTTTTGTACAATAAAATTAGCTATTGTTATAATGTGCAACCCTAACCATAGGATAAGTCAGGGCTGGGCAACACCGGCCCTCCAGATGTTAGTGAACTACACATCCCAGGATGCTTTGCATTAGTTTTGCTATGTGGCCATGCTGAAACTGATGCAAGTCATGCTGGGATGTGTAGTTCACTAACATCTGGAGGGCCGGTGTTGCCCAGCCCTAGGATAAGTGAATTTTAAGTATTTGGTGTTGTCAAGTTGGACTGAAATGAAGGAGGGAGTGAAATGTAGCTCAGGTTGGTTTTCAGTAGGCCAACAAATAGAATTTGGATGATAAGAGAATGTACCTGCAGACCTAAGGAACTAATAACTAAGGAACTGCGAATAAACACATTTTTCACTTTTTTTTTTATAATTTAATGAATCCCCAGTGGCGTAACTATATTATTTGCGCCCCCCCGCCAAAAAATTTTCGGCGCCCCCGCCTCCATACCTGACAGAGCCGCATCTGCGGTCACTGTCCCGTCCAGTCTCCCGCTGCTCCAGTCTCCGCTGCGCTGCTGCCCGGCCGCATCTGTCTGTGGTCAATGTCCCGTCACTCGCTCCCGGCGCCGGCTCCTGCTGATAACGAAAAGTGACTCTTAGAAAATGGCTGCCAAAACTGTCTGCAATACGGGGGCAGCCATTTTCTAAGTGTCACTTTTCATTATCAGCAGGAGCCGGCGCCGGGAGCGAGTGACGGGACAGTGACCGAAGATGCGGCCGGGCAGCAGCGCAGCGGGTAACTATAGCACCGCAGCCCCCCCGGCGCCCATAGTTACTCTGCGCCTCCCCGCCACGGCGGGGGCTGCGGTGGCTTAGTTACGCCAGTGTGAATCCCATAAGGATATACAGTATGTTTAGACCACATGCAGGTGAAGCTATTTTTGTAGTAAGAGTATATAGTATAGTAAGTGAGTAACAGTGAAGTTAGGAGGTGGTTGACTCCTTGTTGAAGACCCATGCAGATGTTATATTTTACTGTTCACTAATATATCCGCTGACAATTATATAAACAGTAAAAGTTTCAAAGGAGTTCAATTTCCATGATCTGTAGAATATATTGAAAATCTGCAGTTTCAAATACCTAATACTTATGGTGTAATATAAACTATATTGTCTATTTAACTAGTAAGCTTTGTGCAAGAAAAGACAGGTTATTGCACTTTGGGGCTGATTCAGGTGCTGTTGTAGACAGCTGAGCAGTAACACTTACATATAGTAATGCAGAATCAGGCATCTGGTAAACACCACCTGTATGCATGTGTGATCCACTACTGCATCTGAGGATGTAGCATTCACTCCACAACACCATAGGCTGGATGAATAACCCAGAGGTTACAAAGACCAGACACCGCAGATCCATTACAGAGCTCAGGAAATCTCAGCTGGTAGGCGGAGACTCTGACATTGTACCGAACATCAGTACATGGCGGATTTGACCTAATGGAGACTGCACCTGAATCAGGCCCATTATTTGTATGACTGCAAGAAATGCAGGTGTAGGATCTTGTTTATTTTTTTTCCAGATTCTGTACTTACCTGCTTGCCAGTCTATTAAAGTCACTGTCACTGTCTTGTAGGTTCGTCGGATACCCACATATCTGCATATAAATATACAATATTACATTGATAAAATAAAATACATCATATATAACAAATACAAGTGTTAAATCAATGTTGTGTTTCAGGAGCACATTTATTATTTGGAGATGCATACAGTTTGGTAGGTGCATATGTGAGCAAGGAGGTTAGCCCAGAAGTTGTCTTCAAATCAAAGTGGGTTTTATTAAAGATCACAGGATACAGGTGACAAGTTAATATGCAGTCAATATGATAAGAGAATCAATCTCTCTTGGCCTAAATACTGTACAGACGTACAGCAATGTGATGCTCCAATAACATATTGACAGGCTTGGGTATATGCAGACCATTTTATAGAAACAACATGCACGCATCATGTCCATTTTGCAGTTATTTGCGCATGTGCAATAAAGATGTCCCTGGGAATGCGCAACGTTCATGAAGACCTGCGCAGCAGATTGGCACAATGTCAGGGTCTACTGCACTGCTGGAGCGGAGAGGGCCCAATCAGAGACTGCACACGGTCCCCCTTCTCTTGTAAAACACCACTGCATCCACAATAACACTCATTTAAAAGATATAGTAGCTTGTAGCACTTAACCATTTAAGTACATGTTATAATTTACTAACATTTAAAAATAAATATAACAGATAATTTTTAGCCCCTGGAACACTGGATCAATTAAGAATGAGTTTAATCAATTTAATAAATATACATCATAATGTCAAAACCTAATAATTATTATTATTTTTTTTCAAGGCATCTCAACACAAAACATATGGACAATCAGTACAATCACTTAGTCAATGCAAATTAAATGGAGGGAAAAAATAAAGGGGAAGGAAAGGGGGATAGGATTACTGGGTGGGATGTACAGTAGGAAGTAAACAAATAGGGATCTCATAGGTTCTAGCATGGTGTAGTTTTGAGCCATATAGATTTCCATCTAACATGTGTAGGAACATGTGCACTTTCAAGATGGGCAAGATCTGGACTGCCAATCACCCGTTTACCCTTTTTACTGATCTAAGGGGAGGATGTAGGGAAGCGCAAACTATCAATTGAAAGAATATGAGTTTGGGATACCAATGATGGGTCAGTGTTTTTATATAGAGACCATTTCTTCTATTTCAATCTGGTGAGGGGTGAAGGGGAAATGTAATGGCTAGAAGGGGTTTCATATGTGAAGTGTTTATGAATTCTAGATTCTATACTTTGAACGGAGGGAATATTTGGTGTTTTCCATTGTTGGGCTATAGCCGCTTTAGAGGCAATAAGGATATGGCCAAGTACATAGTTATCAGTGTTACTAACATGTGGGTAAGAGTAATGAAATAAAGCAAGCAAAGGACTCGGGGGTACAGGGTAGTTGAGCACCTTCGAAATTAGAGCAAATATTGTTTTCCAAAGTAGCTGGATGTGGGGACATGACCAGAAAATATGCAGGATGCTCCCACTTTGTGCAGAGCCCCTCCAACAATATGGTCAGGTCTCTGGCCAAATTTTATGCAGTAATTCGGGGGTAAGATAGGCTCTATGAACGAGTTTGACAAATATCTCTGTATGGGAGACACATTTTGAGATATTAAAGCAGGAGGAGAAGATACTCGACCAGACTTCCGGGCTGAAAACATCTCCAAGATCTCTCTCCCATTTAGCTTGGGAAGGAAATGTTGGGTTCATGGAGTCCGATATAATGAGTTCATACCATCTCGAGATGTTTCCCCTGCTATATTTGGAGTGTATGAGAAAAGAGAGCTGAGTCCAGTGTTTGCTGGATATTGGGGGTTTATTGTAGAATGTAGAGAGCCAGCTCCTAATTTAAAGATATTTAAAGAAATCTTGTTTTGGGATTTGGAAACGCTCTTGAAGTTGAGAGAGTAATACCTCTTGTGATTGAATATCTTGGTGAGACACAACGCCTCGCATCCTCCAAGAATCCAAGTCAAGGTTAGGGATTAAATACGTAATGGATTGGAGAGTTAAATATGGTGAGGGATATGGGTGACCTGACTGGGTCCAACACACCTTGCGCCATAGGGATAAAGTGGTGGATATAGCTTTACATTTTTTCGTGGAGACAGGGATAGCAGAGGGGGGGGGGGGGGGGAGCCAAAGCAAGTCTAGTAACTGGAAGGGGGATATGATGTTCTGCTCTATGCTAACCCAGGGTTTAGGAAGATCTGTGATAGTCCAGTCTCTGTTTTGACTTAGAATGCGGGCTGCCTGGTATTTTTCCAAATCTGGGTAGGCTATTCCCCCTTTGTCTTTTGGGGCAGTTAGAATAGTTCTAGCCAGTTTAGCTCTCTTCCCTCCCCAGACATAATTTGAAAAAATGCAGTTAAACTTATTGCAGATGGATTTGGGGAAAGGGCGAGGAATGGTTCTGAGTTTGGGAAGGAGGATCATCTTGGCTGCTGCTACCCGGCCCATCCATTTAACATCCCTTAGGAGCCATTCTGTGGTCAGTGCCTCAAATGCTCGGAGTAGAGGGTCGAAATTACATGTTATAAGATCAGGGTCTCTAGCCTGATGTACTCCCAGGTACTTAAGGGACTTATGTTGCCAGGCATATTTGAAAG
The DNA here is from genome assembly GCF_055691185.1 of Crinia signifera. Lineage (NCBI taxonomy): Eukaryota > Metazoa > Chordata > Amphibia > Anura > Myobatrachidae > Crinia > Crinia signifera. The sequence continues at coordinate 118,971,129 of NC_139218.1, read as the reverse complement.
TAGTCTTCATGGATTGGACAGAGTCAGTAGATATATGGAATGGGAGGGCTTCTGTTTTATTAGTGTTTAGCTTGTAGTAGGATACATGTGAGTAGTGTTCGAGGATAACATGCAACCGGGCAAGGGACGATTCTGGATTTGTGAGACATACTAAGATATCTTCCGCGAAAAGACACACTTTGTGTTGGATTCCTCCTATCAGAGGGCCGGATATCAGGGGATCTTTTCTAATACATTCTGCCAATGGTTCCACAGCAAGGACAAATATTAAAGGGGAAAGGGGACATCCTTGTCTAGTGCCATTGGATATATTGAAATTTGTGGACAGGCAGCCATTAGCGAATAACCTGGCCGATGGGCAGGAGTACAAGGCCAAAATAGCGTCAAGAAACGGGCCGGTGATGCCAAATTTCTGCAGTGTCTGTTGCATATAGCCCCAGTGCAGCCTATCAAATGCTTTTTCGGCATCAAGCGATAATAAAAGTAGAGGCTGACTGGAGCCACTGCAATGTTCAACAATATTCAAGACTCGCCTTGTGCTTTTGTACACTTGTCTGCCCGCCACAAATCCCACCTGGTCTGGGTTAATGATGTTGGGCAGCAGGGGGGAAAGTCTGTTAGCAATCATTTTTGCAAATAATTTGACATCTACATTTAAAAGAGCAATAGGACGATAATTCTGTACTGCGGTCGTGGGTTTCCCTGGCTTTGGGATTGTTATTATTCGGGATTCCAGCATCTCTTTGGGAAATGAGGAAAGGGAAGAAGATTCTTGGAAGAGGTTCAGAAGAACTGGGGCTAGGGACTTTTTGTAGTGTTTATAGAAGTTGGAGGTGAAGCCGTCTGGGCCTGGGGCTTTATTTAAGGGTAACGAAGAGATAGCTAATTCCATTTCCTGGAGGGACCAGGGGGAATTTAAAAATTCAATATCTTGCGACGAAATAGACCTCAGGGGAAGGTTTTGAAGGAAGCTAGATATCTCCTCATGGTTTGGTTGGGTTGTATTTGGGTCGCTGTTTAGGTTGTATAAGTCTGAATAATATTTTGCAAAGGTATCTGCAACATCAAAGGGGTCTATTACTTTATTTCCAGAGGAGTTGTAAATAGCCTGAATTTGTTCTTTGGCCCTGTGGCCTTTCAGTTTGCGTGCAAGCAGGCGTCCGGTTTTGTTATCTAAGGTGTAATACTGTTGGTTAAGTCTCTGTATGTTCTGTTGCATTTCTGCCAATGCATAATAATTAAGGTTATCTCTTGCAACTTTAAGGCTTTTATAAATGCTATTGTTGGAGGGGTTTAGTTTATGTTTGTTTTCTAGCGTGGCTACCTCCAATTCGGCTGCTTCCTTTAGTTTTGTAAAATCCCTTTTTAGTTTTGAGGCTATTTGTATAGCCGAGCCCCTGAGTACTGCTTTCAGGCAGCACCAATGGGTCTTCGGTGAGGTTTGAGATGGGAGGTTGGTTGTAAGGTATAGATCGAGAGAATTCTGCAATGCTAGGGTACTTACGGGGTTTTGGAGTAGATGGGGGCTCAGTCTCCAGGGGCCCAGAGGTTTTTTATAGGAAGAGATGTGCCAAGTAATGAAAAGGGGGGAGTGATCAGACCAGGACATTGGTTGAATGATGACCTTGCTTATTGAGGCTAGGGTCCATTTATCGACTAAGGCTTGGTCTATTCAGGAGTATGACTTATGTACTTGGGAGTAAAATGTGTAATCCCTGGTGGTAGGGTGTTTTGTACGCCATGCGTCATATAGATTATATTCTGCTAGAAGATTTTTAAACGAGTTAGAGGGGTTTACAGGTTTGGACTTATATGGAGAGAGAGTGGGCTTTGATTTATCGATGGTTGGGTCAGGAGTGAGGTTGAAATCCCCTAGGATCATAATAGCACCCTTTGCTTTATCTTGTAGTAAACAAAGAGCTTTTCTTACGAAGGGCATCTGTTTGGTATTGGGCCCGTAACAACAAACCAGGGTAACTTCGAGTTCCTCCAGAGTTCCCACTAAAATCAAATATCTCCCTTCCGGGTCTGAAAATTGGGATGCTACTACAAACGGGCAATTTTGGGCAAATAAAATAGCGACACCTGCTTTCTTTGCAGGTCCATTCGCTGTAAAACATTGGGGGTATCTTGAGTTGAAGAAACGGGAGGGGGGGGGGGGGCTCTGTCTTTGGAAATGGGTTTCCTGTACTGCTACAACCTGGACTTTTTGTTTATGAAAATGATTTAAGGCTAACCATCTCTTATTAGGGGAATTTAACCCTTTGGCATTGATTGAGAAAATGTTAACCATGGGTTAAAGAAGGGAAAATATGCTTAAACCAGTATACATACACTTCAGGCACATCTAATTCAAGCTTCGAAAAGAGCATCATGATAGATGGGAAAAAGAGCTGTATGAGGACAAGTACAAAATTCCTACTGCAAATGTGAGATAGAGCAAGAAAGGAGGGGGAGGCAATAATAAGGAGGGAAAAAAAGAAAGAAAAAACAAACATGGGAGAAATAAATAAATAAATCACTAAATAAATGATAAGCATAAGTGGAAAAACGGCAACTTAACTAGTCTCTCTTGAGACTACAACTAGGCGTCCTAAAAAAATGGATGTCTGAGTGAATGTAAGGGGGGTAATGACAGATTCCCCACTCTCCGACCCAACATTGAAGCAAAGCAAAAATAAAATAATCAGAAGACCATTTGGTCCGCTCCGTCTACCCAATACAGGGCCCCCCATGGGATATATCACCCAGTAAAGACCTAGAAAGAGAAGCAGATACGTGACTCCTGGGGAGGTCCGGCCAGGAGACAGGAGACAGGGCCGAGCACGGTCGAACAGTTTAACCTACGGAATTTATCGCTCTAATAATTATTTCTGATAACTAGAATTAAATGTCTGGCTAAACATTACTCTCAAGTAGCCATTGCAATATGTTTTCCTATTGTTCATTTATTTTATTTTTAGTATAATATGTGGCACATACAGTGTATGTGCATTGCATGCACAAAAAAAAGATAATGGGTGAGATTTAATAGGATGAGAGATTCAGAAAGTGAGAGATTTGGTAAGAAATCTCCAGGTTTTTTAAAGTGGCAATCATTTACACTGCTAATCCAGTTTGATTTTGAAGTTGACATGATTGCTGCTTTAAAAAAACTGGAGATTTCTCACCAAATCTCTCACTTTCTGAATCTCTCATCCTATTAAATCTCACCCAGAGTATTTACCCATATGCAAAATTTGGTTTTGTATTATCATCAATGAGTATACCAGCTTACTTGTTTACACCTCCCAGGGTCTTCCAGTGGACCTTATTCTTCTTCAATCGGTCCCCTGCGCAGGGTGCGACGGGGCACGGCAAACTACATGTTTGCTGTCCTGCTCGCACTAAGCAGTGTGGCCAGGGAGCGTGGGGTAGGGGGCACAGCCCATGGGTTCCTATGGTAATCAGCCCGTGCAAGGGGGGCCTCCGGCACTGCGGGCGGAGGGTGGGGCTATGTATGGACCACAATAAGGTCCAGTATCTCCAAGGAACCAAAGAGACTGCAGATAGCATACTATAAATCTAATAGAGCACCTGTCATTATAAGCATCATTTGTGGCCACTGTTAAGCACTGCATAAGGCTGCACACAAGTATTAATGTTAATGTTACATTTTCACATTCTTTTGAGAGGCAGCATTAGGACTAATGTCCAAATAAAAAGGGCAAACAAATGCAACATCAGACACTCACTATTTCCTCTTTGGAATCTGTTATCCTCTTGATCTTCTCGAGTTCTTTTTCAAAGAGATGGATGACTGCACTATAGACAAGCTCAAACTGTTCCTATGGGATAATAAGTAAGACATCTTGTAAGTTCTCAAGTGACTATATTGAAATAAGAACACAACTGTGCATTTTAAGATTCTGTAAAATATATAAGAATCATCTTTATTTTTCTGATACAAAACGTACCTTAGTCTGGACTAATGATGATCTTTGGGTTCTCATTTCTTGGATAATAGAATAAACACTAAAATTGACTGGAATTATCTAATTTGGAAGAAACAAGATCAACAGACATTATTTATATTTATTAATATAGATGTATCCAAAGTTTGTTTAATTAAAAAATAATCTCTTGTGAGGTATAAAATCACGTATCAAGTCTGGCAGTTAACACAACCGCTGCGATAACAGCATGGGATAGGGAACTGCACAGCCGCAGTTCTGTTGGAGTGGTTACACTCACATCCAAAGATCGACGCTAGGCCACGCCCCTACGCGTTTCGTCACCAAGACTTCGTCAGAGGTCTTTATACCTCACAAGAGATTGTATTTTAATTAAATAAACGTTGGATACATCTGATTTTGCACTATGGAGCGCTCCTGTTTGTTCTAGACAAATTTCCACCCTCGAATCCAGGTGCCAGCTGTGGCATATTTGGGACCAGCCGATCAGAAAAAGTGATTTCTGTCTCTTTAGGAGACTTCATCAGGGGTGTGACACTTTTTATAAGAATCTACAAGAGTAGAACATGATTCTAAGTATACATTATACTGTATGATAAGAAAACATCATATAGTAGGAAAGACATTTATAATAATCAATTTAACAAATGACTGTAAAAAAATTAACAAATGAATAAAAAGATGAATAAATAATTCAGTTTATTTGTTTTACAGTCATTTGTTAAATTGATTATTATCATATAATGTATATTTGGACACACTTACAGTGGGAAATGTCAATAGGGGAAATCAATTAAAATGCAGTTTACGTTTTTAAAATAATGGGTCCCGCTTCTCCTGCATAACGAGGGGAAGTAGGAACACGTTACTGCCAGATGTATTAACACCCCCCTAGCTGATAAGGAGAGCCGTTATGCCCGGCATCCCTGAACATGTGCGATCTCCCTTTCCCTGGCTGGCTCTAATGGGCCGGAGCCACAGCAGGGCCAGCGTTGTCCCCGCAGTTGGGGATATGACAATGCTAGCCCTGAGCTGACGAAAGCGGCCGGGGTGATTAAACGCCTGGGTGGCTGTTAATACTTAGCCCCGGGCTGCTAATCACTGGGGGGTACTGCAGGGGACAGCCACGCCGAGCGTAACTCGGTGGGCTATCACTAGTGTTACGCTAGTAATGCATTGGGGAAATTGTAATCCCCTCCAGTTAACTAGTGTTAAGTGAAATTTCTGCACTTAACGCTAGTTCATACATCTGCCCCATTGTCTCTAGTAGCACTAACACTGAAATAGATCTTCAAATAATAACTATATTCCTTAATTTGCTACAACTTGTATGTATGTATGTATGTATGTATGTATGTATGTACCATACTTGCCTACGTTTGAAAACCAGTTTCAGGGAGATTATAGTTGGTAATAGAATTTTGCACAGCGTCTGATTGAGGGGGTTTGTCATGCTCCACCCAAAAAGCGTGTCTCATACCATATATAGAGAGATTGTGAACGTGGCACCTAGAGGCGTGGGTGTGTACTGCTACATCTGAGAGGAATCTTTTAAAATGACTTATATACAAATGTAGATGATCCCCAAAGCATTTAGTAAGAGGCTGCCGCAACTGCAGTCCCAAGAACTAGGCAGAAAGGGGGTCCAGGTCTGGAATCTTTCAAGTATATTTGTCATTAATAAAGGAGGGAAAATAGCACGTACAGTTTCTATTGGATAAGATTACAGGCTGTGGGAATGTTAGGCTATGTTACACGCACACAAAATTAGTGAAACCACAGAAAAATAGATGGCACCAGTCTCACCTCATCTTTCAGAAGCCTCCATATGTAATCAATTGCACAAATTACACCAGTTCTCCCACAGCCAGCACTAAATTTAACACAACATAATGAATTAAGAGAAATTAGTTAATATATTTTGTGAAGTATAATTAGCACATTAAATCGTGTATGAGAACCTGTAGGAATAGAAGTCTAACACTAGATGGCACTGCAGCATCAATAATGCATGAAGGAGTCACCTAGTTTACTACTGTCACCCTGCAGCAAGTCATCTCCATCACCACAATATAAAAAAAAACTTGCATTTGGGGTTGCTATATTTCACTAGAGAAAAGGTATGTACCTTTGATTCATGTACTTCTGATGACAATTCGTTTAACACGAATTGAAACATTAAGGCAAGCTTTGTCTCCCTGAGTTTCTTTTATGCTGAGAGTGCCGCCAACCCCCTCCAGGATATCTATGTTTCATTGCTTACAGGAAGGCACCCAGGATCTATATATACAGAGAGTGGAGTGCCGACATCCACGGCCTAACTATATATATATTTATTATTTAAAGGTGTTTTTATTCCTTAAAAAGACTGCATATCATCCTTCAAATACTAAAATTGTCCAGTGAGTGCCTTATCCCTGGATTTTTGTATAAGCCTTATGCACGCATATACAGCAGCATTGGATAGAGATCACTGTGAGTGCATTGGAACATACATCTTACACAACTCTGACTACCAGCTAGTTATATAAAATTATTGTATGTTATCCCAATGGACTTGGGATATAACTTGCGTATCTGATTTTTTATTCAAGTCTCACGTATATACTGCCCATAAAGTTATGCAATCAGATGCGATGCCACATTGTAGTGTGATGTCCATTTCATCCGATCACATCTTATGGTGCAAAAAGTGTCCCCTTTCATCACCCGATGTCGCATGCCATCTTGCGATGACACATCGAGGGCTTAAAGAGGGCAATCAGGGGCGGAGGAGTAGTGTAGCATTGTTAAGGAGGGCTAGCGGACAGCGGGGGTCAGCGCAGTGGCAGAATTAAAAAAAAAAGTAAAACACTGGGCAGCCCTCTGGCTGAGAGGGTTTTATTCAAATTCAGCCACTACCGCTGACCCTCACCACCTGCTAGCTTTCCTTCACAACGCCAAACTAGCCAGGTGGACCCCACTAGTGGTCACTCTGACCCCCTCTCTTCAAACCCTCCGCCGCCGCAGAAATCGTTCCATCCACCCCCAACCTGGATCAGACATGGTATTTGGATTATGGTCCCAATCCGGCTACACTGCATGCCAACCCAGGAAATTCATATTGCACATAGGTGTCTCATTCTAGTTGGCTCGGTCCAAGGGCATAACTACCATAGGTGGAGGGGGTGCAGCTCCTATAGGGTCCATAGCTGAAAGGGGCCCACTTTGCCTGTCAAAGTATCATGTGCTGTATACATTTTTCAACATTAGGTGATAAATAGGGGCCCTTACAAACTTTTGCAATGGGGCCCACATGTTTCTAGTTACGCCACTGGCTCGGTCCCACGCTTGTTTGCACGGAGGACCAATGTTGAAGCTCTGCGCATGTGCACCCTGTCCTCCAACCTTCAGACTGACTGCAGGACACTGCGGTTGTGAGTTATAGGTTCTCCCTTTGCTGTATACAGGTCTTGGGTCGGATGACCTGGGTTATCTGTTTATTTTTATAATTCTCATTACCCAGGTTGGATTGGTTATTTTTTGAGGTCCAGCCCAAGTTGATGCCGCAAAAAACAGTTTATTTGGTTGGTGTAAAATGAGTATTCTAGAGGTGGCTAAATGTTAAATAAAAAAATATACTGTTAGGCGCCATCTGTTGCGCCACCGCCTCCCGGCGCTGCAGGCTCAGGGACAGCGGGCATCTTCTTCCGGAGATGGCTGGGCTGAAGCGTCAGGGACATTGCTAAGCAACGCCCCGAACTTCTGATGCAGATGCTGCAGCAGGGGGAATCCATTGCCCGGCGAACCCGACGTCACTTCTGCCGCAGGAGGTGGCAGTTTTGAATAAATCGGGCCAGCCTTTCAGACAGGCGCTGGTTATAGCATTTTCAACCTGTTGTCTTTGTGCTCCTGGTTTCAGCTGCTCCTAGTCCTTGGGTCTCTGTTTGCCTGCTACAGTTTACTTGCCAGATCCAGCTGTGTGTCTGCGTTCAGATAAGTCAGGGGTTCCCTGCATATTTCTCTTTGCTATTTTTTATATTGTCATCTCTGCATTGTTGCAGTTACCTGTACAGGAGGGTCAGGCTTAGCCTGCTAGGGGGTTCCCTCTCCTAGTGCAGGTATACAGGATTATTATCATTTTTGTTTCCAACTGTGCATTGTTGTACTCATTGTGTACTTTAGGAACTTATTCCTAGTTGTCATCTGTGCATTGTTGCACCTGTGGGTTCTTTTTGGCCACATACTGGTAGGCTGAGTGTGCACGCCATCTCACCCCATACTTGCAGTGTGTTCTACCTCCTGTGGGCCACCATGTCCCATTCAAGAACAGGCGGCACCGGTCTGGGGCCGGACTTAGGGGCTTATTCTGATTGACTCGCAAGGCTGCGAAATTCGTAGCCTTGCAAGTCCATCAGTCGCCACCCTCCACCTGCAGTGGCGGCCGCCCCCCCCTCGCACGCAGTATCCCCCGCACAGCTGCGAATGCATCATTTACATAATCATCCATTCGCAGGCGGGGAAGTCATTCGATGGCCGCCGGCAATCGAATGATTTCTCCCATGCATGCAGTTCAGAGTGACCTATATAGTCACTCTAAACTGCGGGTGCCCTGTGCAAGGACAGGGCTGGCAGCTGACATCCGGTGATGTCAGCTGCCCGCTCCCTGCATGTCCGTCATGGCCTCATTAGCCTAGGAACGCCCAGCATTCTCATGGGAATGCCTATGGAACGCTGGGCGTTCCCATATGCTAATGGGGCTGTCCGGCATCCCCCACCCTTCTCCGCCCACCACTCGGAGTGTAGGTTGCGTGTACCCGGCGAACCGAGAGTTTGCCGTGGATGCACGCACCCTGTGTCTGCAGAAACGCGCATGCGCAGACACAAAACATTGGTCCTCCGTGCAAACGAATTAGTCAGAATGAGGTCCTTAATTCGGCCCCACAATTGTGGATGTTATTGGTGAAGCTTCAGCCCTAAGGAGACCAGCAGGACCACAGAAACAATGCAATCTGGTCCACACACTCAGTCCTTCCAACTTATGTACATACTTGGTTTCCTTAGCCCTTATTCTAAAGGTGGTGGTCTCATTTATAGAGGTTAATAAACTGTACCAATCTCACCTATTCAGGTTTTATTGTATTAGAAAACTTCATGTTATCTGGTCATTCAAACAAATAAAGTAATATTTCCAAAGGCCTTATGCTGAGAAAACTTAAACAGAAGAAATTATACTGCAGTCATATACCTGCAATGGACACATATTGGTGGATAATCATCTCTTTGCAGTAGACGAATGTCTCCTATCATGTCCAAGATATGTTGAACGGAATAGGGTACATCATGGTCTGGCCAGTTCTTATAGTGAAATTGGTGAATTATTCTGTCTTCCTGCATCAGAGTAACAATGTGACAGCATACGTTAATAGCAAGACTAAAATGTACATCACACATACAGAAAGAAATGTAGAAAATTACCTCAGTCTGCTTTTCTAAACATAACTTATTACTACTAAAATCATTATTATTATTTAGTGTACACAGTACTATTTTTCTGGAAAAATAGGTCCAGAAACTCTGAGTCTGGGGGTAGATCAATTAAATAAAAAGAGAGAGATGTATATATTGTATTTAGAAACGAAGGCACTCACAGGTAACGTTAAACTAAAACTTATCTTATGGAAAGTACGATATTGCATACAATCCTTTGATTTCGACTGCATTATCTGTGTGATAAATCGAAGGATGTTATGCGCGTCGAATGGGTCCCGACCAACTGCGCTGGCCTGCCCGGATGCACGAAGTGTTGAAAAATATTATGTGCTGTGCATAATATTTATCGAATTGTATGCATGATCGCATTTGTTTTTTATGAGCGCTGGCGGCGGTGTAGCGCAGCGCTGTACAGGAGGGCTGGCTGGCGGCAGGGGTCAGCGTTGGCGGCAGAATTTTAAAAATCTATTTAGCACTGATCGATCCTCTGATTGGCTGCCTGAATGTGAGGCCTTTTGATTGGCCGCCGACGCTGACAACCCCCTGTCATAGTTTTATTTTCTTCTTCATAAATTATAAAAAAAATGTCCAAAACATTTTGCAGTTGTCATTATCGGGTATGATGTGTAGAATTTTGAGGAAATTTTTTTTTATTTATTTTATTCAAGGCTGTAACATAACAAAATCTGAAAAATAGTGAAGCGCTGTGAATACTTTCCGGATGCACTGTATACAGATTTTCTATTCAATATCTCCCTTTGTCCCATAGACAACTAGACGAGAGAGCTAAGCTTCAACTCTAGTAGCAAACTCGTAGTGAGTTTTCTATAGTAGCAGGTGCTATAGCCTAACTGGACCTATATGGTAAAGCAAAGCCAATACACCAGGGGCAGGTATTGTATACTAATGCGACTGAATACTGCCGATACCCATACGAACGGGATCGGCCATATACAGTACGACCCAAAATACAAGATAGTTGAATGGATAAGAGCGTGGTTGCAGGACAGAAAACAGAGAGTTGTAGTAAACTGAGTACAGTCAAAGGAGGGAAAGGTTACAAGTGGAGTACCCCAGGGATCTGTACTTGGACCGGTGCTTTTTAATATATTATTGGTGATATTGCAAATGGAAATGAGGTTAAAATGTGCCTTTTTGCAGATGACACAAAGGTATGCAACAGGATAGGCACACCAGGAGGGGTAAAACAAATGATTGAGGATCTAGGTAGATTAGAGGAATGGTCAAGAGCATGGCAACTACAGTTTAATGCCAAAAAATGCAAAATCATGCACTTGGGTCTCAGAAATCCAAAGACTAAATATAGTATAAATGGCACTATAATGGAAACTACTGAAGAAGAGAGGGATCTAGGTGTCACTATTTCAGGGGACTTAAAAGCAGGTAGGCAATGTAACAAAGCAATGAAGAAGGCAAGTCAGATGCTTGGTTGCATAGGGAGAGGTATCAGCAGTAGAAAGAAAGAAGTAATAATGCCACTGTATAGGTCATTGTTCAGTTCTGGAGGCCATATCTCCAGAAGGATATAAATACATTAGAGACTGTACAAAGAAGGGCAACTAAAATGGTGCATGGCCTACATCACAAAACGTACCAGGAAAGACTAAAAGATCTTAATATGTATACTTTAGAGCAGAGAAAGGAAAGGGGAGGGCATGATAGAAACTTTCAAATATATCAAGGGTTTTAACAAGGTACAGGTGGGAGACATTCTTCACAGGAAGAGGAGCAACAGAACACGAGGACATGCACTGAAACTAGAGGGAGGAAGATTCAGGGGAAATGTGAGGAAGAATTTCTTCACAGAAAGAGTAGTAGATAAGTGGAATAGCCTACCATCAGAGGTGGTAGACGCAAATACAGTAGTACAATTTAAACATGCTTGGGATAGGCATATTGATATCCTTAAAAAAAAATAAGGATCAAATATGGTTTGAGGTAACATGTTTAAAAAAGGGGCAGACTAGATGGGCCAAGTGGTTCTTATCTGCCGTCAAATTCTATGTTTCTATGTTTCTATGACAAACACGACAAATTTACAAAGATGATGTATTTTCTTATTCGTATTTTCCAATGTTGTTCATATTCGTAATGGATCATTACCAAATATAAGGCCACCAAATACATATAGTGTGCCAGCATTGCACATATCAGTGTGATCTCTACAATGCTGTTAAGTTTAAAAAATAAATAATTCAAGAAAAAGGCATGGGGTCCCTGCCATTTCTACGACCCCTATCAATTTTGTCCCCCATATTTTGGGTAAAAGGACATGCCCTTGTGCCTAGTGCTGGTTTTAGAAATTGCAGGGATCACCTATGTTGTTTGGCCCCTGAATTTCTAAAACCAGAACCCGTTCTTTGAGCCCTGGGCTGATTCTAGCTGTGGGGGGGACCCCACGCTGTTTTGAAAAAAAAAAAAATTTAATACACTGAGGAGCCTATTTGAGATTCATATTTAATAGTGATTTGTATTCCTATACACTAATACGAATCATTAGTAAATTTGTCGGTACCATTGAAATGAATGCGACTTTATGACCATATTCTATCGATGGTGTATTCATTCCTTTTTTTAGAAATTCTAAAAAATACAAACAGTAAAAATATGAATCGAAAGTATGTGTATGTTGGTAAATTTACAGATGTGTGAAATACGTTCACATTGAATAGGTATAAATACGACCATTCATACCCATTCGATCTTAGTAAATTTAGCCCTATGAGTGACTGGCTAGCTGGACTGCCATGATAGCACAGTATATCAAGTAAGAACAGGATAGTTGTGGCACGCCCCATATGACTGTACTTTTAAAAGGGTGTGTGTGTGTAAAGTATCTTCTGTCTTTATTTTTATTACTTTTTTTATTAAACTTTTTTATTAAAGCATCATATCACATCCAATAAAAACATTGCTGTGTAATAAAATATAGCATAGTGATGAAACAGTTACAAGTCTCTATTACATGTGTTAGAGGTTTTAGTAATTGATTCACCGGGACAGAGGGTGAATGCAGGGGAAACTGTACCCCGGGGTTCCCCTGTTAGGGGAAACCCTCCACTGCCGCACACTGACATCACTGCCTCTCCTTCTAATGCAGCAGAAGAAAGAAATCTATATACCATTGCAAGAAACCATTATGAGATAGCGGTCTCTCTTGTGCTGAACATTACTCTGGCATTATTAAACCATTAATGTAAAACTAATATACAAATATAAAATTTAGTATACACAATCTATTATAAAAATAACCCCTATGCAGTCCTATAGTGTCGGCAGACAGGATGACAAGTGGGGTTGGTGCTTACAAGGTGTGGAGGGCCACCCTGTCTTAAGTGCTCAAGACCACACAAAGGCTTAATGTGGTCTTGTGTCCAGGGCTGTCCTGTTAGCCCTGAGATAACTGGATCTTATTGGAGATAAGGCACTTGAATCATAAGGCCTTATTCTAGTTCACTCTTTCTGACGAAATCCTTCTTAGATGGACAAAACCATGTCCACTGCAGGTGGGGCAGATGTAACTTGTGCAGTGAGAATTAGATTTGGGTGGGGTTTTATTTCAAAGTTAGATCTATATTGCAGTGTAAAAATAGAGCAGTCAGTATTTACCCTGCACAGAAACAAAATAACTCACCCAAATCTGATTCTCTCTGCACATGTTACATCTGCCCCCCTGCATTGCACATGGTTTTGTCCATCTAAGAAGGAATTTGTCAGAAAGAGTGAACTAGAATAAGGCCCATAGTCCGAGATAAGCAGCCGTCAGAGCCATGATAGCACATGGTATTATTGCTAACAGGCCATTTTTCTCATGAAAAAAGGGCTAGAATTGTATACCCCGATAATTATCATCGATCAAAAATCGCATTGTCAGCCTGTTTTGTTTGGAAAAAAAAAACTTGCGCACCTCATCGAATAGTGCCCTATATCATATTTTAACAACACATTCTCAGCCAGATATAGGGGGAAATAATCTTACACTCCCATAAGTTGCTATCAAGGTCCTGATGACATAATCTTTCTTCTTCTCTTCTTTTTTCTAAATAGAAATAAATATGATCACAGTTATATGGATGGACAAATGATTCTCATGCTGATTATTCTTACTATATCCATCATAATACTTACACATCTAATGGAGAATGGACCACACTGTAATACATCACAGCCTTCCTCCACCCAGTAGCGCTCACACTTTTTCTAGAACAATTACAGACATTGCAAACAGTGTTCTGCAAATACTTGGCTTGGATACAATTTATCTCCCTTTGAATGATGTGACGAAAACTTATACTCACTTTCCCATATTCAAACTCCATACAGGCCACGGCGATAACCTGTTGACAAAGCAAAATGAATGTCTCACAAGCCCTGAATAAATTCCTCCTTCCTGAGCTCTATGTTTTTCTTAACCAGATAAAATCAACATAATATAGGTTATTTGAATCAGTACGATCCAGTAACAGAACTAGTGAGTTGAGGGCCCAGATGCAAAAATATATTTTAGGAAGCCCTGCTCCATCCCACCCTAAGTTCACAATAACTCATTGCTGGTTTGGGCAGCAGTGGGCCCCTTAGTCATCAGGGGCCCTGGTACAATGCACCTGCTGCACCAATGGTAGTTCCGCCTCTGGTAACACCAAATGCCACGTGGCAATACTCCTGTCACTTCGGAAGCATTGGTCTTTTGCTCCCAAAACCTGAACAATTCACAAAAACTGTTGTTCAGCATTGGTTTAATTATCCAGTGTCTGGGAGAAAATGGTGATTCATCCATTACCAGATTTGCATTCCAACCAGCCAGATGATCTGTCAGATAACTCTAGAGTGTATGCTCAGCTTTAAGGATATGCTAAGAGAGGTATCCTTTTGGCAGCGGTAATGACTGAGAAGAACTATATGCAGGGTGCATGTGGGGATGTTGCAACCTGTGCTTTTATTGTGTACTTATCATGCTATATTTGCCTCGCTTTCATAGTGCCAATAACGGCTCACTGATGGAGAAGTAGCCATAGTGCTTTCACATGATGTCAGCGCCTGCTGCAGTAGCTGTAGTGCACACACTGAGATGTGCAGTAAATTACAGGGAGTATTTTATCCTTGTTCATTGTGATATATACTCTATTAAGCTAGATCAGAGACAGCGGGAGGGAAGAGGTGTCTACTAATCATTAGGACTTGGCTTGGTGAAGGGGCTGGGTAGGGGGCTTGGGGCAGCTGCTAAGGGGAACAAATGGTAGAGCTATGCCTCCAAGCTTTGGACTTTATTTATTTATTAACAGTTTCTTATATAGCGCACACATATTCCGCAGCGCTTTACGGAGAATATATGAACATTCACATCAGTCCTTGCCCCAGAGGAGCTTACAATCTATATTCCCTACCACACATATACATGCACACAGACATTCTGGGGTTAATTTTGTTGGCAGACAATTAGCCTACCTGTATATTTTTGAATTGTGGGAGGAAACCAGAGTACCCGGAGGAAACCCACGCAAGTACGGGGAGAATATACAAACTCCGCACAGTTAGAGCCATGGTGGGAATCAAACCCATGACCTCAGCACTGTGAGGCAGTAATGCTAACCATTACACTGTCCGGACTTGCCCTTCCTTAATACCTGGGCCTTATGGAAGCCTCAATCACCCTGTGCTAGATATTTGGAAGGGGACCTCTCTCGAACCCTGATGATATAAAATATTTGTGGTAGCTTGGGATGTATGATACAGTACACCAGAAAATTGTGGGGATACATTAGTTACTTGATAATTCGGGTATAATATGCTATTTAGTTGGTGTGTATTATATTGACGTTGTACATTGACAATTGTATTATATGCTGGTCTGTTGGGATGTATTCTGTATATGTCTGGGCTTGCGGGCTTTACAATATGCTGCATAGATTTCTGTCACATTTGTTGGTGATAATTAATTTTGCTATATACTGCCTTTGAAAGAAACATAGGTTCTCTCTTTGTATGTGATTAATAGATAGGTTTACCCTGGGAGGTATTTGGTTTATTATACAGATGGATTAATACAAATCGGTACTTGTGTATTTTGGCGGCGCCCATCGCATCGCATACCATAACGCATACGATGGTATGTGATGCAACGCGATATCGTACGATAGTGCACGATGGCATACAATTTTGAAATTGTATGCCATTGTACATGGCATACAATGTCATACGATGCGATGCGATTAAACATTGTATAAGCACCCTAATGGGTGCTTACAATGTTAAATGCACCCCCACGCCACCCCCCCACTATAAACGTGAACCCGAAGCGTGGCGAGCGCAGCGAGCCCGCGAGGGGCGGCGGTACGCGTCCTACGACCTTTTCATACCCCCACTATCCACGTCGGCGTGGAGTTGAGAATAGAATAGTGTGGCGAGTGCAGCGAGCCACCGAGCCCGAAGAGTGGCGAGCGCAGCGAGCCCCACGAGGGGACGCGGATACCTGTGAAGCCCGCGAAGGGACGCGTTTACCTGTGAAGGTATCCGCGTCCCCTCGCGGGGCTCACTGCGCTCGCCACGCTTCGGGCTCGGTGGCTCGCTGCACTCGCCACACTATTTTATTCTCTACTCCACGCCGACGTGGATAGTGGGGGTATGAAAAGGTCGTAGGACGCGTACCACGTTTATAGTGGGGGGGTGGCGTGGGGGTGCATTTAACATTGTAAGCACCCATTAGGGTGCTCAAAAGCACTCTTTAGGGTGCTTATACGATTTTTTATCGTATAGGGGGTCAAAATCGCGTCGCATCGCATGCCATCGGGTACATGGCATGCGATGCGATGTGATACGTTCATCGTACGATGGACATCGGGGGCGCCGCCAAAATACACAAGTACCTACAAATCTACTGATAATAGCCCCAAAGTACAGGGTTACATATTATTACAACATATTAGTCACTAGATATCTGTTTGTGCTAAAACAATACTCTACACTTACATAAATGGTTAGCTTCTTATAACCATTATTGGCTGCCTAGTCTACAGCAGAATACTTAACCACTGGTTTACAGTTATCTTACCCCAATATTGTATTCCCAGATCATTCTCCAGAAGTCTAGAACAGTGCTTTTCAGTGGGCCTTGTGTGGCAATATATGCTTTAGGATAGTAAACACCCTGTAAGATATACATATATAAATTAGTTTGTCAGATAAGACTAAACATTATCATCATATAAATTGCACAGGAGCATCATGGGTAATCAAGTGGTTATAAGTCCATTTAGCAAACATTGCGGTTTTACCTTATATCACTACTTGTTGCTGTATCTTATTTTCTTTGCCTAATTGTAAAATTAAACCGCTTCCCTGCCAGGACTAAGGCTCCAGTAAGTAATTGAATATTTTTTTTTTACTTGGTACTTTTAAAAGCTCCCTTCATATAATAACAGCAATAGTGTTACTAATTAGGCTCCAGTAAGAGCCTGTATTGAGAAAGAGAATGCAGTGTATAGGTAGCTTTTGCTATTACTCCTTTGCTGGAATTTGACCCAGCATCCTCGTTGCATATAGGCAGCCATCCTGTGCTAGAATGGGGTAGAAGATTCCTCTTCAATAAGCCTCTTCCTATAGGGACAATATGGATAACACCATTATTAGATGGTGTTAACCATTGGGGCCAAACTTGGTACATTTAGGGCTAAATATGATACATTCTCAAGTCTCTCAGAAATTCCGGGAGAGAAGGTAAGTAGAGTATACATGGTAGTGAGGGATCATCAGAAATGTCTAATGGACTTATATTTTTTCTGGGTTTTTTTCTCCTTAAAATCATGCAGCAATGTCAATTTCCACATCATTTAAATAAATTGCCTACTTAAGAAGAGTTTATTGCACAATATATCAGAAATATCTCCTGCATTATGCAATCACACTAGGGGTATTCAAAGTTAAGACCTCATGCATTATAGGCAGACACACCTTATGCAGCTGTCCCCACTGCCGCTCTTCACAACCCCAGACCTCCTTCCTGTAGGATAGTAAGTGTCTCCAGGAATCACTGAATATGGTGAAGATTCTCGCAAGTTCATTGAATGTTAGGTGGCCTATCTTGGCCCTAATAATGAATATGTCATTACTTAAAACATTTGGAAAATAGCATTTCCGCATGTGTAAAAGAGTTAGAGGGGTATTCAATGTAGGGTCACGACTGTCGAGATGGCCTGACAGCCGTTACCCTGTCCTGTTGTCGGCTGGCTCGACAGGGATTTTGCAGGCTGGATTCAATGTCCCACCTGCCGAGCACGAGAAGGGGGCGGTGCTGTGAGAAGCAGCTGGAAATAGTCGAGCTGCGGACGGGAGCTTGTTAATTCCTGGGCGTTCTCGGCAGAACGTGCTCGACTGCTTGAGAAGTCGGGCACGTTCTGCCGAGATCCCTGTTCAATTCTGTCAGGGAAGACAGCATTGAATAGGGCCAGCCACCATTTTCCCTGTCGGGAATGGCGTCGGGAGATTGAATATCCCCCTTAGTGGTGATAAATACATCCCTTTAAAAAAATCCACAATTTTGTATTAACCTGTCTTCAGATAGTACCTTGGAATTGTTAGTACAGTAACTGGAGCTATATACTGTATTAGGTGATATTATATATATATATATATATATATATATATATATATATATATATATATATATATATATATATATATAGTTTTGCATTTAAAACATTTAAAAGGATATTTGAATACATACCCTAATAAAATTAGCATTGATAAAATCTGTATCTTCATCTGAGGTGATCAGTGTGAGTTCCACTCGACTGTGATCAACTGTAATACAAGGATACATGCAGATGTGTAGAGAACAGTTTTATTTTTAAAGCAGTATCAAATATTCACTCTCCTGAGCAATCATATCTCCTTGACACTGTCTCTCTCTCCCTACCTCTCTTCCTCTCCCTCCCCCTGACATGGTCTCTGTCTCTCTCTCTGACACCCCCTCACCCTCTTTTTCTGAAGGTCTCTTCCTCTCTCTCTCTTTCTATCCCTCCTCTATACCTGGGGCTGGTCTCTCTCTCCATTACACCCTCTCTCTCGTTCTCTCCCTGACACTGTCTCTCATTGTCTCCCCCTTTCTCTCCTGGACACCCTCTCTCTCTCTCCCTGTCTCTAGCCCTTTCTCTCCTTGACACTTTCTCTTGCTCACCTCTTTATCTCTCCCTCCTTGACACTACCACTCGCACCCTTCTCTCTTGCTCCTCCACCTCTTTCTCTAACACACTGCCTCTTCTCTCTTTCTCCCATTCCCTCTTTTCCTATGAAGCCCTTTACTCTCCCTGTCCACCTTCTCTCCCACTCCCTCTTTTTATTTTTATTTCTATTTTTCCCTAAAACCCTCTTTGTCTCTCACTCCATTCACTCACTGGTTGTGGTGGGGGGCCTTTCAAGATTCTGATATGGGGTCCATAATAATCTAGTTGTGCCACTCTGCATTGTCATTGTAAAATATATGGTACTTATCAAGAGATTCCTGGGGTTAACTTTAACAATTTAAAAAAATCAGAAGTTTCTTAACATTTTATAAAAAAGGAAGTAGGAGATTTCAGTTTTGCTTTGCTTTGTACATAAAGGAGCCAGTGATATCAGTGACATGTTGTCACTGGTAATCCCCACCAGTGGTCATATTAGCCAGTCTATTTTAAAAGAACCAATTTTCATAGCCGGCCTTAACGATTTGATTCACTACCATGTTTCCCCGATAATAAGACATCCCCCGAAAATAAGACATCCCCCAGATTTTGGACATGTGTCCAAAATAAGACCTCCCCCGAAAATAAGGCCAATTCAAATTTCAATCCTGTGGATTGCAAACAATAAATACTAGACCCCGCTAACCTCCAGGTGATCTTCAATCACCACTGAGGTATTTAGAGACCTCCGGCTTCTACAGATGCCGCTTTGCTCCCGGTCCCAGGGATGCATTGCGGTCGCCGCGTGACGTCGCCGCCCACATCACGCGGCTGCAGCAGAGCGGCTGCAGCAGAGCACGGAGCGCTGGCATTGATGAGAAGAGAGGAGGAGAGGTGTGTAAAGGAGGCTATGGTACGTTCCCTCCCTCGCATGTTTACAAGGAGCACTGGGGGCATGTTTAAAAGGAGGACAGGGGCATGTATTAAAATAAGACCTCCCCTGAAAATAAGGCCTATGGTGTTTTTTGTGGGTTGAAAAAAAATAAGACAGTGTCTTATTATCGGGGAAACGCAGTAGATAAGAGTTTGGCTGGTGCACACTAGCGCACTTGAGCATTGGTGGGAGAGGTTGGTGCTAACATATACACTGGGGTCTGGGGAGAATGGGGACCGATAAACACACATGGTCCTTTGGGGGGCATAAGGACATACACACTGGGGCTTTCTGGGAGGCATGGGGATATACACAATTAATCTCTTAATTGTTAATAAATTGCAATTTGAAAATGTGTCTGACTTTAACATAATCCTCTGAGCATGAGTCTAGAATTGGCAAAGGGAAGTGAACAATGCAGGAGAGATTTATTGGGCCAGATGCACTAAGCTCCAAAAGTGATAAAATGGAGATTGGTAAACCACCAACCAATCAGCTCCTACCTGACGCTTATCGAACACAGTCTGTGACATGGCAAGTAGGCGCTGATTGGCTGGCTGTTTATCACTCTTCATTTTATCACCTTTGCAGCTTAGTGCGTCTGGCCCATTATCACAAAACTGGGAATCCCCAGAGGTAGCATATCAATATATTTGTTTAGACATGTGTACCTGATTTAAGGCCCCACCCCTGGTCAAGGAGTTTCACGGCAATAGTAAAAATACTATATGACTTTTAAGCCCCTTACACAATAAGCAATATTTTAAACAATATCGCCCATTTCCAGGCATATTTTCCACAAGGCCACATAAAGATATCCAACAAGGTCCCAGAGGAGCATTGCGTGACTACTGTGTTACGTCATTACATCACATGATGTTCTTTAAATATTTGGACACACAAAATAATTTCATTCACTGCATACCTGCCAACTGTCCTGCTTATCGCGGGAACGTCCCAGTATTTTGGGACATATATATATATATATATAAGTATAGGCCACACCCCCTTTCTGATAGGCCACGCCACACAGCGTGTCTGCGCCGCACACCCTTCCCGGACCGGTTTCAATGTATGTTGGGAGGTATGCACTGTATGTGGGCAGTTACTTTAAATGTGGCACAGGTTTTAGGCCTACTGCCAAAAGACCTAGAGCCTAATTCAGATTTATATGAAACGCTGGTGTACCCGTAGCTGGGCATTTATCGTTTGATTGTGCACACGCCAAGGTACTTTAGCAATTCTGGCTGCAATCATCTGCAAAAATATAGTGCTATGGATTGTTTGAGTAGAGCCTTAAACCGGTATCTTGCTTAGGGCCCCATTAGGTCTACTGTATTTCCACTTCTAATTTCCCCCTTCTTAGTGAAATTGTTTAAAATACCACTTAGTGTGTATGATAAATATCGACATACATGTGCACTCTTGTGGGTCGTTAACGTTGGCCTCCATCATCTGCATGTTAACGAGGGTCATGCTGCCCTCCGCTCCCCTGCCATTTCACCTGCCGTCGCTCCCTCCTGCCGGCATTGGCACTAATCCAGGTTGACACCGCTTCCTATGTCGCGTAGCATATACCAGGCATATACACAGTATCAGTGTATGCAGACACAAACGAATTGCAAGTCTCACTCAGATCCGTTGACTGATGCAAATTGTATTTTGTGGATGACTGCAATAACATTGTTTCTGGTGTTGTTGTGAGACCTCATTCAGTGGCGCATGCAGGGAAAAAAGGGGGGTTCTGTGTACCCAGACCCCCTTCCCCCTATTCAACAGACATTTTCTTATTTTTCTTCCTTTCTTTTTTTTTAATTGGTCACCACTTTGTTAATACCACTATTCATGTGTCAATAGGGAGGGGGTGGGGCCAAAAAGACATGAGTCTAAAGGAAGGCTCTGCCCCTCCAGAAAGTCTGGCTATTCATGGCCTCCTGTCTACAGATGCTGCTTGGTGAGTGAGGTGGGGATTGGGAATGTATGTGCGTGGGATACAGTATGGAGTAAATTTACTAACGCTTATAAAAATGAAAAGAGGTGATGTTTCCCATACTTTCTATAATTTCTCTATAGCATCAAAGAACAGGGTAGACAGAATTTGATTAGTTGCTATGGGCAGCATCACCTCTTTTTAGAAGCAGGGGCAGTTTTGTGGTGCATCCATAAAATAGTCCCGTCTCCAAAACTACCAACCAATATCCAATAGTCAGCAAAATTATTATCTTGCAGCAAGGAGCACTCACCAATCAATTAGTGGTCAAAGTCCTTTTTAATCCATAGTAAAGGCAGTCAACGCTTCGACCCTCTTGGGGTCTTTGTCAAGACAACAGCAAAAGCAGCGTCAGTACATCAGGCAGGCTAAAGGCATGCCTTTAGCCTGCCTGATGTACTGACGCTGCTTTTGCTGTTGTCTTGATAAAGACCCCGAGAGGGTCGAAACGTTGACTGCCTTTATTATGGATTAAAAAGGACTTTGACCCTGAGGTAGTGGAGAGGAGAAACAAAGGACTTTGACCCTGAGGTAGGGGAGATGAGAAACCCTGTGGTAGGGGAGAGGAGATTATTAAGGATGGTAGGAAAGAGGAGAGGGTGGGAGAAATATTAAAGAGCATATAAACGAGTATATTGTAAAGCAATGAATATGAATTGTAACCCTCGATAAGTTGAATCCTAATATTTATTTATTTGATGTATTATAATATTTAATATGATGATGTATTTATGACCCACAAATTTGAAATTTCCACTCTGTGTTTATTTTTGAAGAAATATTAAATAAATTGTTATTTAAAAGAAAAAAAAGACTTTGACCAATAATTGATTGGTGAGTGCTCCTTGCTGCAGGATAATCATTTTTCAGACTATTGGATATTGGATATATATATATATATAGTATATATATAATAATATATATATATATATATATATATATATATATATATATATGTAAAAAGAAATTGAAGAAAAAGCGCAGATATGAGCAAAGTGTAAAACAAATTTTACTAAAAGTGCAGGCTCACATACATCATAGATAACAGCAAACAGCTTGCCACAGTGATATCCAACACGGTGCACCAACCACGGAGGCCCTGGCGGCGGCGAAAAGGCTGGTCCCGGCTATTCAAGTCGTTGTTGCACCATGTTGGATATCACTGTGGCAAGCTGTTTGCTGTTATCTATGATGTATGTGAGCCTGCACTTTTAGTAAAATTTGTTTTACACTTTGCTCATATCTGCGCTTTTTCTCCAATTTCTTTCTACATGTGATTGGGACAATTAAAGCTAAGGTCTGGCTTTATTTGGAGAGAGCTGCACTACATCCTGACCCAAGGACGCACTCCTATTTTCTGAAGCTTGTGGCTGTGCGCAGTCTGGATCTACATTTTGTATATATATATATATACACATTGGCACTCCAACGTACTTTGTAAAAAATGTTATATAAATCCGACGTTTCAAGTTGTATAAAGTGTGCCTATAGTGCACTATATGGATTAATGCCCCTTGATAAAGGGGTCAGTGAACCCCGAAATGTTGGTACATTAGTACGCATCTTGCACATTATGTAAATATACTCTTTTCACACCACTCCAGTCTCTGAGTGCTGCTGATTTCCAGATATACTGTATGTGTGTGTGTATATGTATGTATATACTGTATATATATATATATATATATACTCTAAACATCTAGAGGTATTGCAGCCTTCAGTATACAGAGTAGACCAGCACTCCCATAATAAATGCAATTAAAATGTAATGCTCAAGGTAGTAACACTTAGATTCAATGTAAATACAGGTTACTTATCATGTCAGCAGGCTTATCAAGACAGGCAGGCTTAAGACAGCATGGGAAAACTCCATTTCCAAAACCCTGATGGGCTGTTTTTGGTGTTAGTACACCTTTATCAAACGGTATCCCTTCATTGATGCCCATGTGTGTTAGAGAAACGTGCTTCTGGCACTCACAACAATCCAATAAGGCGACCAAATAGGTCAACGTTTCAGGGGCACCTGGCGCGTACTTGCAGCCATGACCCCTTCTGCCACAAACGGTGGCCCATTCTGCCAGCGCTTGGCTCTGTGTTCACACCCACCCCACACACACATACACCTCCATCCAATATTGTGTTTTACCTGTGGAACTGCAGCTCACAGCGGCGGGAAGTTGTAACATCTGCTGGCCATTATCGCCGGGCATCGCATTATTAGTAACGGCATATGCTGTAACATATGCGGTTATTAATGCAAGGGACAGCTCTTGCGATAAGAGCTGTCCCTTGCGATGCGGTGCTGGTGCTGGACTTCCGGGTCTGTGACCCGGGAGTCCATCTGCGCATGCGCAGAACGCCGGAGCCTGCCGCAGGGACGGATCCCTCACACAGTGCTGTGGTAAGAAGCCCATAGGCTTCTGCAGGGAATCGCCAGCAATCTTTTGCTGGCGATTCCCTCCGCAGTGGCAGCGCCAGAGAGCATACAGAAATGCGGTAAAAACCCCGATAACGGGGTTTTTACCGCATTTCTGATTTAGAGAATCTCCCCCAGCAAGCCTACACCACATGCTGGTCCTTGAAGAACCACAAGTACCAAAATGTGGGGCATTTAAGCTGTACACTAAACCTGTAGTTCTACCTGTAAAATAAATCTTATAATAAACACAAGACATGAATACCGTGAACATAGAAGATTTATTAAACACCCATGGACACTCACATACATACCTATACACTCGCATACATACACATTTACCTACATCCCCATAATCCATTTTGTCCCCTAATCCATTAGAATACAAAGAGTTCCTGTGTTCCATACTACCCTAATCCACTGTAGATTGGTCTTCTTTGGTCCATATAGGCATCCAGGGGTTTAAAAAAATAACAAATTGGATTACCCAAATCAAGAAAACTGAATATGTGTACATACAGTATAGATTATCTTTCCCCGAACGAAGGGCCTCTATGTGACATTTGTCACTCGGAGAGCCATCGGCCAATCATGGCGCACCATGTAGTAGTGCTTTCTGATTGTCTGAACTCCGCTGAGCTGTCATTTAAATATAGCTCATACTCTTCTATGGGGAAAAATCCCCATAGAAGTGAGTGTGTGGGAAAATGTGGTTTACCACAAACCACAAAGGTGCATAGGTGTTTAATAAAATTCTAATTTCACGGTTTGCATGTTGTGTTTACTTTAATTTATTTTACAGATGGAACTACAGATACCAGCGGGCCATTTAATGCCTCAGATGCTGGTACTTGTGGTTCTCCAAGTACCAGCTTGTGGGGTAGGCTTGCTGGGACCTGTAGTTCCACAGGTAAAACACAATATTAATTATTTCTTTTTCGAAGTATTGCTATGAACTTGGCACCCACTACCCGGGGTGTCGGGCATAGCACTGGGCTACAGTCCTGGACCTTGGGTGACCTGGAGGGGGTGGGCCGTTATTGGGGGTCACCATTCCCCATGGACCCTGTACTGAGCTGATTAGTTGGGCTACGGCCACAGGGACCATTATAAATGTGTCCCCTGTCAGTGGCATGATGATACTGACTAGTAGAGCCTGGTCTCTTTCTCTAATATTTTTGGAACCAGGACCGGACCAAGAGCCCAGTGCTGGTTCTTTAAAGAGAGTGGGACTTCAGTCATTTTTTCCCTTGTGTTTTTAGCAACGGCTCTCAGTACATGCTTTAGGTTCATCAGGCAAATTTCTGGCAAACTCAGCATCCAAACACAAAAGAGTACACCATCAAAAAACATGCAAGCTAAATATATACAGGTTGAGTATCCCGTATCCGAATATCCCTTATCCGAATTATTCCGAAAACCATACATTCCAGAAAGTGAAAAAAAAAAATTTTTTTTGTTAAAAACTCACAGGGGACATTTGTAACAGCACTACTGAGGACATGATATGTAACTGGCACTATATATGTACAAGAACATGATTGCTTTGCATTCAAATTCAATATCTGAGATAGTACACAAACTTTTTTCATGTTCTTGAAACCTTGTTTTTTGAACAAATAAAATATATTTGTGTGCATTTCATGTGTTTGATGTGTTTATACAACATAAATGCAAGATACTTCAAAATACATTATTGAAATATTAAAATATTCTGAAATACGGAATAATCCGTTATCCAAAATTCTCCTGGTCCCGAGCATTTTGGATACGGGATACTCAACCTGTATATATATTTTTTAAAACAGTCCCATGTATGCTGCAACTCTGCTAAAACCCCCTTAATGTAGGTAAATAAATAAATACAATAAAAACCTGAAAATGAGATTGTCTAGCAACTGAAGTACATAAGTGTCTCACTTACATGGAAGGATGTCTTTATAACGGTTCTTCTTGATGTTCTCAGTCTGCTCTGCTGCCTTTGTGGTATAGTTTCTATCTGTCTTATACTTTGCAGATTGTCTTTTCAAATTCTGTTGTAAGGTAGAAATATGGTTACTCATTACATTGTTACATCGTTAAAGATTAAAAGGGTCTATTTATGAAGACTTGGAGAGAAATAAAGTGGAAAGAGATAAATTACCAACCAGCTCCTGTCATGTTTCATACACATCCTGTAACATGGCAATCAAGAGCTGATTGACTGGTGATTTATCTCTCTCTGCCTTATCTCTCTACAAGGTGTAGGATATAAACCCTTTAGTAGTTTAATCTTATAGTTAAAAGTAAATAAAATAATAATAATAATAATAATAATAATAATAATAATAATAATAATAATAGGGTCACATTATATTATACATCTTTGGAATTAAGGAAACTATATCATTGTTTAGAACAGTGGTTCTCAAACTCAGTCCTCAGGACCTCACACAGGTCATTTTTCCAGGTCACCTGACAGGTGCACTCATTACTGACTGCCACATTTTAAAATATCCACAGGTGGAGATAATGATTTGGCTTGATCCTGAGAGACCTGCCAAACATGCACTGTGTGGGATCCTGAGGACTAACTTTGAAAACCTGTGCTCTAGAGCAGAGGTTCTCAAACTGTGGGTACTGACCCCAAAGTGGGTCCCGACCTTCTCAGCATGGGGTCGCAACTCCATGTTGCTGACCATAAGGCTGCTGACATTTCTAATCTCAGTCAGTGATTCAAGGAGTCTGAACAATCTGTTGAATGGTCTGTTATGTTAGACTCCTTCCATCATTTTGTGCCCCCACAATGCTGCCATGCAGCAGCTGCTGTCTGCTGACTACACATGTGACTTGATGACCTTCTGCAGTAACTTGCTGGAGTCCCAGAGCAAAATAGTTTGAGGACCCCTGCTCTAGAACAATATATTTATTTGCTATTTACACCAACCATATGCCAGTTATCATTCATTCAGCCATACATGTCAGCCAAGCAGATCATCCACAATCACAGGTTAAGTGGCAAAGTAATTTTCATACTTGCAGATTCATACCTGCCAAAATGACCCTCTCCTGGAGGGACAGAATGCTCTGTTCCTGGCCTTTTTTCTTAATTTATGATTGCCTTCACCTGTTCTAAAGTGGTTAATTGGTATGAAAGGTATTTTAACACAGGTAATGGTCATCAGAAATTAAGAAGAAAGTCGAGGAATAGAGAATTATGTCCCTCCTGGAGAGAGTCATGTTTGAAGGTATGCAGATTATTTTGCATCTTATTAATTAAAATATTAAATGTCATCTAACAAACTTATTTCCACTCTCTCTAGTATGGACTAATGTGCTACTCTTACCTCGTGCCCATCTCCCCCCCCCCCCCCGTCTGTAAGGCTCCAAAATAGGAGCACCCCAACCCAAAATTTTCATACTAATCTACCTTAATTCCTCTTATACCCCTACATATACCCCTGCCATCTTATCGATGGCACTACACCGTGCCAACATAAGTGTCCTCAGCCCTAATTACCCCCTATCTACAGAATAGCTTACCCTAAATTGACCATTCTTCTATCTACCGTGTCGCTTGTACTCCCATTTAGAAAAAAAAAAAAAAAAAAAAAAAAAAAAAAAAAAAAAAATCCCCTCCCTAGTTATCCCCATGCTTATCAATTTGCCCCCACGGAGTTAGAGACCTTAAAGTAACCTGAGTTATTCCAGGGGCCCCATATTCTCTGATACTTGACATAGGATCCTCTGGAGGCGAATACATATTTTTCATGTTCACTGGTCTGGTTAACCACATTGACCCATTCTTCAAACTTCGGAGCCAAGGGGGACATCCACCTACGGGCTATTAGCACCTTGGCAATGGCCGCAATGCAACTAGCCAACTGCCGCGACTCCCCGTTTAATACGGCTTCCTTCCAAATTCCTAACAGCAAGTTCATTTTAGTTAAAGCTGCTCTCGGGACCCCTATCTGGGCTAGTGTTTCCCTTACCTCCCCCCAAAATCTGCTAATCTCCCTACAGCTCCAGAGTAAATGATCAAATGTAGCCGGCCCTTCTCCACATCTAGGGCATCCATCGGATGCTGACCCTGAGAATTTTTTCAGTTTAACCGGGGTGATATATATCCTATGAAGGATATTGAATTGGACCTGTTGTGTACGCATTAAATTAGTCGATTGACGAGGACTTGCCAAAGCCGATCTCCACCCGTTCTCATCCAACTGTGGGATGTCTTTGTTCCATTTGGCCCTCAAGGCCCCCATCTCCTCAGTTTGAGAGAAAGAATGAAGATATTGATACATTTTAGACATACGCTTCCTTTTTTCAAGTTGTTTTATAAAAATTTTACATGGGGCCTCCACCACCTTCCACCTTTCTACCCTGTCCCCTAGGGTCAAGGCACTTCTCACTTGGAGATATCTAAAAAATACTTCTTTGGGCAAACTAAATTCTATTTGCAACTGAGAAAAGGATTTCACCCTCCCATCTTGGCACCATTGACCAAGATTCGAGATACCATACCCCTGCCATACTTTCCCAGCCTGTTGTATTTTAAGTTCCTTCATTCCCGGCAGGGACATGATAGGGGTGTCCGGGTCCAGACCCTCAGCTTTTGTTAATTTGCATGCCCATCTCCAAACCCTAACCGCTTGACTAATCAGCGGAGGGAGATTTCGACAAAGCCCCTTTACAAACAATCTCTGTAAAGGCGAGAAGTCTGGGTCCACACCCTCTACCAAACTTTGTAGTTCAAAGGGTGCCTCCTCAGGCTTAACCCACCCGCAGTTTTGCACCATCTGTGCGGCCATATAATACAATTTAAAGTCAGGGAGGGCCAAGCCCCCTTTTTCCCTGTCCCGACAGAGAATATCCATTCTCACTCTAGGCGATTTGTCCCTCCAGACAAACGAGGATACTATACTCCTTATCTTCCTAAAATATTCGTCCTTTATGAAGACAGGGGAGTGTTGGACAATATACAGGAATTTGGGCAAAATTGCCATCTTTACCAGATTGACCCGGCCAAGCTGCGAGATCTGGAGTCTTGACCAACTCCTACATTTCAACTTAAGATCGTTAATAAACGGGAAAAGATTATCTGGAATAAAATCAACTGAATTCCTAGCCACCACAATTCCCAAATACCTAAACTTCCCCACCAGTTTTAATTGGGTATCCAGTACGGGGCTTATCCCCCCGTTATTTCCTAGCTGGATATAGTTGGATTTACCCCAATTCATTGTTAACCCGGAGTAACCCCCGTATTCCTGAATATATTTTATCACCCTTACGAGATCCCCAGGTACTGCCAGTCCAACCAGCAGGTCATCTGCATATAGTGACACTAGATTCCTACTGGGCCTGCCTCCCCCATTCCCTCCACCCAGGGCCGCCCTCAGAACACACGCCAGCGGCTCCATCACCACCGCAAACAGCAGTGGGGATAGGGGACATCCCTGACGCGTGCCCCTGGAGAGAGAGAAGGGGGGAGACGTGTACCCATTAATGGTCACTCTGGCCTTAGGATTTTGATACAACAGTGATATCCGTTTAATATACCTTTCCCCAACCCCAAACGCCCGTAGCACCCTCCATAGGAATGGCCATTCAACTGAGTCGAACGCCTTGTTCGCGTCAAAGGACGCGAGCAAGGCGTCCGACCCCCCCAGTTCAACCCCCTGAAGGTAGGTATAAGCCCTTCTAAGATTTATCAAGGTGGACTTCCCAACCATAAAACCGGTTTGGTCAGGATGAACCACTTGATGTATAACTGACTGAAGCCTGGTTGCCAGAATTTTAGCATAGATCTTAGCGTCAGCCGTTATGAGTGATATAGGCCGATATGAATCAACACAAGTCGGATTTTTCCCACTTTTGGGGATCATTATTATTGCGGCCTCAGTCATTGACTGAGGAATACTCTCCTCGGCCTCCATATGCTGAAACATCTT
Source organism: Crinia signifera (assembly GCF_055691185.1). Lineage (NCBI taxonomy): Eukaryota > Metazoa > Chordata > Amphibia > Anura > Myobatrachidae > Crinia > Crinia signifera. The sequence goes on along the minus strand of NC_139218.1, from coordinate 118,941,255 downwards.
CAGCAAACGCGGGCCCAGTTTGTTAATATATTTCTGATACACCTCACCAGGAAGCCCATCCAACCCAGGGGCTTTACCCCCTGGGAAGGAGTTAACTGCCTCCTTCACCTCCTCGACTAACAGGGGGGCCTCTAGTATCTCTCTGGAGGAGGGCAGCAGAATTGGGAGATCAAGCCTTGCCAAGTACTCGTCAATTTCAGTATCGCTACACTCTAATTTGGATTTATACACTTCTGCCAAATGCGTAGAGAAAAGCTCTGTAATTTCAGGGGTCTTGATCACCACTTCACCTGTTTCTAGTTTAATCATGGGGATAATATTAGATGGGCTGTCCTGCTTCATAAGGTGGGCCAGGAACTTCCCTGTTCGGTCGGAGTTTGCATACCACTTATGAGACCCGACCCCCAGCCGCCGACAGGTCACCTCCTGCAGATGCTCCACCCATTCCCTTTGGGCCGAACACCACAGAGCCCTGGCCTGATCGGATTTACTTGATAAAAAGACATTCTCCAGCTCGACCGCTCTAGCTTCCAGTTCTTTCGCCCTTTTACGGTTCACGCATTTTAAGTGTGCTATCCTTTTGATAAAAACCCCTCGTAGATAGGCCTTAAACGCGTCCCAAACTACAATATTAGGGGAGGACCCCTCATTTCCCTCAAAAAACTCCTCTATCATTGTCTCTGCTCCCTCCTGTTCTCCCATTTGCGCTAGCCAATACGCCTGTAGTTTCCAGTACCTGTACCCTAACGGGGCCTCAAGATCCACCTCCATTACCACCGGGGAGTGGTCAGAAATTCCACGCGCTTTATAGTCTACATATTTAATTAAGGTAAGGGTTTTATCTGAGACAAGAATCAAATCGATCCTGGAGAATGCTTTATGAGAGGAAGAATAGCAGGAAAACTGCTGCGCCTCAGGATTTCTCATTCTCCAAGGATCTTTCCATCCTATCTCCTCTATTAACTCTAAGAACTTATTACCCTCACTACGGATTTCCTTCTCGGTCCTATTCCATCTATCCAGGCGTGGCTGGAGAACTTTATTAAAATCCCCCAAACAAATTACCATGTTGCCCGGAAAGGAGGCTGCAAATTCCACAGCCATTCTTACTACATCATAGGAGAACGGGGGAGGAATATACACTGCAAGAATACAAAACCGCAGATGTTCAATTGCGCATTCTAAGAATATAAATCTTCCCCCTTGATCGATCTTTACAGTTCCCACCTCGAAGATCACAGACTTCTTAATAAGAATCGCCACCCCACGGGACGATGAGGAGAAGGGTGCATGGAAGTTATGTCCAATCCAAGGACGTTTTAAGGAGCCCATTCGATCCTTAGTAAGATGTGTCTCTTGTAAACAAATAATATCAGAGTCCAAACTCCTGCATTGCTTCATGACAAGAGCTCTTTTTATTTTACAGTTTAACCCTCTCACGTTCCATGTCAAAAATTTAACCATTTAGACTATAGAGTGAAACAGGGACATAGACAATCAATTTTTTTACATTTAACCCAACCCATCCGGTTGAAACACCCTAGCCTTTTTGGACTGAGCGAGTTGACCTGGCCCTTTTGGAGACAAGCTCCTACTGACTTTTATCTTAATACTGCTGTGAAACAAAAAAAGCAAAACAAACAAAAACACATGTACCCACAATAACAAACATCCCTTCCCCCCACCCCCTCCCTGTATATCCACACCCCATGGTATACCTATTCCCCAATCTTCCATCCTCACACACTAACCCTTACCCTAACACACACTCCAGAGGCAATTTACTAATGACCACCAAAGAAGCCTGCCACCCATCCCCCTCCCCCCTGCGTCCCACCATATCCAACACGGATCTATCTTGGTGGAGAAAAAAGAGCCACAAAAGAAAAATAATAAAAAATAAAGAATACACACGCAAATTATTAGCTCAGTTTCCCCCAACACTTCCCCTTAGCTGTACTCCCAGGTGCCCGCCCCACATCCTATACCCAAAGCAAAATATCACAGACTAACCCAGCCCGTGTTCGAGGCCATTACATTTCCACCCAGTACCCTAGACAAACCCTGCCACTCTCACCATGAGACTTTTATCGAAACATAAACATATTATTAGTTTGCCAAAACCTGTTTTCTTCCGGGGTAATTGGCATCCAGCCAACTAGCTGCCTCACCCGGAGTGAAAAAAAACTTCGTAGCCCCATCCACCACCACTCTTAGTTTTGATGGATAGAGCATGGAATATTTTAATTCCAACTCCCTAAGACGGCTCTTTATTTCCCGAAACTTTGCACGGTCCTTCTGGACTTCTAACGGGAAGTCTGGAAATGCAGATATCCTACAACCATTATGGGCAAATTCTGCCTTATCCCTAGCCAGCCTTAATACAGTGTCCCGGTCTTTAAAGTTTAGGAACTACGCGATCAGAGTCCGGGGTGTACCTCCCGGAGGGGGGGCCCGACCAGGAATACGATGCGCTCTCTCGATCACAAACTGGGCAGAAAACGCCTTGTCACCAAATATCAAAGTCAGCCAATCTTGCAAGAATTTTTCCGGGGCATTCCCCTCACATCTTTCTTCAAAACCAATAAACCGGATATTGAGTCACTTTTTATATAATACACAAGGACACACTGGATGTTTAACACGATAATAGGTGGGCTTGTGGGTTTTTCTTTTTTTTTTTTTTCTCCTCCTCTATTACCCCTGGCGTATGACTCGACTATGGAGGTTTCGAAATATGGCCGCCTATATGCGGGGAAAATTGACGATGGGTGACCACAGGTTATAAAGTACAGATCTGTCGGTTGGAAGGGCCTGGGGAACTGAGAGTTCGGGGGAAAGTGTGGAATGACGCGAATGGTGGTGGTCGGGATTAGGTGGCCGTAAGTCGAGAAAGGGGAACGGTGGGAGGTGTGGGCCGGGGGATGCAAGAGGAAAGGGGGCTGGGAGAAGGGGATGAGATCCCGTTTGGGTAAGGACGAGGGAGGGGGAACGGGGATGGAAGCAACAGTTTGGGTATGTACAGGGCGAGTTGGCCCGGAAGGGGGAGATAATTCGAATAGAGAGGATTGTGTAACAACGACTCATGATATTAATGTATTGCTGTGATGTTTCGTTATGATTGTAATGTATTTTTCTTTTTTGGTCTGTCTGAAAATTAAATAAAAACGTAATTTAAAAAAAATGTCATCTAACAAAACAGGCCCTCATATATGTCACTGATTCTATATGGGGTTTCCGGGAAGGTTGCGCCGTGGACTTAGGGTGGTCACCTAGCTGCAAAAGTGTAGGTACACTGCCAGTACCTGTGGTAGTGCTAGAAAAGAGGGGGGTTACACCTTGCGGTGTCACTTTGCGCTCTGGGGACCCTTGTGAGTATACAATATGAACTCTTTATGACTATTAATAAAGTCAACATGTATGAATGAAGCGTTGTCTTTTCAAAATAAATAGCATTTATTGAATGTTTGCATAATACATTGAGTATATAAAAAACTTGCGACGTCAAAGCCCTATACACATGTATAGACCATCACCATGGGTGCAACAACGTGAAAAAGAAACTAGAAACTAGAAGACGAGTCGGACCTTAATCCAGCCCAAAGAAACTTCATTATCGAAGCCATCATGTTCACTCTCACACATAATTATTTCTGCTATGGAGAAGAATTCTACCGACAATGCAGAGGGACAGCGATGGGGACGAAATTTGCGCCCTCCTATGCAAATTTATTCCTGGCACAATGGGAGACCGACACCATATGGGCACCAGGTGACCACCAAAGGAACCTACGTCTCTGGGGAAGATATATTGACGACGTCATTATAATATGGGACGGGGATGAAGAAAGCTTGAAACAGTTCGTAGAGAAAATAAACAACAACAACTTGAATCTAGAATTCACCAGCAACATCAGCACAGAAAGCATCAACTTCTTAGATCTGAACATATTTATTGAAAAAGGAAAAATCGAAACTAAGACGTACGTAAAGGAGACAGACTGTAACAGTTACCTAGAGGCTACGAGCAACCATCATAAGAAATGGATTAAAAATATCCCAGGGGGTCAACTAAGGAGGATCCGCAGAAACTGTTCAAAAACAAATGATTATGAACTACAAAGTCAACAACTAATCAATGACTTCAAAGAAAAGAAATTCAACAATCATCTATTACAAATTGAAAAAGACAGGATTGGAAGAATGGAAAGAGAGGACCTTTTGCAGGTCAGAGAACCGAAAGGTGTGGAGAATAAAGTACAAGAAAGTGTAACCTTCATCTCACAATATTCAACACAGAGCAGATGGCTGAAAGAGAGTACGTAAACACTGGCACATATTGCGGGCAGATGAAGAGTTGAAAGAATTCATCCCAAACCGACCCCGTGTTATCTACAGAAGAGCAGACAACATAAAGAAGTCTTTGGTTCAAAGCTACCTCAAACCCCTCACCCCAACATCTAATATGAGATCTATCATCAACACGAAAGGTTTCTCCAGATGTGGAGATTGCACGGCGTGCAAGAAAACGTATAAAAAAAGACACGAAACTCCTGAAGAAAATAACATCATTCGCCAATGGAAAAGAATTTGAAATAAAGGACCGGATCACATGCAAAACTGCAGGGGTGATAAACCTCTTAGAGTGCCCCTGTGGTTTACAATACATCGGGAAGACAAAGAGGAAGCTCCACATAAGAATTCAAGAGCACCTCTGTAACATAAAGAACGGTAAAGAAAACCACAGCATCCCTACACACTTCAAGGACAAACACAATGGCGACCCTAGTGTTTTAAAGTACTATGGGCTCAAGAAAGTAACCACCCCATGGAGAGGAGGGAATCAGGAACTAGCACTCACCAAGGAGGAAACTAAACTGATTTATTATATGGGGACCTTGACCCCTAAGGGTATGAACGTTGACTTTGAGATCGCAGCGTTTCTTTAAAAATTCCCAGAAGGCATGCAAAGCACAATGAGGATCCTCCCCACCCACTTAAAAAGTATTTTTAAAAATCATTTGAAAATACTAAAAATTACAAATCATTCCATCCTCCTATATTTGACATATTTGTTTATATACATATGGTCTCCAATTTTTTAGATCCCTCATTCCAAAAAAACATAGTTATTTACTTTTTATGTGTTTATGATATATATAATTGTATATTTTTATTTTTTATTATTTTCTATATATGTATATTTTTCCGTGTACATATTCTTTTATGTAAAGAATTTTTTATATGAATTTTTTATGTGAATTTTTTTATATGAATTTTTTAGATGAATTTTTTTATATGAATTTTTATGTGAATTTTCTTTACATGAATTTTCTGTATGAGTTCTTTGATGTGAAATTATATCTATATGAATTTTTCTGTATGCATTTTTTCTGTAGCAATATCTTTATGGAATTTTTACATGTATATATTTTTATATACCTGTGCATTTTAAAGTTTAACTTTACACTGGGTGTCCATATTTGTTTATTTATCTCTCCATGTCATCATCACTCACTCCCCACCCGCATGCCATGCACAGATTGGATAGGGGCTAACACGCATGTTTAAATAAGGGAATAGACATGTTTCAAGAAGGGAATATAAGCACTATACCCAATAATCACAGCCCACTTACACACATATGTGTATAATTGGACGCATATAAATTACCTCCATTTCATCTTCTGTATGCACCATACTTTATATATATAAAAAAGCTATTCTTTAGCATTTAAATTCTTCTCTCTATGAATTATGGTAATTTTAAGTCATTATGTAGCGTTATTTTTGAAGCTCCATACACTGTATGCATTATAGATAAACCTATATAGAGTTATTACATGTTGCAATCCTGTCCCCCTCTTCCCTCCCTCCCACCTTCCTGCATGTGTCAATGTTAGAAGACCAACTCAAAATCATTGCCCTGCACAACGGTGTTACACCGTACTACAGGGACATGAAGAAACATTCTGAATCCAGCATCAACGACAGCTTTAGCTTCCGTAAACAAACCTCGTCACCTAGACAACGGCTCAATAACCCACGCCAACCTGTTAACAAACAGCAGAGACGCGTCCCTGAGAAGGGCGGAAGTCAGCGGCATACACAGACCGCGTCACCAAGGCAACGGCAGAACGACGAACAGCGCAAATACGGCCCTGAGAAGGGCGGAAGTCGAATGGACAGAAGGGCAACAGTGACTTCACCCGCCCACGGCAATCTCCGCCGCATCAGCAGAAAGACACAGCGGTGATAGGCGCGGGTACTAAGTCCCGCACACTCCGGAGTGAGCAGCAGCACTGATTGGTGCAGGAACCATTAGAGGCTACACCAGCGTCACGAAACCACACCCACACCTCTACCATATAAGGAGGAACAGGAAGCTTCACCAGTACTGCGACCATCCTGAGGAAGCCAGTTACCTGGTGAAACTAGTCGAAGGCACGCAAGCACCTGGAACCGCCGATCAAACCTCACTACAAAAGAGGTCAGTCGACGGGAGTCTGCCGGCAGACGTTTCCACGTTCATCTCCTACATCTGGAAGAGGTAGTATCAGCCCACAGTGGCATCCTTGTTAAAGGCTACAGAAACTGACTTTCATCCAGACAGAATATAAGTGTGATCACACCTAAAGGCATACCCCCTGTGTGTTATCCCATACCCCACTCACCCAACGTATGTGTGTACCGGTATTAGGCTTAGATATTTTGTTTTAACCAATTTTAAATATTGTTTAAACATCTGTTATCACATAGAAATGTTATCATTATCCATTTTTTATATACTCAATGTATTATGCAAACATTCAATAAATGCTATTTATTTTGAAAAGACAACGCTTCACTCATACATGTTGACTTTATTAATAGTCATAAAGAGTTCATATTGTATACTCACAAGGGTCCCCAGAGCGCAAAGTGACACCGCAAGGTGTAACCCCCCTCTTTTCTACCTCATATATGTCAGCTAACCATAGCTGTATGTCCTATGGTCAATCCACCCCTGTGAAGAAGGATATGGAGTTAGCAGTGCAGCATAGACCAGAAGTGAGCCACATGAAGACCAACCATGGATGAATCCATTAAGACCACTTTGGGTGATGCATGCTGTAGTTTCTAGAGCAACTTGGAGATTGTATCACCATAACTTGTGAAATGTCATTTGCATGAAAATATAACAAACCCACGTTTGAAACATTTTCCAACGTGTTTCATCTAGTGAGACTTCAGCCCTTGATGAAGTCTCACTAGATGAAACGCGTCAGCCTCCACCTATCTAAAAGATAAACTACCTTCTTCTACTTTCTGTATGATTTTTTTTGTAACTATATAAAAAAAAATTATATGTACAGTGTGTTATATTTTATATCTTATTATATATACTTGTGAAATTGTTATATCTACCAAGAACCCATTGTTTTATACAGTATACATAAAGTCAATCAAGTTCATATGAGTTTTCTCTGTTACTAGCACAAGCGTAATAATATTTCAGGAATCCTTGAATCATCATCATTGTTCAGAAATTCAGGAGGAAGTACAGTACAGTAGAAACGGGTGGTTTACCACCTCACCAGTTAATATTAGTTTTTATATGTCTTGTTGCAACATCTTTTGAACTGTATTCAGCACTTTTTTACATTGCAAATCATCCCACGTACCAGAATACACTTCCTGAACTCAGTGGGATTCCACAATTCACAATAACACAAGTTATGAATTGTTGATGTGGCTTCTCCCCCAGGGTCTTATGCAGAGGGAGGCTCAGAAGGAAAGATACATATTTCACTGTGTTCTATTGCTTTGAACTGTAATCAGCAGATTATGCCATGGGAAAAATATGGCAGGATATATATATATATATATATATATATATATATATATATATAATTTATTATACTGTTATTTGGCAGATGGGATTCAATGTCTCGTCTGCCGATCGGTGAAAAGGGGGCATGTCTGCGGAAACGCCCAAGGATTGTCGCGATAAAGCAGTGATCTGAAAAATCCATGGCCGTTCTTCGCAAAACGGGTCAGCCTGTGTTTAATGTCAAGTCTGGTCTGCCGAAATGCTGCTTCAATGCAGTTGGGAAAGACAGCAATGAATAGGCGCCCGCCACTATTTCCCCAGTCGGAAATAGCGGCAGGGAGTTTATTACCCCCTATATCGTCCTCTTGTGTCATTATTTGTGAGTGCCGCCACCACCACATCACTGATATATTACGTTTAATTGGAGTAGGGAAAGCATCAACTTCTTTAACGTCACTGTCTCTTTAACAGATGGGGCCATTTCCACTAACATTTACTACAAGAGTACTGACAGGAATACGTTGTTATTGTCAAGCAGCCACCATCCGCCTCCCCTCAAGAAGGGTTTGGCTTATTCCCAAATGCTCAGAGCAGCATGTATCTGCAGCAACCGAACTGATCTCCCAAAACAACTGGATATCATCATCTCTAAATGCCAGGATCGAGGGTACCCAATTAAAGACCTGTTGAATTCCAAACAAAAAGTCCTAAGATTGGACAGAAATTGCCTTCTTAAACCAACTACCCGATATCAGAAGAACGTCTTCCCCTGGACCACGACGTACGATGCTAATAGTCCCGTACTTCCAGTAGCAAATCGAGCATTATGGCTTATCATCGCCACCGACAAAGACCTTAAATGCTTTTCATCATCCAGGTCCATGGTATGCTACCACCGGGGACAAATTGGTTCACTCCGACATAACTGGTTTCGAGACGAGTTTACAGCCAAACACCAGAGTTAAAGATCCGGGATGCCATCGATGCATAAAATGTGTTACATGTCAATTCTTGATAACCGGCAGCTCATTTAAACATCCACACACGCAAAAGGAATTCCAGATTAAACATGTACTAACCTGCAGTACCAAATACATTGTATATATTATCATCTGCCCCTGCGGACTGTACTATGTCGGCATGTCAACTAGGCAGTTGTGTAACAGCATTTTTTTCTGTTTTGAATTTCAGCCGCTGTCAGGCCGCAATCCAGGCAAACTCCAGGACCCCTGTTGCCTGGTAACGCAACACCACGGGAGCGTGGTTCACGTCACAGGCTTGTGGTAGCCAGGCAACGCGTCGGATGACGACTTCCGCCCGGAAGCTGTGAGGATGCCGTGGACCCAGCTGACAGGCTGCACACTTAGATAAAAGGTGAGGTGGATGGTTTTAAATGTTTGTACTGTTACCTGACGACGGGGGCTGTAGACCCTCGAAACGTTGTACATTAAATCCCTGCAGTGAAAAGACCTGTGAGTGCCGTTTCTTTGGTAATCCTCTGGGACCCATTTGCACTATATATATATATATATATATATATATATATATATATATATATATATATATATATATATAAATAAATAAAAATACATATCTCCACACTCTCCTGTGTAAATTGCGTCCTGAGGAAGGGTTCATCCCCGAAAGCGCTTGGCGCTTCAATACACAGTTTTTACTTGCTATCCTATTGGCTTTTGTATTTATTCGAGTGCCTCCCAAATCCTTGGACTACTACTTGTTTCTTCAGGGAAGGCACCTTTTTGCTATTGTAGGTGAGTGCCGGCATACTTGTGGACTTGTATATATATATATATATATATATATATATCTAGAAAAAAGTGAGATGGGCGCCTTCTGGTGCAGTATGCTGGTATTAAACCGGATCCCTCCACCTTAAGTGAATAGATCACCCCTATTGTGTATAATTGTACCGTAATCAGTGGTCTCCAAACCACTATTTCATTCGCTTAATTGATTGGTGCATCTGGGTGTCTGGTAGCTTCAGTATTTCTCAGCTCCGTGTATGATCAAAAAAACACCTCAGGTTTACAGGAATGGAAAAAGGAATATAATAGCGTAATATTGCTAACACAGTTTTATTAAAAAACAAACAAGACAAAATTTGCCCGTACAATATAAAAGAATTTTTGAGCTTATCTGATGCTTTGATGAGGTCATTCAGTCATCGCATAGGTAAGAGTCCCCCTCTCAACGCGTTTCATCCCCCGCCTCAAACGGCTTGGACTTCCTCAGGAGTGTAAGTCCTCTCTATAAACAGGCTTCTATTTATACCACTTCTAGGACTGTGGATCCCGCCAATTTGCGGTTCTCCACTTCCTCTTCCGGTTGTGTGGAACGCATATGCGTCACTTCCGGAAGTCCCGTGACACGCACGCGACTTCCGGTTCTAGACGCAACTTCCGGGTTCATCCCCGGCATTCTCTAACTTAATTCTGAGCCAATTTACAGACTCCCTGGCTAGGTGGAACGCACGCGCTTCGTTACCGGAAGTTCAAAAAATCTTTTATATTGTACGGGCAAATTTTGTCTTGTTTGTTTTTTAATAAAACTGTGTTAGCAATATTACGCTATTATATTCCTTTTTCCATTCCTGTAAACCTGAGGTGTTTTTTTGATCATACACGGAGCTGAGAAATACTGAAGCTACCAGACACCCAGAGGCACCAATCAATTAAGCGAATGAAATAGTGGTTTGGAGACCACTGATTACGGTACAATTATACACAATAGGGGTGATCTATTCACTTAAGGTGGAGGGATCCGGTTTAATACCAGCATACTGCACCAGAAGGCGCCCATCTCACTTTTTTCTAAATCCACATACAGAGATTCCCTGGAACAGGAATCAACAGGAGAGGAGCGGCCACTCTATAAAGAAAAAGAGGACCTGGGCAGGACTATAGAAAACGGACACATAGTGTCAACTATCATAATAGAACTGGACTGGGGGGCATCGACTCAGCGCTAGTACCACCACTGTATTGATATATATATATATATACCCCCTTAAGGTGCTAATAATGACTGACATTGTAGATACAAATGGCTGCCTGCCTGTCTCAGACAATTCCCTTGGAAGGGTAATGTACAAAACATACTGTAGGGTAACAGTGGTAGGATGGCGCCTAATAGTGGGGTCTTAATATTAAACCTTGAATAGCCTCAATTATTCAACTGGATGTTCAGTCATAAAAAAGCAGTCGGTAAGTCCATATGATGCAGTTTATTTTCTTTAGAAATTTTTTCATAAAGGCTGACGATAAAACTTCATACAAAGGTGGTCATTTTACATTTCTGGATGTTAAAGAGTCAATTCACAAAAGAACCCAATGCGTTTCATCTAGAAGATTTAATCAGGGGATATTCGGTATTGACCGCATAATTGACACAAAAGACAACTTCAAAAGCAATTCAGGACTTGACAGAAAATATTCCTGAAAAATTGCGCTAGTAAAGTTCGTGAGGGAATGCAATCTGTATATATCCTCTTAATTCTGGATCAGTGTATATAAAGAATTCACTAATCTCTATAATTCGAATAGTAGGAAGATCAGAAATCGCACAGGACAAACTCCCTCTAATATGTAGTGTTCCTGTGTGTAGCTCTGTCCTTTCTGCGTGCACCTGGCGCATCTGGAAGAAGGCCGCCACCCCCTAACTGCAGGAGGAAGAGAAGATACAGACCGAGTACACCGGTCACTACATCTGGCATCAGCACTGGCGAATCTATAAATATGGTTATGAGTGGTCCGTCCTAGGGGTTATATGCTCAATGCCAGGGGATTCATGCTCATTGCCAAAGGGATTTCATGCTCATTGCCAAGGGGATTACATGTTCATTGTCATTGGGCAGTTAAATGCTCTTTGTCATGGGGGATTTAAATGCTCGTTGCCAAGGGGCAGTGAAATGCTTGTTGTCAAAGGGGAGTGCAATGCTCATTGCCATGGGAAGATTGAAGTGTGGCCATTCTTGGTAATGAGGACACGAGAGATGGGCAGAAATGAAAGCAGTGACAGCTGGGCAGAGATTGGTGGGCTGCCCAGCTGTATTCAGACTCAGGGCAGGTCGGCGGCTATTTTGAAATCTTACGGTGGCCAATTGGAGCTTGTCGTCTGGCAGCCAATCAAGAGCGGCAGATGTAGCTCCTGATTGGCTGCTGGTCAAATTTGGAAATAGCAACGGACCTGCTCTGAGTCATGAATACAGCTGGGCAGCCCACCAATGGGCAGCCAACCACTCTGAAGTCCTTTGGGATCCAACTGAGACACATCATTTATATATGGTTGTTGGCTGGACTAAAGGCCATATATTTTGAGCTAACTATCTTCATAGAAGTACTCTATTCCATGGCTGTTTACTCCTGATTTGTGAGATTCTGGAATACTGGTTTGGTATACATCCTATTCAATATTCGAGTATCGGATTGCTTTCGCCCCTGAGGAAGTCGTACTGACAAAACGCGTTGTGCTCTACATCCTAACCGACTAAACTCCTAATAACAAACAGTCAAAGAACAGTACTAACAGCGACTAACAATCTGTCAAAGGAGTGTTCATGTGAAAAAATTGAAGTGCCTTCGTACAACCAAAACTGTTTACTCTTGTAATACACATATACTGTATGTGTCTTTTATGTCATGTTTTAAAGTATTTTTATGTTTTCTAAATTTGACATTGAGTATTGTCAAAATAAATATATCATTATATAGAGCCCTCTGAAACCTTCTTTTCATATATATATATATATATATATATATATATATATATGTGTGTATATATATATATATATATATATATATATATATTCTAACACACACTGTGCCAACAAACACATGCAATGTGCCCCAACACACCTTATACATATATTGTGCTCACACACACATTGTGAGCTCATACACACTCTGTATACACACACTGTGCCCCAATACTTATACTGTAAATACACATTGTGTTCATAAGCTGGACTCACCCTCAGCACCAGTCAGACGGCCCGGCACCTTCCCACCGCTGCTCTGCCTTTGCCTTCTCTCCCCCTCCTGCCGGATGTCAGCTGCCTGTCCACTTCCCTCAGATCTTACAAACCGCTGTGGGCAGCGGCGTAACTATAGCACAGCAGCCCCCGCCACCGTGGGGGGGCACTGTGCATGTGGGGGCGCCGGGGGCTGCGGTGCTATAGTTAAACCCCCCCCCAATCCCCCACAGACTTACCTATCTCGCTGGTCCCGGCGGCTCCGTTCTTCTGCTGAGGACCACCACAAAATGGCTGCCCCCATATAGCACATAGTTCCCAAAAACTATCTGCTGTATGGGGGCGGCCATTTTCTGGTGGTCCTCAGCAGAAGAACGGAGCCGCCGGGACCAGCGCGATAGGTAAGGCTGTGGGGGATTGAGGGGGGTTTGCATGGGTGGTGGGGCGAGGGGGGTAGGGGTGCTTGGCAGGGCGGCGGCGGGCCCCCCCCCAATGGCGGGGGGTGCCCAAAACGTAGGTACGCCACTGGCTGTGGGGCTCATCTACATTTAAATATAAGTACTCTACACTTTTAGGTGTCACCTGCACAATTTCCTTGAAATACTATTTCAAAAGTAGGCAAGTGTGGGTTAACCTGCTGTTCATTATGGGGGAAGCTGCCAAATTGGTCTGGACCCATTCTCAATGTATTCTGATTTAGTCTGATATCCATTTCCCTGACATCTAACATTTTTGTAATTACATTGTTGCGGATTGAAGTAAATTCTAATATATTACATGACTATGGGGCCTATTAATCAAAGTATATTTCAGGGTATCTGCAAATATTAAGTTTCCTAAATACATGTGCAGTGGACCTCAGCATATTATGTTAGGGTTATAAGCACATTGTAGCTAGTTTAGATAAACAACGATAATGTCTTTGAAATACATTAAGGACGTGTATCCAGGGTTGGGGCCATCTTAATGTATAGGCACACTGGGCAGCTGCCCAAGGCCCCATGATTCTAGGGCCCTTTCAAAAGGGGTAGGTGGTGGTCACACTACCCGAGTGGCAAGGAGTAGCCCAGAGAGGAGACTTTCAGCGTGCTTCTGGGGGGCAGGACCAGAGCCTTCCATCACCAAGCCCCGTCCCCATCTCTAGAACTGCCGCTATTTGCCGGTGTACATGGAGGGGGTGGGCCTAAAATGACACATTTTGCATTTTTTCAGCCTTGCCCACTCTGCATACACCTGTGAATGCTGGTATTTACCCGGCAGCGTAGGAGGAGGCCAGGGGGGAATGCAGGGGTGCAGGGGTTAGCGGAAGGATTGGCCACCCTTCCGGAGGGCCATGAGGAGGACCTGATTTTTGGGAGCTTCCTGCCCTTTGAGGGAGGGTAGACAAGTGTGCAGTATACTGGTTGGTGGATGGTTGGAGTTTTACATTCACTTTAAGGAAGTATGTGGACAGTCATTGTGAGATGGCAAAAGGGGCAGGTTGCCGTGAATGGGTGGTTAGTGACAAGGGCCTGATTAAAGACTCCATGTGCCTAAGGGTAACACTCGTAGCTCGCCTTGTATGTTATGCATGCATGTATGTTATGCATTCAGCATGCATGTATGTTATGCATTCAGCCATACATAAAAATAAGAATGAGAGAAGTGCAATAATGCAGCTTTACAGTTGAAAAACCTCCTAAATGTGTATTTTCCCCTTTGTGCTTGAAAGGCACTTTTTGCATTTTCTTTTTTTTTGCACTTTTGGAAATTTTATTTTCTGACATCATGCAAGGCATATCCCTTCCAAAACACATACATATTGTGTTCATATATAAAGTTGGCAAATGATTGTCAGTAAACCACAGGGGCTTTATCCAATACATACATCTTACATACGGACTCCCCACTTCCCCTATGTTGCTCACAAAATAGATTGCTTTTAAATTTCACATTTACAGTGCCCACAGTGCATTGTAGTTAGCGCCTACAACACACATCCTGCATGCTACTTGACCTTATAATCTTAATACTATTTCACTACAGTCTTTTGAACTTAACCTAGACATACGCAATCAATTTTAAAATCCAATGCTCTCAATCTACCAAGCAATTCTAGTTTGTTGTAACAACCTTCCCTTTTCTACTGTTGAAAACTAACTGCAATACAGTATGTGTGCTCATAGTTTTACAGAATTAAAATGAAAACTAACCACATATTTAAATAGTTCTATTTCTAGTTTCTGTGCCTCGATCCACAGTATTACAGTATTTTTTAGAAGAGCTCCACCCAGACACCCAGATATAAGTTTGTTGTATGTATTAACAACTACCGTACCCAATTAGCAAAACTTGTGCAACCACCATATTATATATTGTTTGGCAACCTCCCCCCATGCTGAACAACCTGCTGCTTTCCCCCTGGAGCGCGGTAGTTAGCTCCCGGCGCCCGCTGCCTTCCCCCCTGTGCTGAACAGCAGCAACCTGCTGCTTCCCCCCCTGGAGCGCGGTAGTTAGCTCCCGGCGCCCGCTGCTCCCCCCCCCATGCTGAACAGCAGCAACCTGCTGCGTTCCCCCATGGAGCACATTAGTCAGCGCCCGGCAGCCCGCTGCCCTCCCCCCGTGTTGAACAGCAGCAATCCAATCCGTCGGCAAGGGTGAGCAGGGGGTCGGAGCGGGTGAGGCGGGGGGGGGCGGGCGGCGGGCTTCTCGCCCGAGGCGCTGACAGGGCTTGCACCGGCCCTGAATGTACCAAGGAGGATACGTGGGGACCGGCGAGACGAGTGGGGGTGCTGGCAGTGGGGACCAATAACGGTGACAGTGGAGGGGGGGCGGTATCCCTGCTGCTGCGTCTCAGTGCTGTGATAAGTGGCAAAGCCAATTAGCACCAAAAACCATTATCACCAAAATTGTTGAAAACTAGTAGGAGCAAATTTAACAGTGACCTAGAAAAAGATTTTGTGCATACGGAGTAGATGAGTCATGCCTAAAGTAATTCATGTATTTGTATCATCGCGCCTTGACTACTGCAATGCCCTCTCCCTGCAAAAGAATTGCACCGCTTGCAGATGGTACAAAATGTCTGATTCCTGTGTGTATCCAGTCCTCAGCATTTCAAGGCTCCAGGTTCCTGTCCAGAGTCCCTGTGGTTTTCTGTGCAATCTGTTGCTGCTACCTGCTGTTAACAAAGCTCCCTGGTTCTCTCCACCTGCAAGGTTACCTTCCTCGCTATTAACATCTCCAGCTCCCAAGGGCCATGGTCTTAAAGGGCCATCATCGTCGTAGACTCCCTAGTCGACACAGGTGTCTTCACAGGCGTCAACTCTAAACCTCACTCCTCATTCTCCTGAGAGTTTCCCAGAGACTGACTCCAAAGCTTATGAGTACCTGCTACAGTGAACCTCAACCTGTTGCTGCTGTTGTTACTATCACCTTGGCTGGTAATTCCACCTGCTGTAGCTGCTGTTATATTATCTCCAGTGTCCAGCTTACAGTCAGCTTACCGAGTGCAGCACAGGACCATCGGTTCCCAGACTGACACAGCCATTGACTCCCAGGTCGGCTCTGCCATCATCGACTCCCAGGTCGACTCTGCCGTCATCGACTCCCAGGTCAACGCTGCCGTCATTGACTCCCAGGTCAACGCTACCGTCATGGACTCCCAGGTCGACGCTGCCATCACCAACTCCCAGGTCTATTTTGCAACTATCACCAGCTACCAGGCTGAAGAATACACTATCGGTTCCCTGACAAACAGTGCCTTCCATTGGCTCTCAGGCCGACGTACCCTCTTGGCTTCCAAGCCAGACAGACTCTCCTGTGGCTCCTAGGCCACTGTACCCTCTTGGCTCATAGGCCAGACAGACTCCCCATTGGCTCCCAAGCCAATGTACCCTCCTGGCTCCTAGGCCTGATGGACTCTCCAGCGGCTCCCAGGCCGTCAGCTGCCCATGTCAGCTCCCAGGCCGTCAACTGCCCATGTCGGCTCCCAGGCCGTCAACTGACGTGTCGGCTCCCAGGTCATCAAACAGCCTATTCACTCCCATCCCTCTGGCTCCCAGGCTTTCAACTTCCATCCGGGTCCGAGGCTGTCTACAGTCTGTGTTGACTCCCAGGACGTCAAGAACCCTTTGGCTTCCAGGCCATCTACAGTCCGTTTCGACTCCCAGATCGTCAACACCCCTTTGGCTCCCAGGCCGTCTACAGTCTGTGTCAACTACCAGGTCATCAACACTCCTCCGGCTCCCAGGCCGTCAACACTCCGTGACGGCTCCCAGGCCACTGTCGTCTCTCTGGCCTCGCTGGCCTCCCAGGCCAATGCAGACCAAGTTCCAAGTTCCAAGCTGCACGCTCACTGTCACTAGTCACAGTCCATCTCCCGTGACTGGCCAGATAGCTGTGGGGAACTCAGGTCAGAGGGCTGCGACCTTGCCACTGAACACAGCGGAGTCCAAACCTCCGTGCGGGGTCCCTGGTGAAAACCATCTGTGCTGTTAGATTTCGCGCCTCTGACCAGAGTCTCATCAACTCCCCTACCTAGCTGTACCCGCAGAACCAGGGATCCTCATATGAAATGTCCTTGCCTCTAACCCCCAGTGTTCAAGTTCCCAGCATCCACCACTGGCCCACTGCTGCCACAGCCGGGAAAACCAGAGACCTGAGTCCTGATAACACCCATTCTGTGCTCTCTTCACTGGCTGCCTATAAGATGGGGAATAGTTTTTAAGATTGGCTTACTAACTTTCAAACCTCTATATGACCTGGGCCCAAGATACCTGAAGCATCTTCTGATCCCTTATTGTCCCACTCGACTACTGCGATCGGTTGATGAAGTACTACTAACAGTACCGAGAATTTCCATGAATTCATGTGGGGGTCAAGCTTTCAGCGCTGTGGCTCTGACTCTATGGAACTCACTTCCCTGCACAGTCTGAGAAGCTTACACTAACGAAACATTCAGAAATAGACTCAAGACTTTCCTGTTAACCCAAGCATTTCACTAATGTCCCTTACATGGGCCCTTATTCTGGTTGGTGCGGTGTTTGCCGCTTGCGGTCGTACCGCCGATGGTTTTAGTCTGCGCATGTGCAGAGGTCACTCTGCGCATGTGCAAGCGGTTTCGCCGTACGTTTTTTTTAGACGCCGCACAGGGGGCGGAGAGGGGCGTGAAGGGCTACTTAGCCTCATTACCCTATGCATACGCCCCGCGTTTCATGGGCGTTCCCATGCAAACGCTGGGCGTATGCATGGTAATAAAGCCGTGACGCATGTGTAGGGGGCGGGCAGCTGACATCGCCGGATGTCAGCTGCCCGCCCCCATACATGATTTCATATGGACAAGTGTCCGTGTGGTCTAGGGTGGCGGGAGCTGGTGGAGCGTGCGGCCCTGCATTCGATGGTCGGCGACCATCGAATGCAGGGGCTGCTCCCAAGATGGAGGAGGCGTATCCCCGTCCACTTTCATGCGGACCGCCACATATCCGCGTACGGACGGAGGTGGCGATCCATATGGAAGGCGGGGATTCGCCTGCACGGTCCTGGCCGCATATTCTGATCGGGCCGCACAGATCAGAATAAGGGCCATAGTTACATAGGCCCTTATTCAGATTCGGACGGTACGGCCCGCGTGCGGCCGTACCGCCGATGTTTTTACTCTGCACATGCGCAGAGGTCAATCTGCGCATGTGCAGCCCCCTTCGCCGCAGACGTATTTCGTCCGCCGCAAAGGGGGCGTATAGGGGCGTGAGGGGCTTCATACCCTCATTTCCCTATGTGTACGCCCCGCGTTTCATGGGCGTTCCCATGCAAACGCGGGGCGTATGCATGGTAATGAGGGCATGACGCAACTCATGGGGGCGGAAAGCTGACGTCGCCGGATGTCAGCTCTCAGCCCCCATACAAGCTAGCACACGGACGATTGTCCGTGTGGTCTCAGCTTGCGGGAGCTGCTGGGGCGTGCGGACCTGCCTTCGATGGTCGACGACCATCGAATGCAGGGGGCAGCTCCCACCATGGTGGAGGCGTACGCCTCCACCATTTTTATGCGGATCGCCAGCCGTCCGTGTACGGACGGCCGTGGCGATCCGTCTCGTGGGCGGGGCTTGGTTTGTGCGGCCGGAGCACCGTGTGCAGCTCCGGCCGCACCAACCAGAATAAGGGCCATAGTTACATAGTAGGTGAGTCTGAATAAAGACTTGCGTCCATCTAGTTCAACCTATGTTTATAGTAGCTTATCACTTGTTGTATAGTATGTTATGATATTTTAAAGACAGATTTTGTTACTTATTCGTACCCATGGATGTTTTTAATCAATAAATATTTATCCAACCTTATTTTAAACATATTTATAGTGTCTGCCGACACCACTTCTCCAGGAAGAGAGTTCCAAAGTTTGACTGCTCTGACTGTAAAGAATTTTTTGGTACTTGTTTCCTAGCACGGCCACAATCGCGGCCATCGGGGGTAATTTTTAGTGGCCTGCGACGCGACCGACGCGATGCCCCCGATTTTTCCATTGAAATGCATTGAAAACCAGTGAAAATCGCGTCGGTCGGGTCGTATGCGGCCAAAAATGCTTAAATGGTCCACCCGCGATGGGTGGCGTATAGTACTTTTGGGGGGACATTTTAATGTTCAGGGGTGTTTTTGGGCCATTTACCATTGTTCCCTATGATAATTTGGGTAAATTGATCCATTTCACATTGTTTCCTATGGGAAATCGGGGTCATCGCGGGTAAATTGAGGCATTTAACATTGTTCTCTATGGGGAAATCGCGGGCATCGCGTCTGGCCCATCGCACCCGATTTTTTAGTGCGATGGCCCCGATTTTACCCCCGATGCCCGCGATCATGATCGTTGTGGCCGTGCTAGGAAACAAGTACCAATTTTTTTCTTATAGATGAACAAAATCTTTTTTCTTCTAATCTAAACTCGTGCCCTCGCATCCTAGATTCCTTTCTAGTAGAAAAAAGGGTGTTTGACAGTTCCTTATATTGGCCCCTAATATATTTATACATGTTGAGCATATCCCCCCTTAACCTTATTTTCTTAAGCTTAATAAGCTTTGTTGCTCTTCTTTGGATTTTTTTCTAATTCTATGATGTCCTTTTTATAGTGCGGGGCCCAGAACTGCACTGCGTATTCGAGGTGCGGTCTAACCAATGGTTTGTACAGAGGCATAATTACTTTTGAGTCCCTAGTTTCCATGCCCCTTTTAATACATGAGAGAATTTTGTTGGATTTTTTTGTTGCTATATGACATTGAGCACCCCAGTTTGTTGTCTATTTGGACTCCTAGATCCTTTTCGAGTACTGATTTACCCAATTCATCCCCACTTATTTAATAACTAGCACACTGATTATGTCTCCCAAGGTGTATGACCTTGCATTTGTTCACATTGAGGGCCTTATTCTGATCGGTGCGGCACGATCAGAATATGCGGCCGCGACCGTGCAGGCGAATCCCCGCCTTCCATACGGATCGCCACCTGCCGTCCGTACGCGGATATGTGGAGATCCGCATGAAATTGGACGGGGATACGCCTCCTCCGTCTTGGGAGCAGCCCCTGCATTCGATGGTCGCCGAACATCGAATGCAGGGCCGCACGCTCCACCAGGTCCCGCCACACAAGACCACACGGACACTTGTCCGTGTGAAATCATGTATGGGGGCGGGCAGCTGACATCCGGCGATGTCAGATGCCCGCCCCGTACCCACGCGTCACGGCCTCATTACAATGCATACGCCCCGCGTTTGCATGGGAACGCCCATGAAACGCGGGGCGTATGCATAGGGTAATGAGGCTAAGTAGCCCCTCACGCCCCTCTACGCCCCCTGTGCGGCGTATAAAGAATCCGTGCGGCGAAATCGCCTGCACATGCGCAGAGTGACCTCTGCACATGCGCAGACGATCAACATCGGCGGTCCGTCTGCATGCGGGAATATCCGCACCGATCAGAATAAGGCCCTGAACCTCATGTTTTACTTTTTTGCCCACTCATCTAGATTGTCAAGATCATTTTGAAGCGTGGAGACATCTTCTGATGATTTAATAACTCTGCTCAGTTTTGTATCGTCCGCAAAGATGGATACATTGCTGAGTAACCCCATCCCAATATCGTTAATAAAAATGTTAAATAAAATGGGCCCAAGAACCGAACCCTGTGGCACTCCACTTAGCACTGGTATCATATTAGATATGGCACTGTTCACGACCACTCTTTGTTCTCTATTACACAGCCAGTTCCCTACCCATCTACAGATATTTGCCCCTAATCCCATGTCCTCCATTTTATTTATCAACCTCTTGTGTGGTACTGTGTCGAAGGCTTTAGCAAAATCTAGGAAAATCACAGCGTTTCCATTATCAAGGTTTTTGCTAACCTCTTCACAGAAACCAAGTAGATTAGTTTGGCATGAACGATTTTTCACGAACCCATGCCGGTTATTACTGAGTAAACTATGAAGGTCTAAATATTCCTGGATACCATCTCTTAAAAATCCTTCAAATAGTTTACCCACTATTGATGTTAACCTAACAGGTCTGTAATTAGCGGGATCCTCCTTTTTTCCTTTTTTGAATAATGGCACTACCTCTGCTATTCTCCAGTCTTTTGGTACCTTTCCTGATGATAGTGAATTATCAAAGATATAATGTAGAGGGGAAGCTAATTCCTCCCTTAATTCCGTTAGCACCCTAGGATGAATCCCATCTGGCCCAGGTGATTTATTTGTTTTGATTTTGCTGAGCCTCAATATTATTTCCTCGGTAGAGAATTCAATAATGAGGTCCGGCTTGTTCATCCCATTTGTGGTATGTGTGCGTTCCACAGTCTGCTCTCCCTTAGTAAACACTGATGAGAAGAACTCATTTAACAGTTCTGCTTTTCCCTTGTCCTCCTTAAAACTTTTTCCATTGATATCGGTTAGTGGGCCTATGTTGTCCTTAATTATACGTTTACTATTTATGTATTTGAAAAACTTCTTGGGGTTAGATTTACTTTCAGTGGCTATGCGCTCTTCATAATCCCTTTTAGCTACTTTGATTGCCTCTTTGCAAATTTTGTTTGATTCTTTGTATTTGGTGAACGCCTCCTCATTAACATAACTGTTAAGTTTGTTTTGTATTCTGTGCTGTAAAAGGCTAATGCAAGCACTATGAGTCCTATTAGGAGAAAAGTGCTATTATTATTACTATTATTATTAATAAAATTACAGGCGTGGCAGAAATTTCGGTACTTGTTTCCTAGCACGGCGCCCACGATTTTCATCTTATGCCATCGTATCGATCGGATCGCATAGCATGCGATACGATCAAACCCGATTTTTAATTGTACAGGCACCCTGATGGGTGATTACTATGTTAAATGCACCACCATTGTTAACGCCACCCCCACTATGAACGCCAACCCGAAGCATGGCTAGCGGTGTGAGGCCGCGACGTGCGGCGGTACGCCGGTCAAAGCTTTGGGTTGACGTTGATAGTGGGGGTAGCGTTAACAATGGGGGTGCATTTAACATAGTAATCACCCATCAGGGTGCCTGTACAATTAAAAACCGCATGCCATTGTAATGGCATGCGATGCAACGCGATATTAAAATTGTACAGTGCAGGTCTTTAGACCCGGAAATCAGGGTCCCATCACATCCCATCGCATACCTTAAGTAGTGGTATTCGAAGTCATATGATGAACGCCGTGCTAGGAAACAAGTACCGAAATTTCTCCTAGTGACCCTAGTGCCCAGAATCTATTGCTCTGTCAGCTAGGGAGGAGTGGACCCTGATGAGACTGCTTAAGAGTCACCTCCTTTCTTGATGGGCCACTGCATATCAGTCTTTCTGCTTCCTAAGAAAACAAATTACATAGAAAGGTTAATAATATTGGCAGATGCCTACAAGTTGATAGGTGCATAGCAAATGTGAGCAAGGAGGTTAGTTCATACATTGACTCCAAATCAGAATAGGTTTTATTCAAGATACAGTTACATTTTCTCCAGGGCTAAGTACTGTACAGTCATAAAGCCATATATCACTGTGATGCTTCAATAACACAGTGACAGGGTTGGTCATATGCAGACCCTTTTGTAGAGCCAAATAGACAACATGCACCTGCAGTCTAATCAGCATGACCTTTACGCCTGGCGACTCAAACATGTATTGTTATTGTAACTAATGAGTTATGCACAATAACATGGGTATGTGATATTATTGTATTATTGTGGTTGATGAGTCATGCATAATAACACAACTAAAAGACAGTTTGTAGCATTTGAAATTACATCAGGTAAAGCATAGCTAATTTTTACTTGTATATATTTTGTATTTGAAATATGTTTTAATTGTCTAAATCATGAATATCCAAACTGTGGCTCTCCGGCATGCCTTGCCATAGTTTTAGCATTCACTAATAGCAAACCTGTGGAAAGGCATGATGGGACTTGTAGTTTCACAACAGCTGGAGGGCCATAGTTTGGACATTCCTGGTATAAATGTTGATGCCTTGTTCACCACACTATATTACTGCTCTGTTGTTTTGTGTTGAACACATACATACTGCATACCTCCCAACAGTCCCGATTACCGCGGGAATGTCCCAGTTTTCAGTTGGGAGTCCCCCCTGTCACCAGTGAATAGACGCTGTGTGCATGCACAGCATCTATTGTGACTGTGAAAGTGAAAGTTGGGAGGTATGGCACACACAATCACAATTAAAATAACCAGTGCATTTTTGGATTGTGGGAAGAAACTGGAGTACCTGGAGGAAACCCATGTAAGCATGGAGAATATTCAAACTCCACATAGTTAGGGCCATGGTGGCAATTGAACCCATGACCTCAGTGCTGTAAGGCAGTAATACTAACCATTACACCATCTGTGCTACCTCAGTATTAAAAATTGTATTTGACTACTTGTCAAATAATTCATCATTAGTAATATGCTAATTTATACAGGACATGTAATGCTGCATTGCAGAGACATGTCATATTTTCCTACAGGAAATGGAAATAATACAGTCTCACAAGGGTGTATAAAGACAAAATAGGTTTGAATGGAAATAATTTAGAAATACCTAAAGGTCAGAAGGGATTCAGAGCAGTACATGCTGTACCTCTTTATAGCATCAAAAAGATATACCATGCCTTGAAAGTTAATTCCCCTTTAAGAAAACGTCAGAATTTGGCAGACATCTCGCACTGCCGATGAACTCAGGCGGCATTAAATTCCGCCCACTGAATTAAAGAAGAAATGTAGAGTTTTCAAATAATATAGATAACAGATATCTGTCAGTATGTGTGAGTTATAGTCATATTGTTGGTGGCGGCCCCTCCAAATATGGATGCCACCTTGTAGGAGACAGACAGATCTAGAGGTCCAGCAATTTTTGGAGGCCGCAGACAGAATGTGCGTGTGGCCTGCTGTGGTTTGGAGGCTGGATGCGGTGGTCAGAGGAGCGTGGTGTGCTGTTAGAAACTCCCTGGGTAATGAGCATGTATTCCCTCCCCATCCTGGCAACAAGCATGTAAGTCTCCTCTGCAATGAGCATGTAAGTCCCCTTGGCAACGAGCATGCAAGTCCCCTTGACAATGATCATGCAATAACTGAGCTGACAACAAGTATATAACTCCTCCCTGGCAAAGAACAAAAAACTCCTCCCTGGCAATGAGCATGTAACTTCCCCTAGCAATGAGCATGTAACTCTCCCTAGCAATGATTATGTAACTTCCCTCCTGGCAACGAGTAATACATCAGTATCTGCTGCAACTGTCTTTCATTTACC
Source organism: Crinia signifera (assembly GCF_055691185.1). Taxonomy (NCBI): domain Eukaryota; kingdom Metazoa; phylum Chordata; class Amphibia; order Anura; family Myobatrachidae; genus Crinia; species Crinia signifera. The sequence continues at coordinate 118,916,694 of NC_139218.1, read as the reverse complement.
ATGTGCTTCTCCTAATTTGTATATGTACTGTATATAGTTATTTTTATTTTTTTTGCTCATCTATGTACTCTCAGGTTCTGCGGAACCCTTGTGGTGCCGTATCAATAAACAATAATAATAATGTAGGTAAGCTTCACTTATTTGGCATAATATGTAATAGGCATTACGGTGTGTAGTTTCATGTGTAAAAGCATTACGTTGTGTGGTATAATTTGTAATGGGCATTACGGTAGGTGGCATTATGTGTAACTGGCATTACAGGGTATGGCACAGTGTGTGGCATTAAGTGTTATGGGCATTACAGTGTAAATTATGTCCCTATTTCTAGTGAGTGTGTGGGGGAATGATTCATTCTGAAGCTCATATATACAAATAAGTCTCCTATTTAGTTTGCATTGATGTCCAGTAGGCAATGATAGACACGCCCAGTGGCAGATTTAGGGGGGAGGGGCATAGCTTTCAGGCATAGCTCATTTTGCAGCTGAGGACCGGGGCTTTCCAAAGACCGGGGCGTTCCCGGGGGTGCTAGCCCCCGGGAACCAGACATACCGCCGGGCAAAGCCATAGGATAAAAAGAGACCCGCTAATTCCAACCCCCACCCGGTTCCAAAGGCTGCCACTTCCCCTCCGGGGTTGCTCTCTGCCCGGCTGTCACTTCTACCCGGTGGCAGATGTCCCCCAGTTACCACAACCTTGTATTCCCCTTGGCAATGAACATGTAATCCCACATGGCAACGAGCATGGAACCCCTGCTAATGAACATGTAGGTAAGCAGCACTTATGTAGCTAAATTTTTATAGGCATTATGGTGTTTAGCATAATACGTAGTGGACATTATGGTGTGTGGCTTAACGTGTAATGGGCATTATGGTGTAAACTTTTAATGTGCGCCTTTGGTGTGCAATGTCCCTGTTTATGAATCATGTTGTGAATCCGTGTGGCATTATGTGAATTTTGGCTCAATCCGTGTGGCATTATGTGAATTTTGGCACAATCCGTGGGGCATTATGTGAATTTTGGCTCAATTCGTGTGGCATTATGTGAATTTTGGCACAATCCATGTGGCATTATGTGAATTTTTGCTCAATCCATGTGGCATAATGTGAATTTTGGCTCATTCCATTTGGCATCATGTGTAAGGGGCAATTATAATGGGATCTAGTATTTTGTTGCATAATGTGTAGAAATGGTATATGGTATGGTACACTACACTCAAGGACATGCCCACTTTCGAGTGGCCATTTCCTCTTTTCCGGAGCACGCCTTCGGCGGGCGCACAACTATATTCTTCACTTTTGATGCCAAGGTGGGCCTGAGTACTTTAAATGCCAGGGCCTATTTTTAATCCCATTACCTCCCTCTCTCTACTCTCCTCTTCTCTCTTGCTGCTCTCTTAGCATGTACACTGGCACCACTAACACCGCCCCTTCCAAAACCTTTCCTATCATGGTGCCTCCTCGTCATTTTCTTCTGGATCCGACCCTGGACACACCCAGTAAGTGGTGATAGACACCCAGTTGGTGTGATGGACGCACCCACTCAGAAAATGGGCTGCGCATGGCTATGTTAGTAACACAGGAGACTTTAACATGTGTTGCATGCTATGTTGATGGCAGATGCAGTAGAGCATTTTCTTTTACCATACCTCCCAACTGTCCCGACTTTTGCGGGACCATCATGTTTTTTTGGGATGGTCCAACCTCACGCCCGGGGCCAGCAGTGTCCCACAATGTATGTGTCTGTTTGGGGGCAGTTGGGAGTTCCCCCTGCTACTCGCTGCTCTGCTTAGCATGCACTGGAAGGTGACTATTCAGAGGCATAATGATGGTCTGTCTTACAGGCCAAAATCATGCATCTTGCATGGAGCCGCTGTAAGTTTTGATGTCAACCTAGTTATATACAGTATTATATAGTGAAAGCTTCCTGGGTACCTGTGTATTTGCAGGGTGCCCACTAATATATTTGCTTAGTGGGCTATTCTGCGTAGTGAAATTGCATCGCATGGCACGTTTTCAAGCTGTGCAATGTGAGGCGTTACAATGTGATCTCACTAGTTAATTTATTCACTGCACTCTGACCGCCGATTGCATCGCATCACATGCAAAATCGCAAGCGATTTTGCGTGCAGTGCAATTTAGCACAACACCCTGTGTACATGTCTATGTGATGCAATGGGATTTAGCACACCCCCACTATCAACTGCTACGCTAACTGCGTAACAGGCACCAAGCTAATATACAAGTACCATATTAACTAGTGAGATCGCATCGCACGGCAGGGAAACCGTGCCATGCGATGCGATGTGATTTCACTACGCCTGCGTACGTATGCAAATTGGGCACCCTGCAAATACACAAGTACCGTTTCCTGTATTCCTCATTGATTTTAATGGGACACGCTGGCCATTTTTAAGGAGTTTTTTGGGGTGGCGGTCGGGGGCACACATTCCATTTCTGGCACAAGGCAACAAAATGTCTAGTTATGGCACTGCTACCACTGGGCATATTATGTTTATGAGGCACTACTACTATGGACATTATACACTCTTTTTTCAGCATGCACCTTTGGCACACGCTGTCTCTTTGTAAAGTATGGGCGTAAGCTTATTGTTTACAGGGGGGTGGGGGGGGGGGCGTCGAAACCCTAGCATTGGCTCTGAGTGTCTCTTCACACAAACACATTTACTGCGGACTGTCTCTTCCCTTACACACAATTACAAACTGTCACTGTAGATCATCCTCCCCCACCACAGCAATCCAGCCCATCCAACACACCCTCAGACCTGCATGCCCCCTGCCCCAGGATCCGCATTTGGACTGCCTTATATTAAAAGTACCAAACATAAAAAAAGGTAAATGAGCCGTCATTGAATTGATGAACTAATAGTATACTAATAATATTATGATCATGATATATATTGCAATTGTAATACAAGAAAATCCTGTTCACTACCCAACTACTGAAACATTCAAAATAAATGCCACGGATTTCATTCCGTGGTGCAGGGGTGCACCGGACCACCCATTAGACTGGCAAAGAAGGAGGGCTTATGATAGTGAAGCCAGTTTTAATACAAATAGAACAACATACATTTACACAAACAGTGTCAAAAATATAAAAAGCTCCAGACAGCGGATGCAAGGGAACAATTACCAGCATGAGTTTCAGAACTGGTTTTTAGTCAGTTCACGCATATGTTTGTATTTATAGTCACCAGTTCGGTGCCCGGGTAACAGGTCTGGGACAGCTGCAAACAGGTAAAGGTCCTTGTGTCCTTCTTGTCCGGTCACTGGGTGCCACAAAACTCTGCCAATGCGTTTCGACCCTAACCAATTCGGGTCTTTATCAAGGGTGTGTATGTGGCTTGGTTAGGTCCTCTATTTATTGTAAGTCCGCTTAGTGTAGAAATGAGCGTTCACCACCTTCCTCTGCTCGTACCGCTACTTGCTTCCGGGTACGTCCGTCAGGGACGCCACTTCCGGCAAATGGTGACCGCGGATGGGAAATCATTATATACTATTATAAACCATAAGGCAGGGATAGAGGAATGCACTTTCCAAAAGTACATTAGAAACTCCATTGCAAGGATTTCTTATAGAAGGTATTAGATTCATTCTCGTCAATAATTATTTCATGTTTGATGACACCTACTATGTATAAAAGATAGGAACAGCGATGGGTACCAGGTTCGCCCCGAGTTATGCTAACATCTTTATGGGGAAGTGGGAGCAAGATTTTGTCTGGTCCCACTACCCCTTCGGGGCAAACCGGGTTACCTGGAAATGCTATATTGACGATATACTGTTCCTCTGGAAAGGGGGGCGGAAGGCATTATCATCCTTTTGTACGTATTTAAATTTTCATATTTTAAATATTGAACTAACTTTTAATATAAGTGAAGTGACAGTTGACTTTTTAGATATTACGATTTTTATTCAGGGCGGACTTCTATGTACCAAAACGTTTACCAAACCCACAGACTCAGGGACATACATTGAAAGCACAAGCTGTCATCACGACAATTGGCTAGACTCTATCCCAGGAGGCCAATTAATATGAATAAAAATTCATTGTAGTGGGGAAGAAATGTATAAGATACATGCAGACCAACTGGAAAATAAATTTACAAAAAGTGGCTACAAAGAAAAGGTCATTAGACGAGCAAGGAATGCGGTCAATGTTATAGATCGCAAAACTCTCCTAGAGACTAAAAGAGGTGTCGCTGAAAATGAGGAAACCCATAATAAAGCAGAGTGGGCCTTCATTATGAACTTCTCTACCCAACATAAATATATAGAGAACTCATTTAGGCGACATTGGGAAATCCTATTTAGGGATCAGTCATTGGGGAAATTATCCGCACAGCATCTATTCAGCGCCAACGAGCAGCGAAAACGGGGGCATAACCAGAGGACGCGTCACCCCACGAAGCCACGCCCCCTTTTCTCGAGGCCGCGCGCAAGTCCCGACCACTCAACTACAGAAGTTGGGAGGTATGCTCTCCCACCAAAAAAAGAAGGAGGGGAGTATCCTCACCAAAGACTTCCATAGGTGTGGAACATATCATGGGTGTAGAGAACAATAAGTGATGGGACAAAGAAAATTGATAAGATCAAGATTGATGCTAAGTTTGTGATAAAAGATTTCTTAACCTGTAATACTAAAAATGTGGTTTATATGATAGAGTGTAAATGCAACCTAACATATATAGGACGGACTTCTATACCATTTAATGTTATAATAGGGGAGCACCTTTGTAATATTAAAAAAGGGCTCCCTACACATGCACTCTCAGCACTTTAAAAAAGTCCATAATAATTCCACAGATTGCATCAAAAGATTTCTGGCAATTAAATGTGTTAAGCCCAATAACAGGCAATGTAATTTAAGCACTTTATTAGCCAAAGCAGAAATCTGCAGTATTTATGAATTTGGCACTTGAAAACCGGGCGGACTTAATGCCGATTTTGAAATCAAATGGTTTTTATTAATTGTTTTTTTAAAGGTTTTTATGTCAATATTTTTAATATACTGGTTTATCGCTTATTCTACCTTTTTAGTATATGTAATGTCCAATTAAAGATATGAGTATGCTGTATCATGTGTTTTATGAATTCAATGTTTTAAGCTTCAACTGTTCATACAGATGATATTGCCCCTAATAGATTATGCTATTTGATGCGGAGTGGGCATTATAGAAAATTGATAAATATATGTTACCCCGAGCAATCACACAATCACGTTGGTATTGAAAGATAAGGAACCGGAAGTCCGGCACAATGGACCGCAGTTTGCGTTCCATTTGCCGGAAATGACGTCACGTTCGGACGGACCCGGAAGCAAGTAGAGGTACGAGTGGAGGAAGGCGGTGGACGCTCGTTTCCGCTCATTTCTACACTAAGTGGACTTACAATAAATAGAGGACTTCACCAAGTCACATACACAGCCTTGATAAAGACCCGAATTGGTTAGGGTCAAAACGCATTGGCGGAGTTTTGTGGCACCCAGTGACCAGACAAGAAGGACACAAGGACCTTTAACTGTTTGCAGCTGTCCCAGACCTGTTACCCGGGCACCGGACTGGTGACTATAAATACAAACATATAAATGAACTGACTAAAAACCAGTTCTGATACTCATGCTGGTAATTGTTCCCTTGCATCCACTGTCTGGAGCTTCACTATCATAAGCCCTCCTTCTTTTTCATTTACTGAAGTATCCTACCCATCAGAGGAGTCTTGATTATTAATGTGAAAACAGGATGGAGCTCTACATATTATAATGGAAGTATATCATTCTGTTTTTTGTTTCCTACCACCCCTTTACATTATTGTTAATTACAATTGCTTTCTCCACCTGGGGCGCCGTTTGAAGTTATACATTTTCTGTTTTGGTGATATTGTACAAAGGATTTGGGAATATCCTTTATTTATAACTTCTGTGGCAGACTAAGGAAGCGCAGAACCGGGGATAACATCTATATTTCTGACCACCCATTAGATTGCCCGGCCGGTCTGTACCTTTAAATATAGATTCACCGCCGCTGCCAGGTTTTTAACACCAAAAAGATGGCCACGGGAGGGCTGCGCGCATGCCTGACCGCACACAGCTCCTCCCATGATCCTTTGCGGAGCATGAGCGCAGGGCGGCTCCCTCCATCACCGATTGTCCTCCTCCACGTGCTGCTGCTAGTGTGTGTGCGCCCAGCAGGGTCTGGGTCACAGTAACACGGCGGCAGGGATTGACAGACTGACAGTCAAGTCCTGACTCCTGTGGGCGCCGGTAAGTGAAGTTAGTGTGTCATTTGCGCCTCAGTCTCCCTCCACATTGCCTTGCCCTGCCCAGTGCCCTGCCATAAAAATAAAAACGATCCGCCCTCCTGGCCCTGTTTTTTTTTTACTGTACATATTGCAGTTTGACTAAACAGTTTTGAATGCTGTTTTGTCCCTTTTTGAGGACATAATAGTTAATATTCAGTTACTGTCAATCAAAGATGCCTGTAAATTTGCATAGAATTGTACTTTGATATGTACTTTGGTATGCTTAGTAAGGACATGTTAGTAATACTAACAGGCTCTTACAAAACATATCAAAGTCGGGAGAGCGTAGGAAAGAGCTCTGGCGCCCGGTGAGAGAAGCAGATCCAGCAGCAGGAGAGTGCAGGAAGGAGACCCTGTGCTGGATAGCTACACTCCCTTCTCCCCTATTCTCCTCTACCCTCTCCCCACTTCTCCTTTACCCCTATGCACCTTTACATGCCTTTTCACCCCTATCCACCACTACTCCCTCTCGCCAATACTTCTACCCCCTCTCTGCCTCTACCTCCCTTCCCTCTTCTACCCCCTCTCCTTCTCTATCCCTCCCTCTCCTCCATTATCCCCACTCTCCTCCTTTATCCCCGTCTAAGCACCTCTCTCCCCCTCTTTATTGCTCGTCTCGCTTTTTCTCTTTCCCAGATGCTTTGGGGTCAATTTAATTCAGTGCACTGGGAATAGCACAGTGAGAGCGCTCCCAGGAGCTATTCAAATCCGCATGCTGCTATGCCCGACTTGTGGATTTCTGCTTGTATCCCAGGAGTGGTGCGAGCAAAAATCTGACAAAACTATCTCTGCAATGCTGTTTTGTGCCCTATTGTGGCTCAAACAGCCAGTAATTGCGCTAAACACCCGCGAGTACCGGCATTCTCCAACATAACAATGCGCTGAACCAAATGGCCCTGGGAGCTTCCTCCCAGCACTATTCACAGTGCACTGCAGTAAGTTGACCCCTTTGTTTCTCATTTCCCATACTCTCTCTTCTGCCCACCTAAAGAGCACTTTAGTGACAATGGTGGGAGGGAGGCCGTTTCAAGATTTTGCTGTGGGGTACACAAAATACTAGTTACGTCCCTGGATATAATCTTGGTGTATGGCCGCTTAAAGCCTTTTTGTTTTTACGTTTTATTTTGGGGCCACTCCCTGAAAAGCAGATAGATCTCCAGCATCTTGCCCACTACCTCGAGATCTCCTGGAGAGTAGAAATAAAAAGTTGACAAGTATGTCTAGGGCCTGATGTCACTACCACCATCCCAGAGGTATTGGGGACAGAGCTTTATGGGTCTGGTCTGGGGAAATAAATATGAGAGTAAGCTAAAACCTCTCAATTGGGCATACGCCTGCCCCCCCACCCTCTGCTCCATAAGAGGTAACCAATTATATATAATCCCTCCCTGTTTTTCATACTAGATGAATGTGTATAATCCTCATTTTCGATTTACGGCTAAACAAATCCTGTATGAATCCTCTCCCTTATCCCTTTCTCCCCCCCCCCCCCCCCCCCCCACCCCTTTATGCCATTTTAAAGGATTGAAAATTCTATCTGCAAACCTATATAGATGGAATTGTTCCATCAAACTTGGTTGTGTGAAATATAAATAACCATCTAATTTTACAGTATATCTCATGACATTAATATAAACCACAGAAGAATTCCATCTCTGGAGTGTGTTAGATAGTACTGTATGATTCCAGATATTACTGTATGTTGACATGTCCACGCCATTTGTCTATAACTCTGTCTCTCTTTTTTTTTTTTTTTTTTTTTAATGTATATATGCTTATATATTTAGATCTTTATATGTTCACCTGTTACCCATAGTCTGCTATAAAGTAAATACCACCAATGGGTGTGATGTATGTGTGCGCGAATTCCCTGCGCGCACACATGCAAGACACCCCAAATAAATATAGAGATATGGCTATTCTGAAGCCTATAGCCTTCAGAACATAACCTTAGAAATAATTTAAAACTGATTACCCTAAGATGTTGGGTGACATTCTATGGGATGAGATAATCTGACTTTGGCGAATTTTATCGCAAAAACTGACGTTTTCGCACTTTTTCCCGAATTCGCATATTTAATGAGATACGGAAATAGGCAAAAAGTGCGGTTTTGCCGCGAAATCGCACTTTTTAGAAGTGCGATTTTTAGTTTTCGCCAGAACTCGCATCCAGATGTTTTCACATTGAAAAGTATACAATTCGCATATTTAATGAGATGCGAATTAGAAAAATGTGTCTAAAAATCTCAAAAAAATCAGACCAGGTTCTGATATGCGATTTGGCCAGAACCCTGCACCGATCATAGATATCTGTGCATGGCCCTGTGTTAAAAAATGTGGAAAAGTGTTTTTTGACAAAAAAAATTGCGTGGGGTCCCCCCTCCTGAGCATAACCAGCCCGGGCTCATTGAGCCAGGGCTGGTTCCAAAAATACGGGGGACAAAAAGCATAGGGGTCCCCCGTATTTCTGAAACCAGCCCCGGACTCTTGGACCGGTCCTGGTTCCAAAAATACGGGGGACAAAAAATCTGGGGGTCCCCCGTATTTTGAAACCAGCACCGGGCTCCAACAGCACTCGGTGTCATGCCACAGCCGGGGGACACTTTTTATATAAGGTCCCCCGGCCGAAACATGAGCACCGTGGCTGGTCAGCCTTGGACGGGGTACCTGGAGGAGTGGGGACCCCCCCATAAAGGGGTCCCCCCCAGGCTTCACCCGTCCAGGGCTGAAGCCCGGGGCTGTCACCGGCGTCCGTGGCCAGTGGACGCCGGCCTGATAGTGTTAAATCTTCCATACATAACATTGCTTGATACAGAAGAACTACAAGTGCCAGCAGACCTCCCCCGCATGCTGGGACTTGGAGAACCACAAGTCCCAGCATGCGGGGCATTAATGGGCCCGCTGGGACTTGTAGTCCACCTGTAAAAAGAATGTTAAAAAAAACACACACACAGAGCAGTAAAACTTTATTACACACACACACACACCTCACTTTTACACCGCTATACATACCGATCCAGGATCCAGCGCTGGTCTCTCTGCAGCAGAGCCGGACAGCCCGCACTGACAGCGGGCTGAACCGGCTTCCTCCGATGCAGCTAACAGCTTCTGTCGCGCTGTCCCAGCGCTACAGAGGCTGAGAGCGTGATTGGCCGATGCGTCTCCATGGAGACGCATAGCTCAGCCCTGATTGGCTGAGCTATGCGTCTCCATGGAGACGCATAAGCCAAAGACGCTCTCAGCCTCTGTAGCGCTGGGACAGCGCTACAGAGGCTGTTAGCGGCATCGGAGAGAGCCGGTTGTCCCCGCTGTCAGTGCGGGGGTAGCTGGCTCTGCAGCAGAAGGGAGACCAGCGCTGGATCCTGGATCGGTGAGTATGTGGGTGTAAAAGTGAGGTGTGTGTGTGTGCAATAAAGTTTTACTGCTCTGTGTGTGTGTTTTTTTAAACATTCTTTTTACAGGTGGACTACAAGTCCCAGCGGGCCCATTAATGCCCCGCATGCTGGGACTTGTGGTTCTCCAAGTCCCAGCATGCGGGGGAGGTCTGCTGGCACTTGTAGTTCTTCTGTATCAAGCAATGTTATTTATGGAAGATTTAACACTATCAGGCCGGCGTCCACTGGCCACGGACGCCGGTGACAGCCCCGGGCTTCAGCCCTGGACGGGTGAAGCCTGGGGGGGGGGGTAACCCCTTTATGGGGGGGTCCCCACTCCTCCAGGTACTCCGTCCAAGGCTGACCAGCCACGGTGCTCATGTTTCGGCCGGGGGACCTTATATAAAAAGTGTCCCCCGGCTGTGGAATGACACCGAGTGCTGTTGGAGCCCGGTGCTGGTTTCAAAATACGGGGGACCCCCAGATTTTTTGTCCCCCGTATTTTTGGAACCAGGACCGGTCCAAGAGTCCGGGGCTGGTTTCAGAAATACGGGGGACCCCTATGCTTTTTGTCCCCCGTATTTTTGGAACCAGCTCAATGAGCCCGGGGCTGGTTATGCTCAGGAGGGGGGGACCCCACGCCATTTTTTTTTTTTTTTATGAACAAAAAATCGCACATTTCCTTAAATTCGCACATTTTCATGCCTAAAATTCGCACATTTTCATGCCTAAAATTCGCACATTATCGCACCTAATCGCACTTTTCATTCCAGAATTCGCACCTCATTAAATATGCGAATTCGCGGCAAAAATGCGATATTAAAAAAGTGCGATAATGGGCGATTTTGAAAGTGCGAAAAATTCTCATCCCATAGAATGTCACCCGTTGACTCAAAACTCTTTCTAAAAAATAAAAAAATAGAAAATAAAAAATATATGAAGAATAAATGGAAATAAAAATTAAGAATAAATAAAAATTAGATTAAAGGCTAAAAGAGCTGCCCACTATTATCATTATATTTTTAAAAAACATGTATATATATATATATTGTTGTATTGTGGTTTTATCAGAACATCTAAGCATCTGAAAGACTAAAATAAATGTTTTGCAAAAGATTTACTGTAATGATGTAACGTGCCATTGCTTTTCTGTATATGTACACCAGGGGCGAAATGTAATAGGGTGTGATTTTTGGACGAGTTCCAAACTCGCCAGAAATCGCACCTTTAAAAAATCGCGTTTTTTGCCGCGAATTCGCATATGTAATGAGATTTGCCGCGATTTCGGGCGATTTTTAGTCATGAAAATGTGCGCATTTTCAGTCATGAAAATGTGCGCATTTTCATAAATGCGATTTTGTGCAAAAAAAAAAAAGTAAAAAAAAAAACGGCGTGGGGTCCCCCCTCCTAAGCATAACCAGCCCCGGGCTCATTGAGCCGTACATGGTTCCAAAAATACGGGGGGACAAAAAGCATAGGGGTCCCCCGTATTTCTGAAACCAGCCCCAGACTCTTGGACCGGTCCTGGTTCCAAAAATACGGGGGACAAAAAATCTGGGGGTCCCCCGTATTTTTAAACCAGCACCGGGCTCCAACAGCCCACGGTGTCATGCCACAGCCGGGGGACACTTTTTATACAAGGTCCCCCGGCCAAAACATGAGCACCGTGGCTGGTCAGCCTTGGACGGGGTACCTGGAGGAGTGGGGACCCCCCCAATAAAGGGGTCCCCCCCCCAGGCTTCACCCGTCCAGGGCTGAAGCCCGGGGCTGTCACCGTGGCCAGTGGACGCCGGCCTGATAGGGTTAAATCCATCATACGTTACATTGCTTTATACCGGAGAACTACAAGTGCCAGCAGACCTCCCCCGCATGCTGGGACTTGGAGAACCACAAGTCCCAGCATGCGGGGCATTAATGGGCCCGCTGGGACTTGTAGTCCACCTGTAAAAAGAATGTTTATAAAAAACACACACACAGAGAAGTAAAAGTTTATTACACACACACACCTCACTTTTACACCAGCGTTACTTACCATTCCTGGATCCAGCGCTGGTCTGGCTGCTTCCCAGCCGGCTCCCCCCGCACTGACAGGCAGCGGGGAGAACCGGCTTTCTCCTTTGCCTCTAACAGCTTCTGTAGCGCTGTTCCAGCGCTACAGAGGCTGAGAGCGCGATTGGCCGATACGTCTCCATGGAGACGCATAGCTCAGTCCTGATTGGCTGAGCTCTGCGTCTCCATGGAGACGCATAGCTCAGCCAATCGCGCTCTCAGCCTCTGTAGCACTCGGACAGCGCTACAGAAGCTGTTAGAGGCAACGGAGAAAGCCGGTTCTCCCCGCTGCCTGTCAGTGCCGGGGGAGCCGGCTGTGAAGCAGCCAGACCAGCGCTGGATCCAGGAATGGTAAGTAACGCTGTTGTAAAAGTGAGGTGTGTGTAATAAACTTTTACTTCTCTGTGTGTGTGTTTTTTATAAACATTCTTTTTACAGGTGGACTACAAGTCCCAGCGGGCCCATTAATGCCCCGCATGCTGGGACTTGTGGTTCTCCAAGTCCCAGCATGCGGGGGAGGTCTGCTGGCACTTGTAGTTTTCCGGTATAAAGCAATGTAACGTATGATGGATTTAACCCTATCAGGCCGGCGTCCACTGGCCACGGACGCCGGTGACAGCCCCGGGCTTCAGCCCTGGACGGGTGAAGCCTGTGGGGGGGGGGACCCCTTTATTGGGGGGGTCCCCACTCCTCCAGGTACCCCGTCCAAGGCTGACCAGCCACGGTGCTCATGTTTTGGCCGGGGGACCTTGTATAAAAAGTGTCCCCCGGCTGTGGCATGACACCGTGGGCTGTTGGAGCCCGGTGCTGGTTTCAAAATACGGGGGACCCCCAGATTTTTTGTCCCCCGTATTTTTGGAACCAGGACCGGTCCAAGAGTCCGGGGCTGGTTTCAGAAATACGGGGGACCCCTATGCTTTTTGTCCCCCCGTATTTTTGAAACCAGGTCCGGCTCAATGAGCCCTGGGCTGGTTATGCTTAGGAGGGGGGACCCTACGTCGTTTTTTTTTAATAAAAACACTTTTACACATTTTTATTAACAGGACCATGCACAGATCTCAATGATCTGTGCATGGTTCTGTCAAATTCGCCTGTCAGAACCTGGTCTATTTTTTTTGCGATTTTTGGTAACATTTACCAAAAATCACACCCTATTACATTTGCGAGTTGTATACTTTATAATGGGAAAACATCTGGATGCGAATTGAAATGTGACTAAAAATCGCACTTCTAAAAGTGCGATTTCGCACCGCGATTTTCAACCTATTAAATGTGCGATTTTCGGAAAATGTGCGATTTCGGCCGTTAGATCTACTGAAGTAAGATATCTAAGACACATGTAGAAATGATAGAGGAAGGAGCTGCCAGTGGAGTAATAGTCTATGAGAAAAACATCAATTGGGCAATAAGTAGTACGAAGAAAGGACAATTGTCACTGCAAATTGCAAGGTCCTATAAAAATGTGGTTAACACCTAAAATACTTGCCAAGAGTAATATTACAGCACAGTACAGGGCATACTCACAGGGCAATATTAGCCCTATTTCTAAGTCATCTGTCTCGGTCGCTTAAAAATTTTGCACGGATTGCTCCGTGTTTATGTCACCATCGCCTGACTAGATTTTAACTACATGTAGTCAACATTTAGGGGTTAGTTCTGGTTGACTGTGTAAGCTGCAAAGTTCGCAGCTTACGAGTCCTTTTAATGCTGCCCCGCCGAATGCACGGCCCGCATCCCCTCGCAACCATGAAGACACATCCCCCTGCTTGTGCCCACAGCAGGAGAAATCATTCGATGGTCAGTGACCATTGAATAATTCCTCCTGCCTTCGCAAATATAAGGCAGTGAAGACTAACTTATCCTCGCGGGCAGCGGGATGAAGACAGGGCGAGCAGCTGACGTCATGTGACATCAGCCGCCTGCCCCTGGCACACCTCGTCCCGCCCATAATCCCATGGGAATGCCCAGCATTTTCATGGGGACGCCCATGAAACACCTGGCATTCCCATTAGCGCTACCTGAGTCTGCCGCCCCACGCCCATGGCCTGCACCAATCCGCATGAATGGCCCAGTGATATTGCAAATAGCATCAGCCGTTCACAGTGAAGATGTATGGATAGCAGGCGAGGAAGCCGCCAAGTCACTGTAAGGCGGAGAAACGCCCGAGCCCTTATGCAGCCCGGTTACTGTCAGTCCGGTACTGCTATCCATACATCAGGAAACAGTTTCTTCAAAAGAGCCACATATGCTATAAATAATATGGACACTAGCACCTGGAGCTTGTCCCCTTGCTAAGGGTTGACTTCACCTCAAGGAGGAAATTCACCACATGCTCTATAAAGGAAACAGGTCCAGTATTCACTCACCAAGGAGCTCTGCATTATAATTGAATGGGACTGGTAACTATTGATATCAATGCCTCTGTTATTGACTGAACAATAAGCAAATTATAACTACTTAAGCCTCAGTATATGTCAGAACATTATCATACTCTGCCTTGTCTTATGTGTTAAATGTTGTATGTCTTGTGTGTCTTTTAATGCACTATGTACTGTATATGTAATCCCAAATGCCAGCTTCCTGTCAATTGTGGAGGGAAGGCTTGCAAAACAGCAATCCGGTCTGAATAACCCCCTGAGCGTGGTTAACTGACCCTGCACCTTTTGCTGGAGGGGAAGGTTTGCTAGGTTGTTGGTTAGTAATCAGGATGGACAGGGTCACCATTAAGGGGGTCCTGTGGGCACAGCGGTCCCAGGCATGGCCACTCTGACAGAGAAGGAAGGGCCCGGGTCACTCATTCCGCTGAAGCCCACTGCTCCAAGAGCACATGGTTTCCATTCTCCTTCACTTCCAGACTCTGGTGGCCATTTAAAATGCAGCACCATCTGGTGATTGAGCCAACCAGAGCTCACGTACCGGCAGCCGCTCTGATTGGTTATTTTAAATGATGGAGGAAAAGTCCTGACCAGAAGAGCTAGGCGGTAAGTGAGGGGGCCCGGACTAGAAATCAGTCCCGGGCCACAACATTTCTAGTGGCAGCTCTAAGGACGAACACATTTATCCAGGGTTGCCTACCCTCCCGGAATGGTCGGGAGAGTCCCTGGGGGCAACCCTCTCGCATTTCCCTTCATCTCCCGTGAACCCCTCTGCCCGGCAGTGTGGTCCACGAGTCAAATTGCGTGACTGCGTCATTTTAGCCCCACAGTGCAGTGCAATTTGCTGTCAAATACAGGCATTGCACTGCGTGGGGCAGGGCTAAAATGATGCGATCGTACTAGACACACCCCAATAGTGCAGCACATCCATGGCTCTGCCCCAGGACCACCCTTTCCCCTCCAGGTGATGGCCATGCCCCCCTGCTTCAGTGAGCTTGCTGCCATCTCCCGTGGAGGGCAGCAGAAAAGTCAGCAACTATGCATGTATCTGGTAAGGATGCTAGGGTGTCTAGTATATATGAAGGGTCTAGTTTATTAAGTGTCAACTAAAATCAATAGTGCCATTATACTGACATTAAATTGAAGGAAAAAAGAAGAAAAACAAGAAACAAACCAACATTACTACAGAAGGACTGCGTTACAACCACACAGCTCATTTCATTATGAGGCCTCGCCTTCTGACATGAGAACAGCAGGACCAGGCCTACTACCCTTCTGGCTGAAAACTTCATGACTCCCCGGGATTACCCCTCAAGATGAGCAGGGAACTGTAGTGGAGCATCAGGACTAGGTTTGGCAGGAACATTTTTCATCTCATACCCACCTGCACTACTCTCATTAACCCTTTCAAGTCCAACGACTACCCTAGCGCTAGCAGCAGATCCAATGGTGAGCCACTTTAAAATAAGAACATTGACATCATTCAACATTAAATGTAGACCATTTTTGAATGAAATTTTTTTTTTAAATTAAGTTAAAGTTTTTTAAACAAAACAGTTTGAATTGCAAAAGAAAGATATTTGGACCGCAAAAGGTTAAGAGCCGGGACATTTATAATTTTATGAACAAAAAATGTTAACCCAATCTTCCTCCCTTCCGTTGGTTACTTGCAAATGTGTTCTTAGCCTGTGCTTTTGTTTTTTTTCTAACAGCGTACTTCATCCCCACTGAGTGCAATTCCTGTAATGTGTACCTCCAGTGATTGCAAAGGGGGGACCTATGGATTGCACACGCCAGATGGTCCCCTCCGATGGCCCCTTTGCATGTAGGATCTCCTTCACGTGGAGCTTTCTATACAGGGTATTTCATGCTACTATAATTTCCCATTTATGCATTGGGCCCTTGTACAGTATTATCATCATCATCTATTTATAAAGTGTCACACAGGATCCAGGTTACAGAGTTCATAAACCAGTAAACAAAACAAGAAAATGCTGACACAGTTCAAGCCATATAGGATAAGTAGAGGGTACAGTATATAAACATATCTGCCTCAGCAGATGAAACTGAAAAAATGATTAGGGTGGCATAAACCTGAGGGATTAGATGCCTTTAAAGGAAGTATGGATATATTTAAGTAAGAGAACAGGCACATGAGGAAAGATGGCCCTGCTCGAGAGAGCTTACACTCTAAATATAATAATGTACCACCCACATTGTAACCTTTATAGTACATCCAACATGGCTGCTTCATCTGGTAAGCTTGTGGATGAGATGAAAAATACACGGACCTGACACATTTGTGGGGACTTTACACAGAGCGTTAGGACACTGCAATCACCCCATTTTGTGTCATCTCTTCTAAGAGGATGTGGTCAGGATCCCAGTGGTCAGGATGCCAGTGTTCCATATACCAATGCTGGTAACGGATTAGGATGCCGACACCTGATTACCAACAGCCAGCATCCTGATCGGTGAGCATATGGGCATGCTAGCATGCGGCCGGGGAAAGGAGGTTTAGGTTTAGGCACTACTAGGGGGACTCAGTGTGTATAGGAATATTAGGTTTAGGCTGCGGGGAGGTTAGGGGGGTTAGGTTTAGGTAATGGGGTAAGAGTTAGGGAGAGAGGGAGGGTTAGCTTGCTGCAAGTGAGGGTTAGGGTGAGGTGGTAGGGGGAGATGGTTACTAACTGAGCCCCTGGTGGGATCCCGGGGTCGGTCTTGTGACCGCCGGGATATCATATGTATCGCTTTCTAGGGATTGACTATTCCACCCAGGGTAATCCTGCGCAATGCGCCTAGGATGGGTGCCTCAATTGTTACTTTGTGAGGGTAAAATACATAATCTGTTGAAGTTATTACTCAAAATGCCTACACCAATCCTGCATTATGATTACCGTGCATTCAAGGATTTCTGTGTGGCCTGCCTGCATACCTCCCCTTTTATTGGTGGCTCAGTGGGACCTGTGCGTCCGTCATTTTGGGGGTGTGGCTTCGCAAGAGGGGGCATGGCCTTCAAATCGCATCACTTGCGCAAGGCAATGCCAGCATTTTGACGCTGCTGCCCCTCTGCCTGCGGGGAATAGATGCTGTGCACATGCGGACAGTGTCTATACCCTGCTGACAAGTGGGTGGCAGCGAGGACCCCCAACTGCCCCCCTCCCCTTGCTGTGGGACATTGCTGGCCCCGGGTGGGCTGCGGGAACGTTCTCGCGGTAAATGGGACAGTTGGGAGGTATATGTCTGTTGCTATATTACTGAAATCTTTAGCATGGATCGCTAATCTGATCATTCCAGTTGCCTGTGAGTAGAAAGCTGCTGCCCAGACAAAGAAAAAACAACCTTTGCAAAATTGGGAAAGAATTGCGAATGGATCACTAACCGCAATCCACTCGCAAATCCATACGCAGTTCCTGAAAGATTGAAGAGAATTTGCCTGTGCAAATTTGATTAGCTCTGAGGCTTCCACTAATCTGCGACTGAGACAGGGTGGAAGTGGTCAGCACTGATGTCACAGACCCCCCCTGAAATGCCTGGCCACGTCTGTGTTTTACTGACACACTCAGAACAACATCAGGTTATAAACCCCAAACACCGGCTTCCTGTCACTCAAGCTCCAGCCTCATTGCATTTACAATCCATACACATTTTCAGTCAATAATTTCCATAGCTCATGCACAATGCATATGGTACGCATGTGCAGACATTCGATAATTGCTTGATATTTGAATTCTCTAATTTGTGAATCGTCATTAGTCCTGGTGGAGAAAGAACACTATATAAATAAAATATTTTTTATAAATAATAAAAATTAAATTATTTATAGAATCTGATTTGTTGCTACTGTATGTTCTCTGCATGAACTTTAATACAAAATATGCAGCAGTACATATGTTGTTGCTGTAAAACAGTGGGCACTTCTTGGAGGCAGTTCCATTAGGGAAATTCACAGTCTAATACATCACAGGATAGAAGTAGATGTACAAACAAGCAGGATTCTCTGGCAGAATGGCTGCAATGCTGGGTGTGGTATGCTAGCGCGACAGTCAGGATTTCGATGGTCAGTATAACTGACATCAGAATCCCGATTGCCGATACTCGCTGTTTGACCACAAGTTCTATTCCCCCATTATGTAGATTAGCCCCTGTGAGTAAGGATCCAGACTGTCGGGCATTTTACAGCCCGGTTCCTAATGCTGGTGTACTGACCAAATATCCTGACTGTCACTCCGTCATCCGGCCCCCGCCATGCTCCAGTCCCTGTGATTTTATTTTATTGGGGGGGAAAGTCTGTATTAGATTTTTGGGGCTAATTGATAAATAGGGGGAAATTTAATACGAATTCGAAAAATCGTATTTGCATTCTTGATACGAATGAATATGAATGAATACGGCTGGTGTAGTCGCATTTTCATTTGTATTCCAGAGGATAATTTACTAATCAGTCATATTTGACTGATTCGTATTATCTGATGGCGTACTGATTCATATTTTTGCCTATACGAATTTGTATTTTAAATACAAATTCGTACTTTTAAATACAAATGAATATTTTTAAATAAAAATTTGTATTTTAAATTACATATTCGTATTGGCAGCCTGCACGGATTAGTCAGATACATGCAGGATTCAGTGTAAAACAAATAAAAAACAGCGTGGGTCCCCCCCCCCCCCCCCAGGCTCCACGGCCGGGTCTGGTTCCCAAAATACGGGGCACAAAATGAATAGAGGGTCCCCCAATATTTTAAAAACCAGCCCCAGGCCCAACCAGCCAGCAGGGTAATGCCCCAGCCGGGAGGAGACTTTTCATACAAGTGCCCTCGGCCAAAGCATTCGTCCCTACTGACCAGTCAGCCTGGGCAGGGGTCCTGGGGATCCCCCGACGAAGGAGTCCCCCCCCTCCACTTACCTGCTCAGGATGAAGCCTGGTGCTGTCCCCAGCACTCATGGGCGTTGGGTACCGGGCTGATATTTGTGTAAACAATAGCATGAAACACCATTGTGTAGTACTGTGGAACTATGAGTCCCAGCAAGCCTCCCCCATATGCTGGGACATGGAGAACCACAAGTTCCAGCATGCGGGGCATTAGAGGGCCCACTGGAACTTTTAGTTCCACAGTAATAGAAATAGTTAAAAAAGCACACTGACACACATAAAAAAGAAAACTTTCATACATCCAAAGCCCACACATACTGATACTTACCTTTCTTGAGCCCATAGGTAGCCCTGAGTCCGGTGATCCTGGGTTCAGGGGTCCGGTGATCCGGGGGCCGGCGATCCTGCGTCCAGGTTCCAGTAATCCTGGGTCCGGCGATCCTGGGTCTGGGGTCCGGTGATCCTGGGTCCGGGTCCATAGAAATCCTTTGGGGGACATGTGGAAGTAAATTCTACATACCTCCGGCGAAGATCGGTCCTCTTGGTTCCCGCGTAGTCCCTGGAGCCACAGAAAAAAAATCGCAAGTCCCGTACCATCGCACTGGAGAGGCGCTGAAGTTTCAACTTCAGCGCCTCTTCCTCGAATTATTCTATTGGCCGCCTAGCGGCCAATCAGGAGCTGAGAAATTCGGCTCCTGATTGGCTGCCTAGCGGCCAATAGAATCATTCGGGGGAGAGGCGAAGAAGATGAAACTTCAGCGCCTCTCCAGTGCGATGGTACGAGACTTGCAATTTTTTTTATGAAGCTCCCAGGACCCAGGATCACCAGACCCCAGACCCAGGATCACCGGACCCCTGGACCCAGGATCACCGGACCTAGGGCTACCAACGGGCTCAAGAAAGGTAAGTATCAGTATGTGTAGGCTTTGGATGTATTAAAGTTTTATTTTTCATGTGTGTCAGTGTGCTTTTTTAACTATTTCTATTACTGTGGAACTACAAGTTCCAGCGGGCCCTTTAATGCCCGCATGCTGGGACTTGTGGTTCTCCAAGTCGGGGGAGGCTTGCTGGGATTCGTAGTTCCACAGTATTACACAATTGTTTTTCATTCAATTTTTTACACAAAGATCAGCCCGGTACCCAACGCCCAGGGGTACCGGGAACAGCACCAGGCTTTAGCCTGGGCAGGTAAGTTCTGGAGGGGGGGGGACTTCGTTGGGGGGGTCCCCACTCCCCCAGTACCCCTCCTGAGGCGGACTGGTCTGTAGGGATGAATGCTTTGGTCAGGGGGACTTGTATAAAAAGTCTCCCCCCGGCCATGGCATTACCATGCTGGCTGGTAGGGCCTGGGGCTGGTGCTTAAAATACGGGGGACCCCTATTCATTTTGTCCCTCATATTTTGGGATCCAGACCCGGCCCTGGAGCCTGGGGCTGGTTTTAAAAAGTCAGTGGAGCCCTATGTCAGTGGTTTCCTAATCTTTTAACACCAGCCCTGGTTTTTTCAACCTGGTGCTGGTTACGGCCATGGGGGGACGCCGTTTTTTGAAATGTAATTATTAATTTATTTAGTTTTACACTGAAGCCTACACAGAGCTGATCGATCAGTGCAGGCTAAATACAAATACGCCAGGAAATTTAGGTCTATTTTTTCTGCTGTATTTGGCTGGCCATTACGGCCGATTTAAGCTAATTAGCTAATTAAGAAAATTAGCTAATTTTAGGCGTATTTGCCTTAGTAAATTTCCCCCATAGTCTCCTATGTTTTAGCAGTTGTAATTTTCAGTTATGTACCATCAAAGTGAGAAAATAAATCCACTCACTAGCTTCTTCTGTGAGCCTAATGTTTTCTTCATGTTTGGGTTCATGCCCTGATTAATGTCATCTGACATTGGAGCAGGGAGTGAATATATTCTGTACACAGCTTTATATTGATGTCATGGGAAAAACTCAATTCCCAGCTTAACTCCTTGGATTCTGTTTCAGGGCACAAACTGCATATACAAATTGTGACCTCTAACTATAACATTATTTAAGTACAAGATGTTTAATATTCTTTTATATTCGTTCATAACAAAAGTTAATAAAACAATAAAATGTGTCCATGTAATGTTTATATCACACTACCACTTACAACATTATTGAGTATGTTTTCTAACTCAATTTATCAGGAGCCCCTGCAAATGTTACAGTATCATTTGCCTATGTGATACTTAATGCACAACCCAGTTCATCTTGAAAATTGCATCTCATATAGGGCAGTATTCAATGAGAAAAGTTCTCCGTGTTTTGTGGAGAATTTGTGCTTTGTTCGCCTTGGACGGAGCATTTTGCTCTCCAAAAGCGAGCAACCCTATTCAATGTGAAATATTCTCCGTCTTTCTAAGTGATTTTCGCCGTCTCTCTCCGTGTAGAAATTCTCCATCTTTTGATGGAGAGCTGGAATGTGAACTTTTAAACTAAAAGGATTTTTTTTTTATTTTGGTGTAAAAAAATCAGGTTTTTTTTTCTGTGAAGGGGCATGTTATTTTTATTCATGTGCTTATAGCACATGAATATATATTTAATTTAAAAAAAATATATTTTTTTAAATTTTTTTTTTTTTTTTTTACACAGTGCAGCCAGCAGGGGGCCGGAGCGCTCGAGCCGCTCATTAGATATTCATATATTCACTGCATCCGATCATTACATATGCACGATCGGGTGCAGTGAATACTGGGTCCCCCGCTGGCTATAGGGGGGGGCAGCCTGTGCTGCCTGGGTCCCGGGGGGGCCCCCTACCCTCCACATATGTTCTGGGGCATCCAGGGAGACTTTAATCTCCCTGGATGCCACCGTCCCACGGCTCCCTGTCAGCTCCCTGCCGCGGACGCTCGTCTGCTGCAGGGGTTAAGACTCGCTGCGAGTGGCGGCGAGTCTTAAATACATTGAATAGTGGGAGCAGGAGGCTCCGGAACACGGAGAGTGCATGGCGAGAGAAAAAATCTCTCGCCATGCACAGAGAATTTTCGTCATTGAATACTGCCCATAAACTGAACACAATGCTAAAGACACATAGCGCCTTTGAAAACAAAAAGGATGAAAGTAAAGTTCAATTACAACCCAGGTGCTCGGAGAAGTATATTGTGCAATATATAACTTTTCTAACATGTTTGTCAATATTTCTCTAAACAATAACACAGATTAATTTTCAGAATATTACCACTTAATTAAATGCATATTTTTATTGATACTGTACATGATATATGTACAGCACATTGTAAATTGTATTTATTTCCTAAATATTTCTTAATGCCACACGTTACGCTCTAAGTGGCTGATGAAGAGTTAAAGCAAGCTGTCCTAATTTGCTCCCATCTTGTGCGCACACGAAATGTGTATATTCATCATTACATGCCCTGTTATAAGCATCTCTAGTGACAACAGGTATAAATACACACACACACAAGCAGGGCCGAAACTAGGGATTCCGGTGCCCGTGGCAAGGCAGTCATTTGGTGTCCCCCCCCCCCCCAGTGATGCTGCTGCGCGCCGAAGGCGCACCGAAATTTTCAGGGGGGGGGGGAAGGGGGGGCGGCCTATAATCGCTGCTCTCCCGGGAGGCCACGCCCCCATTTTGCCGCTATGGGGGCATGACCCAGAGGCTCTGTGAGCCTCTAGCCATGCCCCCAGCCCCCTGGCTGCGGGAATAGACGCTGTGCGCATGCGCACAGCGTTTATTCCCCGCTGCTTAGTTAGCAGCTGACAGGGGGGACTGGACCAAATGACGCCTTGTCCCTGGCGCCGGAGACCCCCCCCTCCCCGCACAGTCCTCTCACTCACCGCCACGGCTGCTGCCCTTCTCCTCCTCATCCCATGCTGCTGATGGTGTAGCCGCATCTTACTTTGACTTCGTCCGTCTCCTACTAGCGCTGCGGCGGGAAGCGCTGATGACTTCAAAAAGACTTGCCGGACGCTGATTGGCTGAATTCAGCCAATCAGCGTCCGGCAAGTCTTTTCGAAGTCATCAGCGCTTCCTGCAGCCGCGCTAGTAGGAGATGGACGGAGTCAAAGTAACATGCCGCTACAGCGTCCACACACCTGTCACCGGACCTCACAGCGCCCCTCACCTCCAGCGCCCGGTGCGCGTGACCCCCCAGCCCCCCCCTAGTTACGGCCCTGACACAAGTCAGCATAGACAATCATTTTTGTCAACAAGTCCTCTCTGAAAACATGCAAGATGCACTTGCAAATACAAGTTGCATTCATTTGTGCATCATGGTGGCTTGTAAGGGTTAGTAGTATTTCTATAAAAGTTTACTTATAGTTTACTTATACTTGCCTACTTTTCAAACATGAAGTCAGGTTGGTTATTGGGCATTGCATTGTGCAGTCATTGGTTATAAGGCATTGCATTGTGCCTTATAACCAATGCAGGGACATTCCACTGATGACCCCATTTTAATGTTTATATATCTGAATCCCCCCCCCCCCCCAAAGTAACAGCTGCATAATGTGGGCTAGGCGAATGCAGGGAGATTGCTAGACTCTTTAGGGAGTCAGGAAGATTGCCACTATTTCAGGGAGTCTCCTACATTGTATATCTGCGAAGCCAATCACAGGCCGGCCATGTTTCTGTTTGCAGCGGCTTTATGTGGCATCATGCAGCCACCGCAACCCTCCCCCAGACTAGTCTGAACATACCAGCTCTACTCTAATCACAGGCAATCGCAAATTCAGGGCTTGTGCATGTAAATGCGAAGAACTGCGGTAATTGGCAAATAGACATTTTCACCCTTCAGTGTTTAGGTCTGAATCAGGCCCACTGCATGGTATAGCGCAGTGGTCAGGGAACTCGGTCCTCATTACCCCACGCAGTGCATGTTTTGCTGGTCTCACAGAATCACAAGTGAAATAATTAACTCCACCTGCGGACCTTATAATATGTGTCTGTGAGTAATTAGTACACCTGTGCACCTGCTGGGTTACCAGCAAAACATGCACTGTGTGCGGTAATGAGGACCGAGTCCCCTGACCACTGGTATAGCGGGACCATTTGACTATAATCTTCTGAGCAAATCATTAATCAAAGTGGGATGTTTTTGGACTATGGTATGGTCGTTGGGCTAAAGCGCTCTTGCTTACACACAGGCTAATCACCCAGTCAACCCCATCACTGTATAGGGTGTATTACGCTACAGATTTTGAAAATGTGCGCAGAACTAAAATGTAAATTGAAGTGTAAAAATAGCGCTTTGGGCTACATGTAAAAGCAGCCAGTATTTGCGGGAATGCGGCGATCACAATCCACGCTCCTGTTGCATCACTGATGGGACTAGCCCCCAGCCCCTCTGTCTCCCATTAATATATGTAGAGCAGCAAGTGATAAGGGGTCTCCCAACTGCCCTCCCCCACCACAGGACCCTGCTACAGGTGGGACAGCAGGACAGTCCCCCAAAAACGGTACTGTCCCACTAAAAATCAGGACACTTGGTAGACATGAATTACCATGCATACTTTAAAAGACACTGTATTTGAATGTCTTGGATTGTTCCAAATACAAAGTTACATTGCTTTTTCCTTTCCTTTACTCCTTTGTTCCCACCTCAGTAATTACATGGCTTCATATAAATGAATACTTACTGTACATCCAAAAGCTCATAAGATATAAAGGCAATAAATTCAGAATTAAAAATAACATTTGAACATAAAATATGTAAAAGTTTTGCTTCTAATGGAGCGTTTTGTTGCTTCCTGTATTTTGCTGAGCTCTATATACATTCACGCAGAAGTGAACCATCTGGCCTGGGTAACAAGTGCCTGCATGATTTAAAGAACCTGTATTTGTGCCTCCAATGCTCTATATATTCTTCTGCTGTCTCTTTCACATTTGCTTCAAGGCTATTTCACATACCACAGAATTCCTAACTTACAACTTTATCCTACAGCATTAAAAATGTTACGGAGTGTTTTCCCCCTGTATGCACTAAGAAACTAGTTACTGTGTAAATATCATATAATGGCTAAAATATTCACCTAATCTGACCTAAGCAATGATCCATCCAGCATCAGGTACTGTATGTTTGCACACAAATCTGTATACAGTATATTGGGAGACTATACATTATATGAAACATCAGTAACAGTATTCTGAAGAAGAAAAAAAAACTTTTTTCTTACCATGAAATCATTGGCAAATTCATCCAACCTTTCTTTCTTTTTCTGGTAATTATCAAGATAAAGCTGTATAACCTCCCTCTGCTCCATCTTGTTAGGCCAGCAATGAATACAGTCACATCTAGAAGATGTATAATGAGACCACCAGGCAGAGGCGAGGAGTGTGGTTAGAAAACATTACGACAAAAGAAACAAGTACTGTATAAACTTTTAAGCGGAAGCTATTACTGACAGCTACTTGTGGTCAAGAGAAAACTAGAAGCTGACTGGGTCCTATAGCCTTCCACTTTTTTTCCACAGGCTGTATATGCTAAAACTACAGCCTCTTCATTTTTCATAGAGAATGCTCAGCTTTATACTGAATACTGAACTGTGTTTTATTGAATTCACACATGTCACTGAGGGCAGCACGAACATTGTATTCTGCATTGTGGCTCTGCTGTGACAATATGTTTTTACCTCTTCCTCTATGTCATAAACAATGTGTTCTTTGTTGATATAGATCAGAAGATAGCTTATTTGCATACACTGTACATATGTGCTATTGTTAGGCTGCAATACAGTAACATAAAAGATGAGCATTCTATCCAGGCATTAGTTAGTGTGATCCTGTTTGCGTTGTGTATTTATGCAACATACATATTGTGCATATATTTTATATATTCACTAATTACTATCTAATGAGCATATTTATCAATATTATTTTTAATTAAAAAATTTGAAAAAAAAAAGGGTGTTTTGTCACCCAAATGTGCTAAAGGGAAATTGGAAAATTTGCTAAATTTTTCTCAAAGCCCTTAATATCACTTATTTTAATAGTAAGCAGATCTACTTTTTTATTAAAGATTTATTAAAATCTGATAAAATACTGGAGGGAGCCCGGTGATAATATTGCTGTCTACAAGTAACGTTATTAGTGCTTCCATCTGCTGTGGAGGATCTCATTCGTCAGAATCATCAGATCACCACAAGTGAAATTGTTGCTGCACAGACGATAAGCAAGGGAACTATGCATCACATAATCCACAACAAACTTGCTTACAGAATGGCAAAGTTTCTGTCAGAAAATCTAAAGTTGGCGAAACTCAACTGTTTCGGTACAAGGAATAGATTTCATTGCCAAGGTTGTCGTAATGAGACTTGGTGTCACAACTTCGACCCTGTCTTCAAACAGATGAGCATGGAGTGGCGGCATCCCAGCTCCATTCATCCCAAAAAAACACAATCACTAGCGAGAAGGCCAGAAAAGGGCACTCAGTTTATTTTTTCAAGGAGAAGGACCTCTACTCATTGACTGGCTGGAACAGGGTGGTGCCACAGTTAATGCTGACTGGTACATTGCTGAGGGTGAAACAGGCCATCAAAAACAAGCTCAGAGGCAAGCTCTCGAAAGGGATAGTGCTGCTCAAGGACAACACTAGGCCACGTGTGGTCAATCAGACCCTCAACCTGCTAGCAAAATTTTGATGGGAGGACCTGAAACCTCCTACATACAGCCCCAATATCTCCCCATGTGACTCCCATATCTTTGGCCCTTAAAAAAAATCTATGAAAGGTAAACGGTTCACCTGTGACAAGGTGGTGCAAGACACCGTGGAAAACTGGTTCCGTCAGCAACCCAGGAGTTTCTACACTGAAGCCATCCACTCTTCCTATGAGCTGGGATCAGGGCATCAATGCAAATGACAATTATGTGTAGTTGTAGTAATCTTACGCATACCCTGTAATGAAATATATCATACAATTGTCTCCATTTCATTTGGGCACTAATATATATATATATATATATATATATATATATATATATATATTTATTAAAAGCATAGATGCCTGGCACTCTGCTTGGTGGTTAGCAACTTGTGCGGTGCGCTGGATCCCCAATGGGATAAATAGTCATTCAAATTTATCACAGGCACTCACAGCATTCATCATTTGTAATCCCAAGGGAAATAAAGAAACCCACTCGGGTGAGTTATGCCAACGTTTCGGGTACTTGACCCTTTATCAAGACATGAAGAAAAAAAGTGACAGGTACTTACATTTATAGTAGAATCATATGAACAAACACCCAGTGCAAAAAATCAAAGCAACTCCCAGTAAGTGCGCCAAAACCCGGAGCTCCTATGACGTCATCCGTGCGACTCTGTGTCTGTCAGATTAGTCAGAGCCAGGGGGCGTGACAGGGGGGAGATTGTGCTAGCACGATCTATAAATGTAAGTACCTGTCACTTTTTCTTCATGTCTTGATAAAGGGTCAAGTACCCGAAACGTTGGCATAACTCACCCGAGTGGGTTTCTTTATTTCCCTTGGGATTACAAATGATATATGTGACCAAGTTGAATGACTATATATATATATATATATATATATATATATATATATATATATATATATATATATATGCACATGCACAATGGAGATGAAATAACTATTTTTCTAAAACACCCTTCTGTGAGAATGCTGAAACCATAGAAATATACAAAATCTCCAATGGCTATTAAATAAGGCACAAGTTAAAAAGTAAAAGTTAAATACATTTATGAATTGTAAAAAAGGGGGACATATACATAAATATATAAAATTATATAGACACAAAAATATAAAAATGGTGTACGTTTTAGGGAGAAATAAGATCAATTTTTCATGGTAAAAAGTACTGGATGTACAATGAATAAAAGGATAGTTTATCTTATGAGGTAGCAGCAGGCAGGAAAAACACCCAACCAGATGGAACAAGACAGTTTCAATGAAAAAACATGAAAAATTCATGTTGACTTTTTGACCTGTTATGTCATTATATATAAATATTGAATATTTGAATTTGGGGTCCACTAAAATATTATCCTGTTATCGTAGAGGTCGTAATCTGCGTGACATGTTGGTTAAGACCAATGTAGTCATAGATCCTGCTGCTAAAAAATCTAGTCGCCTTGGATGTAGTGTTGCACATGTAGTGCACATGTGTTACCTGGGGATATATTTCATCACCCACATTCGGGTAAACCTATTTACATTAAACATGCCCTCACATGCAATACCAGATTTAGGGTGACATTTAATAGGATGAGAGATTCAGAAAGTGAGAGATTTGGTAAGAAATCTCTAGTTTTTTAAAGCGACAATCATTTACACTGCAAAATCAAACTGGTTTTGCAGTGTAAATGATTGCTGCTTTAAAAAACCAGGAGATTTCTTACCAAATCTCTCACTTTATGAATCTCTCATCCTTTTAAAATTCCTCCATACTGTCTATGAAATCATCTGTCTATGTGGTTTAGTCTATGTGGGTAAGACTGAATGCCCATTTAGAGATAGGATGGCTCAGCTGCCCGCCGTTCATCCATAAAGAGTGCACAGGCCACTGACATGAGTATAGAGCCATTCGGTTGCCAGATATTTTTTTCAGTTTTTCCCATGGTTTAGCTACTTTAAAATATTGGATGATTGACCACATCCCCCTCAATTCGAGGTGGGAATCGTGACCTTAGACTCTTGCAGTGTGAGGCACGGTGGTTTGCATGACTGGGCACATTGGCCCCTAAAGGCCTTAATGAATACTCTGGCATTACCACTTTGGTTTGATTTGATTGTATTTATCTATCCTGTCATTATGTATATACATGTATATTGATGCTATATTGATTGCTTTGATGTTTATAATGAATTATTAATATTTCAAAGTATTTTTTGTAGTTTTATATGTAATATCTTTTTTTTTTGCTGTTTTACCTAATTTTGCTGTTTGCAAGCCGCGATGTTGCAGCTGTTCCCGGGCGTTCAATTTTTGTATGTCTGATGATGATGCCGCTGTAGGCATCGAAACATTGCATTAAAAGTTTATTGTTTTCAATTTGGAGTGCCGCATCTACCCTCCGAGTGAGGGCACTCAGCAAGCAACCATTTTAGGTGGCCGTGCCGGACATCACCTGTTTTCTTTCTCTCTATCTCTCTCAAATATATAGTGTGTCACCTGGGTTTCAATTATTAAAACTGACATTGTCTTAAGCAGTTCAATGTTTCAGTCCCATCTGTATTATCTGTGTTTTCTACATTGCAATTTGGTGTGGGGGCACCTGGGGATTCCACTGTTGGCATTCTGACTGTCAGAATGGTGACTGCCGGGATATCATTAGCATCCATACCCGGCAGCAGCTTTGTTATGCCATCTGTTATCGGACTTCTGCATGTTTCTTCCTCTCCTCAGCTCTTGGATTGTGTAAGTATCCTGTTTTTGCTTGTATTTATGTTTGTGTGTAATGTAAGTACACAGGGCCTAATTCAGACCTGATTGCAAAGCTGGTAGAAAATGTGCAAACCTCAGTCAAGGCCCCTTTTTTCGCTGGCAGTATCCAATCAATGCTCATGTAATTGATGACCCATTTTAAAACAAAATGTGCTTCCATTGGTTTGTGAGAGAGCTGGTGTTATAACCGGCAGTTGTTACATCATCCTTTCATGAAAAGTTCTAGTGGTTTTTCAATTATTTGAGATCAGGAAAAATGTGCTCTGTTGGGGATCCTCGAGGACCTTGTTTGGGAACCACTGATTTAGATGATAGTGTAAAACAATCTGTGCAGGTGTGGAATGAGGGGCCTGCTGCATGCATGCTGTACATCCCACTCATGGCATTCTTTCCGGGTTTCCTCCCCCAAACTGAGGGTTAGCCCTGCCCACCAGCCAATCAGGGGTGGAGATTTCCGGATTCCCCCACCTGACTGACTGGTGGGAAGGACTAACCCCCAGTTTGGGGGAGGAGCCAAAAATGTAAACAAAACATTCTTGCTCCAGTCCCGTGGGCTAAGAAGCAGATTGATTTTAGCCTGGTGCCTTGGTGAGTGAGTATAATTTCCTTCCACAGGTACCCAAATGGATACTACTGGAAAAGGGGACTGACCTATGGTGGATCCTATAGGTACGTATATTGTGTGAGATTGTAGTGTCTAATAAAGTTGACATATTATTTAACTATTGCATTGTTGTAGAACAACCTTGGACTGTTTTGAAATCCCTCATTAAATTACAGTGGGGAGCGAAAGTTTGAGCACCGCAGGCAAAAATTCATTATAATGTGCAAAAAGAAGCAAAGGAAAGATGGAAAAACCTCCAAAAGGCTTCAAATTACAGATTAGACATTCTTATAACATGTCATGCTGGGAGTGATGCTGTAGATAACTGGGGGAAAATAGCTTAAGATGATCCACAACTGGCAGGATTACTGGCACATTACTTCCTCCTTTGCCCCCTCAGCTGTACTACTGTGCTTGCGATGGCATCTAATTTGCCTTCTGGCATATGGTATGGATTTATACCCTTGATTACTGGTGCAGTGTGATTACTGGTGCAGTGGTGTTTCATGCATAAAAGAAAGTATCTGCACTTACTTAAATCCAGATAACACATGACAATGCATCTCTAATGTCAGAAAGTGTGACTAGAATATATTATATATTTAGATAAAGTTTGCCACCCTCTACAGTGTTTTTTATAACTTCAGGAGGAAAATGATACTAAGCGGGTAGCCACAGACTGAGAGTGTGGCATACAAAACTAAAGCAGTGTTGTGTGGCTCTTATAAGACTTATGTGAGAAGACTCTGCTTTAAAGCCAAACTTTTTATATACCTTTTATTACTTTCATGCCAATTTATTATATGCATATTAGCTGTAGTACATTGGAGGCCGAGGTTAAAAAGAGTTGAGATACAAATAATTAACTCTCATCCTAACATTACAATTATATGAACAAATGTTTCTCAAATATTATTCATAATAAACTTTATATATTGGCCACCACATGTGGTCCACAGCGCCATACATATGGATCATTTTAGATCCTCACGAAGGGGTTGCATATTCTCCTATATTTTTTTATTTACAATAAGGGTATGTACCAAAGTAGAAAATCATTGTGGTGACATTAGATTGTATACAAAGTTACAAACAAGAATGCGCACACAATTCGCACCATTCCTCCCAATGAATAATGACTCAGACAACAGAGTTGCAATTAAAGAGGTCACAGAAAAATTGATTGATCTAATTGAATTGGTAGATTATAAGCGGAGAGAAGCAGTGCGCACCCGCAGCAACAGCACCGTAATATATATTTTTAATAAAAATTTGACAGAAGACATTCTGCCCTCGCGTATGTGGGTGAGCAGTACCAATACCCTTCCAAGCACTGGACCCTACCCACATCTCGCCAGTTTCCTAGCGGAAATGCCGGACAACTGTTATTGCGCATCTAGATTACACCATGGTTCACTTCTTCCTCGCCAGCTGCTCCCCATTTGCTGGTAAACAATTATAGTTATGATCACTAAACAGCATTTCAACAAAATCAAAAACACACAAATTCCAAATCTTACAATGTACAACTTATCGGGTGAGTGGGTCTTCACTGGTCTACAAGAACAAAAAGAGAGAGACTGTTCATTTGTCCCCCTTTTAGGTATGCTCCAGGTAGCTGCTATTCTGGTAATTGTAAACCTTGCCTGCCCCGAACTTCCTCCCATACCCTTGCAATCTAACTAAACATGTTGGCCAGGTTCCTCTCCATAAAAAAGTACAATGCTTACAGAGTCTACTTTAACTTGACTACAATGAAATATCATATACTGTAAACTACACTGTATTTGGCAGTATATCGGTAGGAAACATTAATAATTGCATTGATGCCGGGTTGGGGTTCGGTGGTGGTGGGTCTGGAGGAACCCTGTGCTCCTTTGGTAGTCTTGTCACTCTTGTGGGCTGCTGCACTGCCTGCCATCCTTGAGGGTTCTAGTGTGGTTCCTTTGACAGGGGAGTGTGAAGCGGTAAGCGCTGTTATGCCGGCGGCCACTCGCCCTCTCCTGCCGACAGAGCTGCCTACTCACCTAATCCTGCTCTGGTGCGCTAGTGCTGTCCCCGCTCCTGCTTGTTCCTTCTCCCAGGCAGCATCCTCCATGTCTCTACTCTCGTACTGATGCTGGCAAGTCACTTTCTGTGTTGGCGAGTTGTTGCACCTGTTGCCGTTCATCTGGTCACTTCCTTGTCTTTCTTGGTGGGTGGTATTTTGCTGCGCTTTAGTTTCCCCAACGCGTTTTGGCCTTTGGATGGGCCTTCTTCTAGGGAGTTCCTGGAAACTTCCTAGAAGAAGGCCCACCAAGAAAGACAAGTGATACACGTGGATATTGTAGTACTGTAGTAGCTGAGGATATTTCTGTATCCTCCGCCAAGTCTGCCTAACACTGGCATCTACATGCAAATGTGAACCCTGGCACTGATCACACACCAACACACATTGTAATAAGTAAGATAAATACATGTAGTTAATAAAGTCACACTGCATCGGTAAGAAACAAATAAAAACTAGCTTGGCATTAAAACACATACTTAAAGAACCATTAATACAAACAATCTGACCCATACACAATTTCAGAAAAAATGGTGACCACTTTACTGATACCACCAATTAAATCTTATCCAAAAACTGACCTCCCTCCCCATCCCTACCCCTTATTTATAATTATCTCCCCTAAAGAACAGTTTTTGTCTGATAAAAAACCCCACATTGAGTGAGACTTCAGATGTACAGTATGGGAGCTGCCCAAAAGAACTCACCCCAAACTGATGCGTTCTCTTCATGTCGCATTCTTCCCTCATGGTACTACTCATACTCCTTGTTGCAGTGTGAGAAAAGACCGTCTGTCTCTGCCTGACTCCACACAACTACTTGTGCACCCGACAATGGCACTTATTCTGGTCGGTGCGGATATATCCGCGTGCGTTCGGGCCGCCGATGTTTTGTATCTGCGCATGTGCAGAGGCGTCTCTGCGCATGTGCGAGCGGGGCGTACAGCCAAATCCCGCATGATATGTTAACACTCCGAACAGGGGGTGGAGAGGGGCGTGAAGGGCTATTTGGGCTCATTACCATATGCATACGCCCCGCGTTTCATGAGCGTTCCCATGAAAACGCTGGGCGCACGTATGGTAATGCGGCCGTGACGCACGTGTAGGGGGCGGACATATGACATCTGCCCGCCCAGATCCCTGCTTTTGCACGGAAAAATGTCCGTGTGGTCTGAGGTTGCGGGAGCTGGTGGAGCACTCGGTCCTGCATTCGATGGTCTGCGACCATCAAATGATGGGGGAGGTTCCCTTAGATGGAGGAGGCGTATTCCGTAAAAAATACACGTGCGGTCCGTTCGGCCAGCTTCTTACCGCGTACGGACGGAGTTGGCGATCCGTATGGAAGTCGGGGTTTCGCACGCACGGTCCTGGCCGCATAATCGGATCCGGCCGCACCGATCAGAATAAGGGCCAATGTGCTTATGCTGCACTGCAGGCTTCTAGGAAGAATGGTCCGGCCAGTGTGATGCCCAGATGGCAGCAAGGCCACGTTACTCACTAATACAGCCAGCGGATGCGAGCCGAGATCCGACCGCTGATATGAGTGGTGCACCAAGTTGTGATATCTCTGGCTCCTCTATTCGGGTGCTAGTGTGACAGACCACTGTTACATGTGTGACAATAGAGGGAAACGGAGACAGCACAGTCGGGGGCACCGCTCATATAAGCAGGCTGCACAGTGGTTGTGTGGCGTCAGGCAGGGACAGATTACCTTTTCTCTGACTGCCACAAATGCACCCACCCTGCCTCCACAGTCCAGCCCGCCGCTGAGCACTAAATTGGAAGGCTGTGAGGTGAGGGTCTTAAAAGAACAACTGAACTAAAAAGTTCAAAACGCTTCTGAGAATCGCACTGTGTGTGGGCACCATTAGGCTGCAAGTCGGAATGATATGTCTGTGCTGTGGGAGGGGGGGTAGTTAGGGTTCAGCGATTTGATATAATCAAACATTTTTCATATTGTTTAATCAAATTTATTTGTCTTAATTATCTAGTACTTTAAACAGTTTCGAGACTTCTTGTCCTATCATTTTCAGTTGACATTTCTTTTACCAGATTTCTTTGTAGCTCTGTCTACTGTGTATTATAGCAATATGCTAACAGCAGCAGTACCCTCACGCAAACATGAAACTTAAGTCCAAGCAGAATAAATATAAT
Source organism: Crinia signifera (assembly GCF_055691185.1). Lineage (NCBI taxonomy): Eukaryota > Metazoa > Chordata > Amphibia > Anura > Myobatrachidae > Crinia > Crinia signifera. The sequence continues at coordinate 118,882,498 of NC_139218.1, read as the reverse complement.
ACTGCTTTGTACGTGTCATTGTGATACCCGTGTCTTCTGAAAGTAAGAAAGTACTGGAGACTCTGGTAACCAGCGCTGTTTCACCTGGACAGTTCCAAAACTGTTGATACTGCACTCTTCAAAAGTGATACAAAATTGTCCAGTTCATCTTTATTATCTGTGCCCTGTTTTACTGTAGTCTTTAGTGAAAGTGAATCTTTACAAAGCATCAACTCTACAAGAAAAATATTTTCTGCAGTGTCTTGTGCATATAGGTAGGATTTCCAGGGCTGTGTACCAGCTTTGCTCTTGGCGATGGTGTAAATGTTCAGCACATGAAGGGAACTTTGTAGAAGGTCTGGCTCTACCTCTTTCTTCCATTCAATATCAAAGCAATCTTCTGTAGATGAACAATTCCATTTTTTCTCAAACATCTCTGGGGTGATTGCAACATCACTACTCAGTGTTATAGGCACAGGGGGCTCTTGGGAGACTTCCACGTCCTCTGATGAATTTAGTTCTGTTGTAAAACAAAGCAATTGAAAGTAAGTGACATAGATTTGCTCAGCAACATAATGCAGTAAAACCTCAGAGAGATATCAGAATCAGCTTTATTTGGCCAGGTATACTTGCGGATGGAATTTGATTTGGATTGCTGTGCATCATTGACCCCTTCACTGAGGAGAATGAGTCCCAGTTGTCAACCACATGTGAAGACATTAGATATTTCTTAACTTCCTCATTGGTCTAAATGACAGGTGGGGATATTTATTTATTTGATAACAGTTTCCTATATAGCACATATTCTGCAGCGCTTTACAGAGAGGGGTGTCTTTCCATCTCTGAATATTAGAGGAGTGCGGGTTCGGATTTACTTGAATCTAAAGCAGGATCATATTGGCTGTCACATCTTTTGGATAGCCAATCAATAATCCTCTGTTAACTTCGTCCAAAAACACATAGGATCTGAAAGAAGTAGGATGCATGTGTGTTTTCAGGGTAAAATCTCTGGATAGGTGCTGGAATTGGGACTAATTGGATAGTCCACGGTGGCTAAATTAGCCAGGGTAATGTACAGAAGTTAATTGAATTCCGTCCAAGTTTCTAAAATAAATCAATAGAGCACTAATTTGAAAAGCACAGAGGTTAAAAAGATTTGATTTAAAAAATATATAAACTAACCTGCTACAAGCTGTTTTGTAAAAAAGGGTAGTTCACATTTCACCGAGCTGGTAGCAACAGATCTGCACTGCTTGTTTTCATATAAAGGAGCCAATGTGTTAAAATCCATAACCCAGCTATTAATTGGCGGTTTTGTTTGATCTACTAAGACTCCCAATGATGTGTCTGATTTAGGACTATTAAGCACTTTCTGCGCCTCCTTTTTTCCAGTCGATAAGAGTCGGTAGTATAAGAGGCCCCGATCTCGTACAGCCATGTTCATTTCTTCATCTATGAAATAAAGCACATAAATAATATTATCATTGCAATGTAATCTATAAAGTGACAGAAACATGCTCTCATAACTTAACAACTGAAATATAACATATATGATACAAATATCCAAGTGATAAGAGGAATCAGACATTGAAAATACTTTATTTTTTTAATTCTGTAATTGGACTAGATACAGAATTTCATTAAGGAAGAAACTATAATTTAGTACATCTATATTTAACTACAGTAATATTATGCATATGTCTTGTCCTATACTGGATTATAATGATTTCTGCTGCATACTTTTAACCTTGATGTAATGTACGTGAGCATTATTAGAAGTATTGGATGAAGCTGCACCACATTTAAATGGGACATTGTATGGTTTGAAACCTTTTATAAACTTGTGCAATTCCAATTAATTATTATAGTTAATTTATTTGGTTCCTCAAGTATTCATTCTACAGTGCCTAACAATACATAAATGAGCGAAACTGAAACAACAACTTACAGTACAAGGCAATTTATGACAAGCACACAGTAAATAAAGAGAGAGGCATCAGGGGACAGGAAACTGAAGTCATTATTAGGGGGTTAGATGCTATATACAGTATATATTCTAATAGAGGAAAAAGCACATGAAGAGAGAGATGGCTCTATTCAGGACATATCTATTTGAATGGTAAGGGTGTAGGAAGAAATCTCTTTGGGAGGAACTCCCTTGTGACGGATCCTGTATCCTTGTGAAACTACACTGTGAACCCAAGGATTCTGGGCAGAGAGAGCCCAAGCATCCCGGTACAGCAGAAGACGACCCCCCACTCTGTTCCCAGAATTGGGAGCCTCTATCCCGTCATGAGGAGGGATTCTCCTCTCCCTTGGCAACCTGTTTTCTTGCAAAGGCACCAAAAGAGGACTTAGAAGCCTTTCCTTTGCCAGAAGGGAATCTTCCTCTACCAGGCTGGCCTCTGGTGGAAGCTCCCCCCCCCCCCGAAAGGAGGGACGTAAGGACGAAAAGCTGCAAACCTACAAGCTTCCTGTTTAGCAGCCGTTGTGGGAAGAAAGGTGCTCTTCCCCCCTGTGGCCTGTTTGATAAGGGATTCCAGTTTTGAGCCAAAAAGCAATTCCCCCTTGAAATCCAGTGCTTCAAGAGACTTCTTGGACTTGCCATCAGCTTCGCAAGCCTTAAGCCATAAAGCTCTCCTGGCCATCACTGAAATGGCCGACACTTTTGACGCCATCTTAACTCCCTCTTCTCCAGCCTCACAAATGTATTCAGCTGCAGACTTTAACTTTTCTGCCAAAGCAAAAGCTTCTGAATCAGGCTGAAGCAGCGAACACAATGTATTTGCCCAAACCATCATGGCCTTAGAGACCCAGGCTGATGCAATAATGGCTCTCCTGCTCACCGGGGCATCCACAAGTGGAATCTTTTTCCACAATTTAACATGCTCCTCTGGCATGGGATATAAGCTTGAAAACCTTTTGGGCATAAGGAACATTTTATCATGTGTCTCCCCCCCCCCCCCAACAGTTCTTTGATGCCTTCATCTGAAGGAAAGTTAACTGCATCTCTGCACTGTTTCTTAAGCACACCTTACTGGGATGTCTTATCCACATCAGATACTGTAGATTTAATGCCTGTTTAACAGCCAGTATTAAATCTTCAATACCAGGGACAGAGGATTCAGTCTCTTCCCTCTGATCCCAAAACATCACTTCAGCACACTCTCCTTCTTCCTCAGAGTCTACATTAAGAAGAGGTGGTGTGGATAAAGGGTGCCTGGGTGAAACCTCAGGATCCCTAGCAAACTGTTCCATAAAAGTATTAATCTTGTGGACACTCTGAGCAGTGTCCTGCATAGCCTGTAACAATGCAGGGTCCCCCTGAGAGGTAGGAATAGCGCCAACAGAAGGTTGTGGGGATGAAAATGGCATTGGAGATCTAACCAATTCATCCCTCTGTCTATATAAAGCCTGTACCAAGGCAGACATATACCTTACCAGGGCAATATTGGTAGATAGTAGCGCTCAACCTGGGTGCTGGCAGCTTGGTCGAGTTGTCCAGGCTCAAAGGAGTGCAGATAAATAGGGAGACGGGTGGGGAATGATGGGGTCTCCAGGTATCCAGTGGGGGTGGGCTTGCACTGAGTCCAGTCCACCGGCTAGGTGTTCTGTGCAGCGGTGAATATTGGGGGGGAGGTTGGCAGTCCGGGGTTGGTGGGTGGGAAACAAAGTTACTTGATACCGTTGGTGCTCCAATAGTGTCACCAGGGGCTGGCGTCCCTGCACCACTGGTGGTGCACCGGCACGTACCTGGCTCCTGCTCCTTACTCCGACTGTTCCTCGCTGTCAGTGGAAACTTGTCTGGCATCTGCAGAGCCCTGCAGCACGCCGTTGGTGATCCAAGCCGCTGCTACACTGACAGACGCGACTTCCGGGGAGTGGGAGTGGCCCCCTTTGAAACCCTCTTATACCGGATAGACAACATGCTAAAACATCCTTGACAAAGGCCCCCAGTGGGCAGAAACACGTTGGAACACACCAGACCACTACAGTCTCCTCCCCACACTAGGGAGTTGAGCGCACGCCACTCCACTGACTTCGCGCTTCCGGCAGATGCACATAGCCTGAACCCGGAAGTCGCGTCTGTCAGTGTAGCAGCGGCGTGGATCACCAACGGCGTGCTGCAGGGCTCTGCAGACGCCAGACAAGTTTCCACTGACAGCGAGGGACGGTCGGAGTAAGGAGCAGGAGCCAGGTACGTGCCGGTGCACCACCAGTGGTGCAGGAACGCCAGCCCCTGGTCACACTATTGGAGCACCAACGGTATCAAGTAACTTTGTTTCCCACCCACCAACCCCGGACTGCCACCCCCCCCCCAATATTCACCGCTGCACAGAACACTTAGCCCGGTGGACTGGACTCAGTGCAAGCCCACCCCCACTGGATACCTGGAGACCCCATCATCCCCCACCCGTCTCCCAGTATCACACCGGAGGGAGAGTCATACCAGACCGCAGACACACAGTGCAGCGGTACTCTCCCCTCTCTTCCCCACAGCACCAGCACTGTCAGAATATTTTGGTTGCAGAGCAGTTTATACTTATACACTGTGTCCAATACTAATAAATTCTTTGTGCTTCACCCACTCATATCTGCATCTTTCTTACCGCCGACATAACACACCATCCCACTTATTTGGGGACACATTTATAGAGCTAGTGCGCTGGTCATTATCTATCTATTTATATACCTTCCCAGAGCAGCTGCCCACGTAGGCTCAGGTTGCTCAGACCTCTGGGCTTGCACCCCACTGGGTACAGATTCACACGCAAGGCACAAATCCCCATGGTCCATCTGTTCAGCAGTTAAATTAACCCCACAAAATTTGCAGTTAAGTAACATGGCAGCATTCTGTCAGCCTCTGCTGCGCTGTCAGTGTGAGGAAACTTCCTCTGGAAGCCTCACACTCTATTTCTGCACTAACTAGGTGAAATAAAAAAAATATATATACAAACCCCTAGCTACTCTAAAACATTGCTGCTTCAGTATAGCACCCACTCCGGTGGGCACCTAAAACGAACTGAGGAATGCTGGGATGCAGAAGGGAGGAGCCTGCCTCTCTCAAAGATTTAGCAAAGGTGCCTGGCTCCTGCGGACCCTCCTACACCCCTTGGTGGAGCTGTGTCACCAGGATGGATGTAATAGAAATGTGGTTTATTGTGGCAGAATGATTGCTATTCTCACTGCAAGCAAGCAATGTACAGGTGTATTTTTAACATTGATACGCAGCTTAAAAAAGGTGCATTATTAGGGTTTATTTACCAAGTTTGGAGTTATTTTGAAGATGGGGTGTTGCTATGGGCAATCAATCAGATTTGATCTATTATCTTCTAGGAGGTGCTAAATAAATAAGTAGATTCTTTAATCGGTTGCTATGGACAACATCCCATCCTAAATAGAACTCCCATATTATACAATGAACCCCTATATGTGTGTGTGTAGGGGGGGGGGGGGGGGAGATAGGATTGTGATTAGATCCAGCTGCAACAGAATCAAATAATTTCTACAATAAACTTAAGTCCAGAGTAGAGTTGTTGAACCACAGAACAACAGCAGAGATTCAGGGCCTTGTAATATCATTGATAACACTATTATTTCTGAATCTATAAGCAGTAAGTACTTACCAATACAATAATGAAGAAGTCGCCCCAGCATGTCCTGACACTCTGCTGGTCGGAAGAGGAACAACCGTGCAAGAGCTGTGAGTAGCTCCAACTTTACAGTAGGGGAGGTCTCTGTCTTAACATTATCGACGTACTCTTCCAAGACATAAGGTGCATTTGGAATGAGCTCTCCGTGCATCCCCAGAATCCATATTAATGCTTGCTTTCCCTGTGGATAAATGATATCGGCTTACATTACATAATTAGCAACCATCAGCCTGCCCAGAAACCAACAGGCAGGTCAAGATATATCAAATCTGCTTATATAACACTGGATTGTGTTTGGATAGTTTACGGATGATGGAAGGAATAGAGCTATTTACAAATATGTGCAATCATGATTTTATATTTATATCAATGAAATAGACAAAAATCTTTTTCTCTGTGGCAAAACATGGAATGAATTTAATACTTACTTCGTTGTCCTGCACTTTTTCTTCACAACCAGGAAGGCTCTGGCATACTAACGTTGTGCACTGAGGACATAGCCAAACAAGGTCCCGGAAAGTCTGTATGACAGCTGTAACACAAGAGACCTTGCCTTATTGTCAAGTATATAGAACTAATTCAATAATTTATACAAGTAATCCATTCCCATCCACAAATATTACAATATATTCTATTGTCTAATTGTATGTCTCTTGTTGCTCATAATCTGTAGCAACAATAAAGAAAAAAGTATTCATACTGCCTAGGGGCACTCACTGGAACTACTGTTACAAGGTTCTGAATGCATTAAAAATTATTGTGAATCCAAATATAAAGTAAAAAAAGGAAGCACTCTAATAAAACATAACTTTTAATGTTGGTATTATTATTATTATAAGTCATTTTAAAAAGTCAGTGAATTATAGTTTAACAGTGAAATGAACAGTGAGACATCATGATTAAAATTTCAATAAATTGGACGGTCTCAGAACTGTCTCCTGTAATTATTGCCTGTTAATTAGCAACCAAAACTTGTGTGTTATTATGTTATTTCTCAATGTCAATGGAATATTGTAACAATACTGAATTACAGCATTGTGAGAGGAACACATGATATGAATAAGACATCTATTTGCATTGTGATCCCTGGTTGATGCACATTCATATGCAAAAACCTGGGATTTTGAAGTATTTATTTTATTTATTTATTAACAGTTTCGTATATAGCGCATACATATTCCACAGCGCTTTACAGAGAATATATGAACATTCACATTACTCCCTGCCCAAGTGGAGCTTACAATCTATATTCCCTACCACATATACACACGTACACACAGACATTCTAGGGTTAATTTTGTTGGCAGCCAAACAACCGAAGAGTATATTTTTGGATTGTGGGAGGAAACCTGAGTACCCGGAGGAAACCCACTCAAGTTCGGGGAGAATATACAAACTCCGCACAGTTAGGGCCATGGTGGGAATTGAACCCATGACCTCAGCGCTGTGAGGCAGTAATGCTAACCACTACACCATCCGTACTGCCCAGTATGTCTGAAAGGCGGTATTATTGATATATAGAATTTATGCACATTGAAAAATAACATAATTGCGCACAAGTTTTGGTCGTTAATTAACAGAGACAATAATTACAGAAGACCGTTCTAAGAGATAATCAATTTTATTGACATTTTAATCACAATTTCTTCCTTTTCACTATTAACATCTCACAGCTTGCACTTTAGTATAAATTTTTAACAGTCAGGGACATACCAGATGTAATATGCTCTTGTTTAAACTCAAGCAATCCAGCTAATATTTTCACACACTGGTCACTGTAAGTTCTTGCAATGCGGCCTAGAAATCAAAAGGCAGAAAAATACATGTATTACAAAAATAAATATAGCACTTTACAGCTATCATGAGCAGTATTAATATCCTTTATATAGCGTAACTATATTATACAATATTGTACAATAAATTCATTCACATTGATTAGCATCTCAAATAAACTTACAATGTAACTTCTGTACGACAGGCCCAACTACAAACTTCCATGTAGATGGTGAGCCAGTTGGAATCAAACATATGGCACCTGTGTCACATGTCAACAATACTAACTACAGTGGTAAATTGGCAGAAGCATCAACTTGATTTTAATTTCAGACACCTTCAGGTGTCAGTGAAAAAAATCTTTGCTGTAGTCCTCATGTCCAGGAATAAAGTAATCACCACAGAAATGCATATGTTAAGCCACAGGTTTTCAAATTCGGTCCTCAAGACCTAACACAGTGCATGTATTGCAGGTCTCCTCACAGAATCACAAGTGAAATAATTAGCTCCACCTGTGGATCTTTTAAAATGTGTCAGTGAGTAAAGAGTGCACCTGTGTGCCTGCTGGGTGACCTGGAAAACATGAACTGTGTGGGGTCATAAGGACCGAGTTTGAAAACCCATGTGTTAAGCCATTGAGGTTTGAATTTCTTAGCCCTCACTCTGGCAATGTCACAAATCACTTCTCCATTATTGGGATCTACCTTTAAAACTTTTCATTCTATAAAGTTTACCTTACTATGGGCCTAATTCAGAGTTGATTGCAAAAGGAAAATCTTTCTGAAATGGGCAAAACCATGTGCACTGCAGAAGGGGCAATAGTAGCATGTGCAGAGAGAGTTAGATTTGGGTGGGCGCTGTGATGGAAGTGCAGCTGTGTTGGGTCTGACATGGTTTGGAACGGTGTTCCAAATCTTGGGCTAGACCAAGAACTTCAGTCGAAAAGAGGTATAAAGTATATTTAAACACAATCATGAACAAATTTCCTAAGAACAATAGTATTTGGTCTCTTAAATATGCGCTGTCTCCTTGACCTGCCATCAATTAATTGAACCTTTACTGAGATGTCTCACTGCACCCTTCTGCACTTGCTATATTCTCAGTTACTATCAGTTAATTAACATATTTACTGCTTATGCACAGGTACTAGAGGGAATCAGAGGCCTTTAGACCACTGAATATAAAAACCACAATAGCAAATGTAAAACCTGCCTGATCTCGCATTTATTACTATTGCAGTTTTATATTCTTTGGTTAAAGCCTCTGAGAATTGTTTAGTAAATATACCCCTATAACTGAGCAGATGACGAAAAACAAAGGACAGTGGTTGTCTCCCATGAGTCCGGTCCATGGGTTTGATTCTGTTTATGACATTGTATTTAACTTCACATTGTATTACTAGCAGGACATTAAAGAAAAAATAAAAAAAAGGATAAATGCAAAAAAGTTTTGTTAGTATAATTACCAATTGCAAATATTGCAGTGTGGGCAGGTTGTGTTGACACATCTGTGCAGCACACACGGAGTTCCTCTAGTACATTATGGATGTTTTCATCATTGACTAGCTCACACAAGATGTCAATCTTCTGGTTCTTAATGTAGTGAGGATCATTATATGAACAGAAAAACTTTTTGTAACAGTTGCTAAAATGCCCCTGCAAGCTGCTGAGGATCTCTCGGACATGACACAATGCCACAAAGCACATCTCTCTACTTTCTGAAGTACAAGCTGCAAGCAGTGGACTTTTCAGTCGAACAAGGACATCTGTCTGGACATGAGGAAACTCTTTTGCTAGAGCCAGAAAGAGTTTAGTGGCTCCCATGACCACGCTGATGTGAGTGCTTTTCAGATAGTTGTCCAGTATATTCAGGATGTCAAAAATCTCCTCTTCACTTTGTGGTTTGTACTGTAGAAGAAACGTTAGGACTTCAGTTTGTCCCCACTGATCCAAATCAGCCAACCTAAACATATACATAGTTGGATTAATTTTGAAACCAATGAAAAGCTAAAAAGGTCAATGGAATTAAAAGTAGTGTATGTCAGATGCAAATTACTAAATATTCACTACAACATTTGCAGCTGTAGGTACCCATTGTCTGAGTACTCTGTCCCTGCCCAGACTGTGCCTCCCCTTCCGCAACCACAGAAAGCTTCCATGAAGCAGATAGAAGTGTGATTATTAATATACTGTGGGCCTGAAATGTTGATATTCACACAAATGGTCCATGCCTTTAAGATGCACATGTATCTAAGATTAGTGGTCGAAGCATGCCGGTATATAGCGGTATGGCATACTGGCTCTCAGTTTTGCACTGTCAGGAAGTGCCAGAGTCCTGTACAGTAAAGGGGTCCACCGCTGCCCAGCAATATAATGGGTCTCACTGGCTCAATAAATGCCATTGTGATCCCCACTGTCAGTGCCGCAGACAGCAGTAAGGGAGGGACACTCTCTATCCTTTCTCCTTACCTCTCTGCTCCTTCCCCCAGGCTGCTGTTACCATTGTCCAACATCACAATCTCCCCAGCACCCTCTCTCTTTCCCCGTCATGCCTCTCTGACACTCATTGCTTGTCACCTTCTCTCTCCCTGTCATCCACTGCAGTATGGCATAATGCAAACTGGTTCTTAATGGCCTATGTGTGTGTTTCTTCCTATAGGTGCCTTTGTTTTTCCTATCAGTGTGTATGTGTGTATTTTTTTCATGTGAGGACTTATGTGTGTTTTTCACCATTCAAAGCCTAGGTGTTTAATTATTTTCCATTGGAAATTGTGTGTAAATTTGCAATTGCAGAAGGCTTCTTGCATTCTGTGATCTGCTGCTGTTTCATGATGCTGCTTCGGATCATCTGCAAAAACACCGGGCATCTAAGTAACCCTAAGGTTATGCAGGATTGGCAGATTTTTCACTCTACCTGGGCCAGTAAATTTAGCATCAGAAGATGCAGCACCAGGCCATGGCATGTCTAGAGAACAGGCATAGCAGGCAGATACTTTCATAAGTAAAAGGTAGCAAACGGGACAGAATGTCAAATATTAAACTCATGTCAGGTTGCTGGCAATTTTATATTTGTAAAAATATCAATTTCATGCCATCATCCTTTCCAAATGAACTAACCTGTAACAAACCCCATTCTGCAACATTAAATGTACAACAGCCTAACAACTGTTATATTTAGGACAATACAGATTTAAACTTGAAACTTTGGATGCAACTCTTCAATGTCATGAACATATATTTAAAAACAGGTGCATAGCCATTTAGATATACAGTAATACTGTCAATGGAGCAATTACACGCTACACTACTGAAATGGTCTACATAGCCCTAACTGCCAGGGGCGTTAACTTCATCTAAGTTGCCCAGAGGCAAGTTGGAGTTTGGTGCCCTCCACCCCAAATATGGTGTGTGTCAACATTCACCTGTGCGTATCATCTCAGAGTCCAGCCGCAATGCTTTCTGCAGCACAGGCTGAGTGGTACCAGGTATGAGCCATCCTGTCCCTGATTGCAGATGTTAGCAGTGCTCCTGGAATAGAGCTAATTAACTACAGGTGCACCACAGACCTCCATTGGGATCCTGCTGTGAACCACACAGGTACTGCTGTACATGCAGGGGCCCCTTTCAGGGCTTGGATCCCTGAGGCTGGAGCCTCCATTGCCTCTTGCTAATTGCACCCTATTGCTAGCATGAGTGGCTGAGAGTCAGTGAGGATAGTGAACCTGTTGAGCAGATGGTGAGCGATGGGCTTGTTGATCACAACTCCACCTTCTCCTTTCAATATTTCTTCTAGAGCACGTAAGCAGTTTACTAAAACAATAGGGTCGGAGTCTCGCAGTAGACTGTACAACTCATTAACAATGGCTCCATCTGAATAGAAAGAAAGATTCAAGTATGGATACTTTAAACATGTGTCAAAATATTAGAGAGAGAGAAGGGTTTGGAGACCCGCACCATAAATTGAATTATATGTAATGCTAGTGGATGGATATTATTCACCCCAGGCAGGAGTCTTATACAAATATCTCTCCTGACTGGTTTAGGTTGCTGTCCCCTGATTTATAGTTACACAATGAAAAATAGAAAGAAAGAAGAAATCAGTTTATATTAGGACGCACTCCTCATCCACCAAGTCCCTTGCGGACTATCCATAAAAAATGTTTTTACCTATGTCTAGGTGTATATTTTATTAGTAGTGAGCTTGGTTTAACTTAACCGGTCATTTATTGTTTGTATTTATACAATTTTATTAATTATAGACCTTTATAGAATAATTCCCTGTACCAGGGATATCATAGTAGCGAAGAATATTAAAATCAAGTGAAAGTATAAGAAAAGTGAAGAATATTAAAGATTAAAATCGGTGTGTGCAATATGTAGCTTGGTAACGTTAATTATTGTGTTGCTCTCAAATGCTAACACTTATTTATACTTTGGAGCCTGTATTCCTTAATGCCCTGATAAGCATAAGGTGATGCTATTGTCTGTTGTCTCGTGATGCATATAGGTATCACTGCCTGAATGCACGATGTTCTTGCGTGATGCCACTAATTGGGTAACCTTGGTGCCCGGAGGCAGAGTTATTTGCCGTACAGCCCAACACCCTGTCCCCAAATGAGATGGTGTTAGTCGCACTTAAGGTTCTCTCACCAGGTTAATTATATATACACGTGATCTCTTATTTTAGTGACACTGTGTGTCTACTTAAATATTTTCATATATTAGCAAAAAAATTCTTTGCTGATAATCGTGTCTGTTAACAGTGATACTTTTATTAGATCAAAGTTGCTAAGCACAGTAAATAGCAGAGTTGTGCCTTATACATGCACTAGGATTCGTGCCAGTTCGGTGTTATTCAAGTCTGTTACTACCAGTCATTCAGCAGTTTGTATATACGCTGAGAATGTACTCACAGCATTAAGGGGGTATTGCGGTTGATTGTCAATGCGACTGGATGTTATTTTTACGGGGGTATCTTATGCCATGTGGTTTGATCCCAAACCTATATGCGGCATCCCTTGGTATTAGAACTATACTTTATTCCTTATCCCCTTATATAGTGCTGTGGTAAGCTGGCTCCCATTCATATATTGGCATATGTTTACAGAACAGTCCTCCTACTGATCTTTATGTGTACACACCATGCGATATTCAGATTGTTGATACTGGGTATTGCACAGTTTGTATATATATTGGGGATATGCTCATAGCATTAGATGGGTGCTTGAAGTTAATAATCAACAGGAAATAACGCTATTTTTCGGGAGTATTTATGCCTTATGGTTTGACCCCCAAACCTATATATGGCATCCCAAATATTAATAATAGCGTTAATTCAGCGTCCCTCTATGTAGTGCTGTGGTAAATAAACTCCCACTTCAAAACTGGCGTGTATTTAATAAACAATCTCAGTGCTGGTGTTTTGTGTATACACACTAGGCAATGTTCAGATTGGATATCTCATATTCCCATCTGCCGTGTTAACAGTGCCTGGCCACACTTTTCAACTTTATTTAAGTGTGATGGCACGTTCAGAGTTTACACAGATGCTACAGTACTTGTATAATGTACTGCAAAAGTCATTAGCTGGTCTCATCCATTCAAATGCTGAACATAGTATACAGACTATGCGATAATTGTACCGATTTTAGAGGGCACTAATTAGTCAGACTGTTGATAACTTATTGCGGCGTCTACTGCCGTCTAGCTAAATGCCGTCTCCCAAGTTTGCAGTGCTTGTATAATGTACTGCAAAAGTCATTAGCTGGTCCCATCCATTCAAATGCTAAACATAGTATACAGACCATGCGATAATTGTACCAATTTTAGAGGGCAATAATTAGTCAGACTCTTGATAACTTTTTGCGGCGTCTACTGCCGTCTAGCTAAATGCAGGCATTTGAGGTGCATACGCACGCTTCTTATCCCTGCTATTATTGGTATCCGTCTGCGGGGTTTTGTAGTTGTACAGCGGGAGTGTGCCTGAGTAACTGTTAGCACTCCCTGTTTCCCCTTAATAAGTCAGCCAGAGATCAAGTCTCCTTGGCTAATGTGCGCTACCGTCCGGTAGCGTTTAAGTTAAAGGCTGGCTCGCTGCTTATATTAACACATGCATAATATTATCACACAGAAATAACAATTTTTACAGGCTACAAATTGCTACATATTACATTGGAGAATGCCAATGCGCATTTCGCTAACTAGCTTTTTCAAGGCGTTACCCTAGGGTAACGCCTTGAAAAAGCTAGTTAGCGAAATGCGCATTGGCATTCTCCAATGTAATATGTAGCAATTTGTAGCCTGTAAAAATTGTTATTTCTGTGTGATAATATTATGCATGTGTTAATATAAGCAGCGAGCCAGCCTTTAACTTAAACGCTACCGGACGGTAGCGCACATTAGCCAAGGAGACTTGATCTCTGGCTGACTTATTAAGGGGAAACAGGGAGTGCTAACAGTTACTCAGGCACACTCCCGCTGTACAACTACAAAACCCCGCAGACGGATACCAATAATAGCAGGGATAAGAAGCGTGCGTATGCACCTCAAATGCCTGCATTTAGCTAGACGGCAGTAGACGCCGCAAAAAGTTATCAAGAGTCTGACTAATTATTGCCCTCTAAAATTGGTACAATTATCGCATGGTCTGTATACTATGTTTAGCATTTGAATGGATGGGACCAGCTAATGACTTTTGCAGTACATTATACAAGCACTGCAAACTTGGGAGACGGCATTTAGCTAGACGGCAGTAGACGCCGCAATAAGTTATCAACAGTCTGACTAATTAGTGCCCTCTAAAATCGGTACAATTATCGCATAGTCTGTATACTATGTTCAGCATTTGAATGGATGAGACCAGCTAATGACTTTTGCAGTACATTATACAAGTACTGTAGCATCTGTGTAAACTCTGAACGTGCCATCACACTTAAATAAAGTTGAAAAGTGTGGCCAGGCACTGTTAACACGGCAGATGGGAATATGAGATATCCAATCTGAACATTGCCTAGTGTGTATACACAAAACACCAGCACTGAGATTGTTTATTAAATACACGCCAGTTTTGAAGTGGGAGTTTATTTACCACAGCACTACATAGAGGGACGCTGAATTAACGCTATTATTAATATTTGGGATGCCATATATAGGTTTGGGGGTCAAACCATAAGGCATAAATACTCCCGAAAAATAGCGTTATTTCCTGTTGATTATTAACTTCAAGCACCCATCTAATGCTATGAGCATATCCCCAATATATATACAAACTGTGCAATACCCAGTATCAACAATCTGAATATCGCATGGTGTGTACACATAAAGATCAGTAGGAGGACTGTTCTGTAAACATATGCCAATATATGAATGGGAGCCAGCTTACCACAGCACTATATAAGGGGATAAGGAATAAAGTATAGTTCTAATACCAAGGGATGCCGCATATAGGTTTGGGATCAAACCACATGGCATAAGATACCCCCGTAAAAATAACATCCAGTCGCATTGACAATCAACCGCAATACCCCCTTAATGCTGTGAGTACATTCTCAGCGTATATACAAACTGCTGAATGACTGGTAGTAACAGACTTGAATAACACCGAACTGGCACGAATCCTAGTGCATGTATAAGGCACAACTCTGCTATTTACTGTGCTTAGCAACTTTGATCTAATAAAAGTATCACTGTTAACAGACACGATTATCAGCAAAGAATTTTTTTGCTAATATATGAAAATATTTAAGTAGACACACAGTGTCACTAAAATAAGAGATCACGTGTATATATAATTAACCTGGTGAGAGAACCTTAAGTGCGACTAACACCATCTCATTTGGGGACAGGGTGTTGGGCTGTACGGCAAATAACTCTGCCTCCGGGCACCAAGGTTACCCAATTAGTGGCATCACGCAAGAACATCGTGCATTCAGGCAGTGATACCTATATGCATCACGAGACAACAGACAATAGCATCACCTTATGCTTATCAGGGCATTAAGGAATACAGGCTCCAAAGTATAAATAAGTGTTAGCATTTGAGAGCAACACAATAATTAACGTTACCAAGCTACATATTGCACACACCGATTTTAATCTTTAATATTCTTCACTTTTCTTATACTTTCACTTGATTTTAATATTCTTCGCTACTATGATATCCCTGGTACAGGGAATTATTCTATAAAGGTCTATAATTAATAAAATTGTATAAATACAAACAATAAATGACCGGTTAAGTTAAACCAAGCTCACTACTAATAAAATATACACCTAGACATAGGTAAAAACATTTTTTATGGATAGTCCGCAAGGGACTTGGTGGATGAGGAGTGCGTCCTAATATAAACTGATTTCTTCTTTCTTTCTATTTTTCAATGTGTCAAAATATGTTTCATTTTATTTTCATTTTCTCCAATAAGAAAAGCAACTGTAACGCAAACAAGAAAATTCTGTACAGTCAGAAAGTCCTCAATCATATCATTGCGGGGCTCAGTGAATTTGTGATTCAAGATGGCTTCTATGTCTAGATTTTGTAATGCCAATCAAATTAAAGAAAAACATTCTGTCACTGGCTTTTACATTTGTAATTATGAACAAAGTGACACATGCCACTAGTTGGTGATTTAACAATTGTATCCCTATGTATATGCTCAGCCAATCTAGTCCAAATTGCATACAATAATTGTACCATGTATGGGCACCTTTACAATATGAGGTATGGAAAGAAGATCTGTGTTCTTGTCACTCTAATGCTATATCACACTGAGTAGGAGGGATTGAGTGAGGAGTGGGATGAATAATGAGTGGCAGGGTTGTAATGATTGAGAACTGAAACAAAACTAACTGGTATCTTGCCACTTTATGAAAACATACAATCATGTGTCATACAAGAGCACACGTCTCATGCATGCTTTAAAGTTTTTAAATGTAAAAGTTTAATAACGGAAAACAGGAGCACATTTATGGTACACCAAATGCTGTGGTCTGGCACACAGCTAACTTCCTATATTATAGCATGCAGCTTTTCTTCTGAAACATGTTGTTTACAGGGTAACCAGACTCATGATAGATCGACTATTGGTCGACAGTCAAGAGGTCGACAGGGTCCAAAGTTCAACATAGTCAAAAGGTCAATGTGGAAAAGGTCAACATTTTAAAGGTCCACATGAATTTTTTAACAACATTTCGAGCCGACATGAGCCGACAGGCAGTATTTCATACCCTACCATCCACTACGGCATGGAGGGAGAATATAATAGTGTGCCGAGCGCAGTGAGGGGACGCAGTACACTTAGACAGTGTCCATGTCGACATAGACACCTAAAAAAACATTCCTTTTCCATGTTGACCGTTTGACCATGTTGACCTTTTCACTGTCGAACTTTTTACTGTTGACCTTTTGACCCTGTTAACCTTTTGACTGTTGGACCCTGCTGAACTTTTGACTGTCGACCATTAGTGGTCGACCATATGACTGTAGACCTAGACATTATATATCTTAAATACCATAACCGTTTACAGTGGACAGGAGAGGTAAAAATGCACTCTGGAAAAAGGGCAGATCTGGAAAGCATTTGGCCATAATGAAATGCGTGATATCTGCATTAAAAACAACTTTGTAGAAACAAAATTCATTTTGTGCGATGGGATAAAGCAATATTCAAAGTTGGAAGCACATACAGTATGTACAGGTATTCCAAATTTAGCATTAAACCAACAGGATTTAAGATGGCTTTTACATCTCAATTAGTGTAAGTGGCACATGTGACTGAGGAGAGAAAAGGAAAGCAGTGGACAAAATATAGAGTATAGATACTCATTCATAGGTGCCACTAAATGAATGAGATAATGGGTGATTTTATTAGATCATTAGATGCTATGGCTGCGACGTGCCACTGTGGAACAGCACATCACTGACGGTTACATGCCTAATTTTCCCTTTCATCCCATAGAGGTGTTTAGAATATGACAGGTAGTAGCATTTTAAAGTAGTGTATGCTGTACCTGTTTTATTGTACAGTACTCACCAACTTCTACATCCCTATTTTGCCTGTGCATTTTGGCACATCCCAACACGGCAACTCTCCTCACGTAAGAAGCTTTATCTCGTAATCCATTTTGGACAGGCTGCTGTACGTATTCCTGGATGCCTGGCATTCTGGAACAGATTACATGAAGAATAAAGAAAAATGAGTATGAAGGAAATTCAATGACATAAGCAGTTAGACAAACATTACTGGTCAAAAGTTACAAAACGCCACATTTTCTAGTTTGTATTGACACTTAAGGTGCTCATACACCAGTGATGGCTAACCTTGACACTCCAGCTGTTGCTGAACTACACATCCCAGCATGCCCTGCATCAGTTTTAGCATGGCCAAATAGTAAAACTGTAGCAGGGCATGCTGGGATGTGTAGTTCAACAACAGCTGGAGTGTTATGGTTAGCCATCACTGTCATACACGGTACAATTATTGTATACAATTTGGACTAGATCGCATGGAATCGCATCGGTTTTGCAATGCAATGAGATCTAGTATATGCAGCACATACTTTTTGAGCTGTGCAATGAGATGTGTGATGATAGCGCGCCTCTCATCGTGCCCAGCAATTGTACTGTGTATGGGCACCTTTAAGCAATTGAAGTACAGTGAATATTGTAAAACAGTAGAAAGACACATCATGAATTGATACATTTCAGAGTTTGAAAAAAGCCATTTAAGATAGAAAGTCATGAGTTTAGAGTCTGCAGCAATGAAAAAGAGGTGGTAGAGCATGTTGTCAGCGACATTGGGCCTAATTCAGAATAGATTACTAACTGGGGAATCTGCAATGTATTCGATGCGTGCACGGTACTCACATTATGTGACTGCAATTATCAAATAAATATCCATACATATTGTAGTCGCATAGAAGTTGCAGCCTTATCCAGCATTTAGGGATGGAAATATGGTATTTCCTTGGTGTGTTTTTGAAAAAGCCAGCATGCCCAGGTATTTTTACACGAGTCCCTGATGTCCGCAATGACTACTTCCAGCTCAGCTCATTTACAGACTGGTTGGAGCTCTAGACTCACATGGAAAAACCTGCTTTTGCTAATGGATCTGCCAATGTTTCTCTATTTGTGATTAATTTTTCAAGGGGCAATTATTTTTTATTTCTCAGCAGTGACTATTTGATTTTGGGCAACAGCTTTTTTTCTCTAACTAGATATCCAGACTGAATTAGGCCCATTGTGCTTAAGGTGCCCATACAAGGAGCATTTTGAACTGAATTGCATCACATCTAGTTCAAAACGCATGAGGCGATGCAATCAGTTCAAAAAGCACGGGCAGCACTTTATGTACTGTGTGCGGGAGTGTGCATTTTATCGCACTGCTCCGTCGCACCAGGTATGAGGAAATTTACACACTGGATGATATTAAGATTCCGACAAGTCGGAATCAGATAAATTGTTTAAAATGTTGTCCAGTGTGTAATCAGCTCAAGAATGGATCCTCAATACGTTGTGTTTATTTAATAAACCGGTTTTGCTTTTAAAAGCAATTTTGTCAAGCCTGAGGGATTTGTCTGACCTGTTCTGTTGAGTGGCTCAGGGGCTGGAGAGAAGCATGGAGGTTTGATGGGATTTCTGCACATAGGTAGTAGACCCTCACAGAGGGTATGAGAGCTCAGAGCCCAAAGGCTTTACTATATAAAGGAGAGTTTAGGAATGGGCAGGAAGGCTCACAGCAGGAGGTCACAATATGTGAGTCTTTGAATTGTCCGGAAACTAAGGAGTTGGAATTTGCTGTAACCGAGTAAGATACTGGAATCGTCTGGAACTGAAGGAGATAGTGAAATCGTCTGGAACCGAAGGGAATACTGGTATCGGATGGAGAGGAGTTATCAAATTTTTCCAATAATGATCATCAATGGTGATAGCAGTCTTACTGGGAATTCCGCAGGCAGGGCAGAGATGAGGGAGCACCTGATCTGGTGTCGGTGTGGGCGTTACGTAAAAGCAGCACTACTACTGTCAGAAACTGGTGTGGGTGTTATGTATAGGCAACGCTACTATTGTCGGCAACTGGTGTGGGCGTTACGTCTAAGCAGCGCTACTCCTTTCGGCAACTGGTTTGGGCGTTACGTATAAGCAGCGCTACTACTGTCAACAACTGGTGTGGGCATTATATAGTCTAAGAGAAAAAAAAAAAAAAACAAGGAGAGAGAGCCCTGTTCGTTAGAGCTTACATTCTGAACGAATCATGTAGCCTTACAGTAGGCAACTATATGGCCCAGAGTGGCTACTATTATCATGCAGTGTAGGGACCTCCAGTACCAGAGAAGCCTTGACCTGGGCCTGGAGACTTACCATATTTTTGCAAATATATATGTAACTAAGATCTACATATATTATAGTGTAAGCAGTGTATTTGACTTCTACAGGATATACTGACCTGAGGTTACACATACTCCGCAGTGCCAGTCCTCTCACCATAGGGTTGGGGTCTGAGCAGTCTTTACACAGAGTGTTGATAGTTAATAAAGTCAGGTCAGGTTTTTGAGGAGCATATGTACACATGTATAAGTAAACCAGCTTCTTCTGCACAATATCGACTGTAGCACTGGCCTTAACCATCTCCATGAAAACACTAGATACGTCCACTCCTTGAGTCATGTGCCTTTAAGAAAAAGAAAAAGCTACATATAGTTTAGTGACAAAACAAAACTTGGGGTCAAATGTAATAGGGTGAGAGTTTCAGAAAGTGAGAGATTTTGGAAGAGTTTTCCCATGTTTTTTAAAGCAGCAATCAATTACACTACAAAACCAGGTTGATTTTGCCATGTAATTGATTGCTGCTTTAAAAAACATGGGAGAACTCTCCCCAAATCTCTCACTTTCTGAAACTCTCACCCTATTACATTTGGCCCATGGTCTCCAAACTGCACTCATGTATATGCATAGTAAACACTATATTCATTTAATTTTTTGTTCAAGACAAATTCAAATATAAAACTAAATTACCAATACCCCAATTGACACAATGTCCTTTTCTAATAGCTGTAAACAATTTTTGTTATTTTAATATGATTAAATTCCTAACACATTTCTCAGAAAAAAACAACACCATTGCAGCTACATGAAGTGAAACCAATACTTGTGTGTGTATAAAAGGGCCTAATTCTTATGACCCATACACACTGGTCAATTTTGAGCTGTCTAGCAGATAAGTTTTGCAATTTGGAAGAACTTTATTCTATTAAAGAATAAAAATGGGTCGCTAGGGATATGAGCTGGTTCCCAAAAAGCAGCTGCTGGGGTATAGGGGTAGTCAAACGCTATAAAGAAATCACAAGAAAAACACACAAAAAAGCAGCGCTGATACTACAATGAATTCACAACAAAAACAGGGTTAAGAAATTTTTGAACATACTTTACAAATTTTATATTAATGCCATTTAATAAACATGTAATACAACAAATTAAAAGACAATTAATTAAAAAGTGATCAGTAAAGCTTGGTCACAGGATTGATTGGTGGAGCTGTAGATATAAATTTTTCTATAATAGGCAGTAGATGTAGTGGTAAGTGCACTTTACCGAGGCTGCTGGTACTTGCTTTACTTCTATTTGATGGTGGGACTGAGTCCTAGGCTGGTATTCCAGATCCTCTCTATTTATTCGGTGTCTCACTTTGATACCGCTGGAGGAATCTGTAGAAAGGCAGATGTATGCGACCTCACAGCCGGTGCCCAGAGTCCTCTCTGGTGGTTCGGTACCTGTAATGGCCGCTGGAGGATGGAATGGATAGGCACTTTACTCTTGGAGATGGAATTATCCTCTTTAAAGGTGACTGGAGGTGGATGAGGTCACCACGAGTGCTTCCTCCTCAGACTCCAGGATTCATTTGGTTTATCACAAGAGCTTTATACAACCATTGGTTGTAGCAAGGACCTTGGTTTTGTGGGACCTCATCAGGACTTATTGGAACACTCCAATCAACATCCACTTTTTGGATACCCTCTGACGACCTCATCCATCTCCAGTCACCTTTAAAGAGGACAATTCCATCTCCAACAGTAAAGTGCCTGTCCATTCCATCCTCCGGCGGCCATTGGGGGTACCGCACCACCCGAGGGGACTCGTCTGTGGGATCGCATACATCTGTCTTTATACAGATTCCTCCAGCGGCATCAAAGTGAGACACCATATAAATAGAGAGGATCTGGAAAACCAGCCTAGGACTCAGTCCCACCATCAAATAGCAGTGAAGCAAGTACCAGTACCAGCAGCCTCGGTAAAGTGCACTTACCACAACATCTGACTGCATATTATAGAAAAATTTATATCTACAGCTCAACCAATCAATCCTGTGACCGAGCTTTACTGATAACTTTTTAATTCATTGTCTTTAAATTGTTGTATTACATGTTTATTAAGTGGCATTTATATAAACTTAGTAAAGTTTGTTTAAAATTTCTTTGTTGTGAATTCATTGTAGTATCAGTGCTGCTTTTTTGTGTTTTTCCAGTTTTGCAATTTGAGCTGGTTTCAGTTCAAAAGCAGCCCAGTGTGTATGGGATAGCAATGAGTGTTGAGCGCTGATGCACCCACCTTATCTGCTATTACCCGCAGATTAGCGACGGGGTGGGAAGAAAGCCACCTGCACCAGAGAAAATCTTTTAAAGCAATTTTCCCCATAATTGCTGTGCATACTGATAAATCCTAATAAAACCCAAACCGATGGACAATAAATAGGTTTCGCAGTTTACGTAATGTGTCCGCAAACTTTTACCCTTTATTCCTAACTACGGGCGAACCAATGCGTAGCTCCACGTAGTGAACCTTATCAGTGAATCTCATGCTACACTGATACCCTTATGGCGGTATCCTTTACAGTACTAACTACTTAAACACACTCTCAATGTACCAGATATTGGGGCAGATGTATTAAGCCTGGCGAAGAGATAAGCTGGAGATAAAGTGGAAGGAAATAACTCACCAGCCAATCAACTCCCAACTGTCATATTTCAAACACAGCTGATTAGCTGGTGCGTTATCTCCTTCCACTTTATCTCCAGTTTATCTCTTCGCCAGGCTTAATATATCTGCCTCATTATTCCTGTAGACCCTTCCGCTTATTGCAAATACATTACACGAGACTTGGTATAAATTCGGAGTAAGGGTACAAAGTACTTCACCGTATGTATTTAGTCCCTAATGGACAAAGGGGTAGCAGAATATGAAACAATGACACCATATACAAATCTCGATACAATTCTTAACAATTACTAACGACTAGGACATGGGTCTTCAAACAAATCCCAGCATGCCTTGCCACAGTTTTGCTATAAATGAGTGTTAAAACTGTGGCAAGGCATGCTGGGATTTGTAGTTTCACAACATCTGGAGGGCCACAGTTTGAAGACCCATGGACTAGGGGAAAAACAAATGCAAGCACAATCAGCCACAGTACAACTACAACAATACAAAAGGTACAGTTACCGTCTATCAACTCGCGGGTGCCACTCGGACCGAGTATCTGTATTAAAAGTTCTGAGCACAGTCAAGTAGACCATCCCTAGCCCGTGCACAGCAATATATAGGGTCCAGACAATAGAGTACAGTAAAGTTCTTCAGTGGCCAAGAGGTCAGGTTTCCCTTCTCCTGATTGGTACAGTAAAGATGCACAACTGTGTCTTTGTTCAAGGCTTCGTCATAATATGTCGAGGGGTCATGCTGTGCATCTGGTTTCAACTGGATCTCTTTCAGTTAGCCCTTCTTCATGGCAATGTGTATAATTTAATATATATATTGTCCATAATATATCATATAATATAATATAGTATATGTTGCGCTTTTCAGATAAACACCGGAAAACTGCGAGTGAGAGACTGATCACATTAATACTAAAAATGTCCAGGGAAGAGCGTGTATTACCATTAATACTATGTGTAGCGATATTAAACCATTTAACTACATTTTATTATTTGTGATTGTGGAGCATGGGTCTATGTGTATTAGAATGGCTGCCCTTTGAGTTGGCACAATATTCCTACTACACTATTAATTTAAAATATGTGAACTAAAATGGCGGCCATAGTATGCTAGTGAGGTGTGGATGCAATACGACTTTGACAATACACGCTGGGCAAAAACGTCAGGGTGTGTGCACCATTAGTCACATATAAAACAATTCCAGTTATCAGAAATCCATGTGTATAACTGCTTGGAATTGGAGTCAGTTGCATCTAGAAGACCATATACCCCACCCCTTTTACTGGTTGTGAGAGCAGTAGTCATCACTACTGTTTGCATCAGCCCCAACCTTGATTCAAGACACCCAAGTAAAGTAGGTTGCATCTCTGCATAATCTCACTTCTGAGCAGTCTGTTAATCTGTCTTAGTCCCAAGGGACACACATTCCATGTACGAACATCCCAGTTATTCTGAGCTGCACGTAATACAGTCGCTATTCTAGATGCTTTCAGCGATCAGAAGTCATTTGCAAATATTCACCCATATCCTGAGCCAGAAGCATCTATATGACAACACTTTCCACAGACATTTAGCTGTGAGATCAGAATATCCACAAATCATATATTTTCTCAACTCTAACTACATGTCCACAACAAACAAATTGAATGCTTTTCTCAGAAGTAAATGCCCCCTAGCTGCTCCCAGTAGTGCCCATATTCAGTCTCCACTGAGAATTTTACTGCTCACCAAAGACATTCGTACAGAGGCCCTGCACATGCGTAAATATACAAATGCGCAGAGCCTTCACAATCGGTCCCCAATGTGAATATGCCTTTTGAACTAGAGTTAGGCCCTTTGTGAAAATGTATATTTGTGTAATTCTCAAAATTTGGCCATGGCTGTATGTGTGATTAAGTCTGCCAGGTGCATTTTTTATAACACATATAACTCTATTTAACTATTATATCCTGAGTTATGAGACTGTAAGATTGTTAAATCAATAAGAGTACTGTATATAGTGGATGTCACTGGTTCTCCCTATATTCTCCCCACCAGAAACACTTCATGAGGTGATAAGGCAAATGAAGAGTATGCAACGTCTATCCACAGCTGTGCAATAGCAGTCTTAGGGGTGTATTCAATGTTGCGTCACAACATTGAATGGGCCTATCGAAGGGCGCAGTTTCAAAACTGGGCGGCAACCGGGGCGTATACATGGGTGGTCACAACAAGTGCCGGGCGGTGGCCTCGCTCGAGTGTCCGAGCGCTCGGGCTGTTTCAGATAAGAAACACCCTCTCGAAAAAACCAAGTGTCTCACATCTCGCAGCTCAGCTGCCTTAGCAGGCCCACATTCGCTTTGACAATAAACACGCACAATAGCTAAATTGTTTCTCTCATTAATCAATTAACTAACTACATGGCAGCAACACGGTATGCACACTTTTGCAGTTTAACCATTTAAAGTTCTCATTGCATGGTTTGAGCATTACTTCCAAGTGGATTTGTGCTGTGGTGTGTAAAACACCAGCTGAGTACAGAAGAGAAAATACTAGTACATATGGCGCTTTCCAAGATGTAACTTACACTATTAATGTGCAAGTGTCCATAAGAGTTTGTAGTATGAATTCTTTCAAAAGATTGGGCCGATCCTACGGTTGTTTCACATAGGTCACCAAATTCTCCACGGACTGTAAAATATGCTCTTATCCTCCCGTATCACTGGCCGGCCGCAGTGTCCCACATACTTCGGAGAGGATAGGAGGATCCGGTTATATTTCTGCCTCCAGTTACAGAGATCATACAGCAAGTCACGGCAATACAGATTATACACCTTGCTGGGTATTACAGACCCCTCAGGACCACAGACACCAGCTGAGCCTGTTCGCTCGGCCATCCGCACGCTAAATGCCTGAACGGACAGGCTAAGATCCGTATGAACACGGTAGTATACGTGCATTAGCATGCCACTCTCCTTTGTGTGTGGATCCGAATGAACGGCTTTGCTGGCTTTATAGGCGTGCCTTCGCTCCCCGTGTGCCATCCGTTTGCTCGGCTCCGTGAGCGAATGAATCAACCAGAATAAGGGCCATTGTTCAGTGTGGATGAACGATATTCCCCTGAAGCAGCGCCTGCTGCTCACCCCCTGACACTCCACGCCCAGCGCAAAACAAATATGAAACTAGCGGAGCAGCATTCATCCGGAGCAGCTGCTTCCTGGAAGACAGATTTTTCTGCTCTATTGGTAAGCATGAATGTCACTGGCCACCAATGCTTTATTTCAGTACTGTACATTAAAGGCCACTTGCCACTAATGTAAGGGCTCTAGCCACCAATGTTGAAGGCCACTGTCCACCAATGTGTATTTAAGTATAAGGGCACTGGCCACCAAAATTAAATGCCACTGGCTACCAATGTTTATTTCAGTATAAAGGCCTCCAGCCACCAATGTTTTTACTATATACCATCACCCTAACACCCACCACCTAGGGGCCCAGGCTTACCCTGATGATCCCTACTACCTTTGTCCCCTGTATTTGGAAACCAGGACTGGGCAAAGAGCCCCTTGCTGGTTCCTTGAATACAGAGGGACATTATTAAATTTTTTTACCCAGTATTCAAGAAACTAGGACCATCTCCAAGAGCCCGGGCTGGTTACGTTCGTTGGGGTGGGGGATCCCACTCCTTTTTTTTTATTATTTATTTTTCTATTAATTACTAAAAAAGCATGCACGGATCTCACTGATCCGTTCAGGCTTCATGCTCATCCATATTTGGCTGCCGGGGAAACTTGGCAGCCAAATACGCATAACTTCACCATCGGAAAATACAAATCCCGATAATATGGCAGCTTAGTACCGTAAATTAGCTATATTCTCAGTTCGTATTTTTTGGACCTACCCCGGTCACACGTGCGATCAGCTGTGATCAGGGATCTTCCCCCGCTGTCACCAATGTGTAGCCTACATGTACACTATACCCGAAATCAATGCGGCCTGCGAGGGGGAAACAAGCAACCCTCGTCGTTTAACCCCCACGCCGGCCGCTCACCCTATTCTACGTTCCAGGATTGCCCCAAACAGCGAGACGCGCAGTTAATGCAAGGAGCCAGCTGTATTTAGCAGCGAGCCTCACTGTTTTAGTGGCCGCACACGCTGCTGCAGAACCCAGCGACGTGGAAACGGTGTGAGCAGTGGGTCAGTTGAATACTGACAAAGTGAGCTGTGATAGCTGCGAGCACTGCTCGCTGTCACAGCTTTCAAAAGTATTTGAATATACCCCTATATCTACATGGTAGCCGGCAATGTATTGCCTACAGGTATGCTATAATTACATGGTAGCCGGCAATGTATGGTGAACATGTACTGTACAAAATGTATTTGTTTACTAACTTTGTTATTTCTGATATTTTTTAGACCATGACTGCCGACAGACAATTCTGGACCGGATTTATTGATGTATGAGGAGAACGAGTTCCCCTGGCGTCTCAAAAGCAAAGATTATGGCAACCGGGTAAAGAAAGTTGCATCATATAAGAGACGTCAAGTACTGTAAAGACCATGATTACAGTGATGCTAACATTGGGCGGTATTCAATGTGAATACCCTGCGAGGAGCAGCGAATCCTTTTTAGGATTCGCTGCACATTCGCCACGTTCCGGAGCCAGCGGGCTCCGGTATTCAACGTGTCAGGGGCTCGCTGCCCCTGACAGGCGAATATGAGCTCCTGCGGCGAATGCCGCAGGGAGCCTGAGGAGGGTGCCAGGCAGAGAGATGGAAGTCTCTCTGCCTGCCCCTGAACGTTTGTGGGGGGCAGGTGGGCTCCCCGGGTGCCAGGCAGCACAGGCTGCCCCCCCCGGGGGTGCCAGCAGGGGGCCGCGTATATTCACTATACCCGATGGTAACATCGGGTGCAGTGAATATATGAATATGTAATGAGCGGCTCGGCTCCGGCGCCCCCTGCTGGCTGCTGTGTAAAAAAAATAAATAAAAATAAAAATATTTTTTTAAATTAAATATATATTCATGTGCTTACAGCACATGAATAAAAGTAGCATGCCCCTCCTCAGAATAAAATTCCTGATTTTTACTGTTCAAATAGTTTTATTGAAAGATATAAAAGTTAACAGCAAGTAGAGCAGTTAAGAAAAAAGCTGGTGTTACAAGATTAAGGCTGCTCATCCAGAAACATATAAGAAACATAATATTGTAACAGATCCCAAGACCAAAACCTATTTTGAGGGGGGCGGGTTGGGGTCAAGTGGGATGAGAGTGGAGACTGTTAAGATAGGAGGGAGAGGGAGGAGGGGGGGGTTGGAGGAGAAGGGGGTATAGATGGGGGGAGGGGTCAGGTCAGTCCCGGGAGTGGGATACCTGTAAGGGAGTACCAGGGTTCCCAGATTTTGTGAAACTTCTCGACTGTGTTGTTTTGAAGGCTGGTAATGTATTCCATTTTTGCGACAAACCAGATGCGGTTTGAGAGTTCTGTGTGTGACGGAGTTTTAGGATCTTTCCATGATCTAGCGATCAGGAGTTTAGCTGCGGATGTGATGTGGAGAATTAGTTTGTTGGTGTGGGTGGGTAACTGGTCGAACGGGCCACACAGGAGCATATTTGTAGGGGATAGTGGGGGGCAGGCAGGGACAACAGAGGCTAGGACAGATTGAACCATGTTCCAGAAGGTTTTAATATATGGACAGGTCCACCAGATATGGAAAAAAGTGCCTTCGCAGCCACAGAGTCGCCAACAAGAGTTGGGGGCGGATGGGTAGATGGCATGGATACGTGACGGGACGAGATACCAACGGGTGTAAATTTTGTACGAGGTTTCTTTAATTGCTACACTAATAGAGCACTTTGAAATGGCTAGTCGTATATCGTTCCATGCGTCTTCCCCTAGGGGGGTCCCCAGGTCCGATTCCCAAGCAGCTTCGTGGGATTCTATAGGTGGGCCTTCTGGTGAGAGAATGTAGTGGTATAGATAAGATATAGTGCCCCTGTCCATAGGTCTGTAAGAGCACAGTTTCTCCGTGGGAGTAAGGTCCCTGAGAGTATCTGTTTTAGGGAGTGAAGAGAAGAAGCTTCTAATTTGTAAGAATTGGTAGAAAAGAGAGTGGGGGATGTGGTGATTCTCTCTCAGGTCTGCGAAAGAGAGGGGGGCATTCTTGTCTTGAAGATGTTTAAGGCGTGTTATTCCTAGCTTGGACCAGGTAGCGGTCATGTGGGGGGATTGGCCTGGAGGGAATGAAGGGTGTTGCCAAATCGGCGTTAAGGGAGAGGGATGGGAGGTGAGGGAGAGTTTGTCGGCTAAGGAGTCCCATATAGAGAGCGTGAGGGAGATTGTAGGTGGGGATTGGGCTAGGGTGGATCTATGTTTTCTTGGAATCCAGGGTAGGTGGGAGATAGAGTGGACCATAGCAAGATCCGACTCCATGTCTACCCATCTTTTCACGCCGGGGGGGGAATGCCAAGCAACTAGTTGGCTGAGTCTGGTGGCTTGATAGTATTTGGAAAAGAGAGGGAGGCCCAGGCCTCCTAACGAGGGGGGTTTGGTAAGTATGCTACGTTTAATACGTGGTTTCTTGTGATTCCAGATGAATTTACAGCATGAGGTTTGTAGGGTGTTGAGGGTCCTGTTGGGGATGCTAATGGGGAGGGTCTGGAATAGGTAAAGGAGTTTGGGGAGCACAGACATTTTTATAACATTAATTCTGCCTATCCAGGAAATGAAGAGTTTACTCCAGCGGGCGAGATCTTGTGTGATGGACTGGATGAGGGGGGGGAAGTTGAATTTGTAAAGGTTAGTGTAGGACTTTGTGAGGTTGATTCCTAAATATTTTATATAGTCCCTGCGCCAAGAGAAATCAAAGTTAGTTTGGAGAAGGTCGAGCGCAGGTCTGGGGATATGGAGGGGGAGTGCTTCAGATTTGTCATGGTTAATCTTGTATCCCGAAAAGTGGCCGTACAAGGAAAGTTCTTGAAAGAGGTTGGGGAGGGAAATGGAGGGGTTGGTGAGAGTGAGGAGGACGTCATCAGCAAAAAGTGATATTTTGTAGCTAGAGTTGCCTATCGTGACACCTGAAATATCAGGATTGGTTCTGATGCGGTTGGCAAGGGGTTCTATAATTAGTGCAAAAATAAGCGGGGATAGTGGGCAACCCTGTCTAGTTCCATTGGAGACACTGAATGGGGCAGAGGTTAGGCCTGCTGCAGAGACTGAAGTAGAGGGATTATGGTAGAGAGCTTGTATGGCCTGTAAGAACTGGCCTTGAAATCCAAATCTTTGAAGTGTGTGGGAAAGAAAAGACCATGACACCCTGTCAAACGCCTTTTCTGCATCTAAGGCTAGTAACAGGGTAGGAAGCTTGATGGCGTTTGCGTGGTGGATCAAGTTAATGGTTCTTCTGGTGTTGTCTAATGCCTGGCGAGTTGGTACGAAGCCCACTTGATCAGGGTGTATGAGGGAGGGGAGTATTGGATTGAGTCTATTAGCTAGTATTTTTGCAAAAAGCTTTAGGTCTGTGTTTAAAATTCCTGATTTTTAGACACCAAATGTAAAAAACAAAACACTTTATTTTAGAAGTTCACATTCCACTTCACCATAAAAAGATAGCGATTGCTACTCGGTGAATCATGGCGAAAAAAACCCTGAACTGTATTCGCCATCTGGTCATTGAATAGGGTGATTCACCGTTTTTGTCAAAAATTCGCCAAACAGCACAAATTCGCCATAAAAACATGGTGAATCAGGCTCTTTGAATACCGCCCATTGTATGGGTAAAGAAGAAGGTCCAGAATTTAAGAACCGTATTTATGAAGGAACACAAGAAATATAAAGATTCACAACATTCTGGAGCAGGGGCGGCTGAAGTACAGAAACCATTGTTGCGGTACTATGAATTGCTCCTTTTCACTCTTGAGCATGAGGTTCGCTTAATCCCGCCTCTCCTGTGGCGGCTGTTTCATAAAATTAAATGGAGACTCGGGATCCGCTAAATAGGCCCAAATAGTAATAAATGCTTTCTGCTAAATTTTACATGTAACTAATGTGGTTTGTGTTTTTTTTATAGGTTGAGACTCAGGATCTGGACAACAAACCAAATTGAACAAGCCAAAGTGCAGGCTTCTGAACTGGAGGAGACACCTTCACCACCACCCAAGAGGGCGAAGGTGGTTTTAAAGTCAGCTAGTTCAGCCAGGTCCAGATCCGAATGCAGAGGAGATTTTAGGAGATGCGTGATCTGGCACCAGATCAAGTTGTGTACTTCACGTCATTGATGCATGCAGCTATGCGGTATGCCATCTTTGGTAAATTGGATTCAGGATACCACATAGCACAGATGCATCGCACAATTTATGGCTCCATCACTGTCCCCATCCCAACTCACCTACCCACAATTTCTGCGCCGGGCAGTCCTCCTTGATTCCCCACACCAGTGGCATGTACTCAGAGATGAGTACACAACCCACTCAACAAGGCGACCAAAGTTTTTTTAATTTGTCAGTTTAAAAAAAAAAATTTGTTAATGTTTAAAAAATAGTTTTGGAGATTTTCTAGGATTTGATCAATACTATTTATGTCTTGTTTGTTGGGGTTATAACAACATTTGGATGTACTTCACTTGCCCCTGTGAATGAAAGTTGTGAATTATTTGTATTTCTTGTGTTCTTCTTTTTTACCCAATTATGTTGGCATTACTATTTCCTTTTCTGTACTGAATTATGTGTTGCAATGACAAGCTGATATATTCCTTGCTACAGAGGCAATTGTGGCCTCATTACAGTCAATGAATCCGGTCCAGAGTTCGATTTATTTATTAATATATATTTAGTACAAAATTAAGTTGTGTTTTTCTTTGGACAGGGGGATGGAAAAACATGTAGATTGCAGGGCACCAGCCTCTTTAAAACCTCAGTAATTTGACAATGATTAGATAGTCATGCCCAGCTTCCCTGTAAAGCCAGCCGTTTATTTAAATTTCAAGGTTATATACCAGCCCATTATTTAAATTATACAGTCACTGAAGTGTCCCAGACAATTGTCCAATATATTTTGTCTTTCATCTGGTCCAGGGGCTCTGTCTAAAGGCACAGAGTCAATAGCCTTTTACGCCTCATATGATGACCAGGGAAAGCAAAGGGAGAGGCAGGTCTCATCGCTGGGGGGGCATTTGCAATACCAATTGGGTCCAATGTCTTAGCTTTATAGAGTTATAGACTTTCTCTCGCGCTAAAAGAAGAAGCTTAAAAAGGGATTTATTAGAGGGATCACCTTTCGCAAATTGGATGCGCCCTATTCAATGGCAGTACCGATTTTTTGACTTGTCAAAAAAGTATGCACAGTCAAAAACCACGTGGATCAGTGAATTGGGCTGCTGATCCACATGTTTTCGACCACTTATTGGTTGAATTTGCAGGCGTTTTTGACCGCTTTTGGGTCCGTTTATTGCTCATGCCAATTTTCCCAAAATAAAAAAAGTGAAAAGTGGGCAAAAATTTACTAAAAAATGGACGATAATGCCCACATTATTAGAAGCAAAATAAAATTGAAAGTAGTGTAGTGTAAATCAAATGGTAGGCAAGACTATGGGGTTTATGCAAGCTGTGACAGTGAGCAGTGCTGTGGGGTTTATGCAAGCTGTGACAGTGAGAAGTGCTGACTGCTCGCTGTCACAGCTCGCAGGGACAGTATTCATCTGACCCCCTGCACATGCCGTTTCCCCCTTGCTAGGTTTTTGTAGCGAAAGGGAAACGGCATGTGCTGCCGCTAAAACAGGGAGGTTCGCGGCTAAATGCAGCGGGCTCCCTGCATTAGCCGTGAGCCTTGCTGTTTGGGGGAATCCTCGCCGTCCTCTGACATAGGAACGAAGAATAGGGTGAGTGGCCGGTGCAGGAGTTAAACAGTGAGGATTGCTTGTTTTCCTCGCCGGTCAACCCTCTCGCTGGCCGCATTGGATAGGGCCCTATATAGTACAGATCTATACTACTTAGTCAAATTCAAATGTGAACACTGTAACTAACCCAGATCTGGGTTGAATAGAAAGTGAAATCTCACTGTGTGTACGCACCATTAGTTTGGTAATGACAATTGTATCCATATAACTTGTCTGATACAATTTGCCAACTGTTCTAGAACATAAGGCCTGAATAGGACCCATTTGCACATCTGGGAAAATCGCCATTCCATTATCCACAGGTCCACACATGCGTGACCCCTGAACAATGATCAGAGCTGATTGAAGTTTCAGAGCGGATGAGGGGGTGGGATGCAGCATTTTGTGGCAGCAGTCAGGAAAAGGCAGGCATGTCTGGGCCGCATGTGGGAGGCCCACGGCAGCTGTGTGATGTCACACGCAGCCGTTGCGACCCAGAACATGGCCGGACTGTACATGGCTCCACAGCTAGGCTGCACAGGCAGGGGTCAGAGGGTGATGTAAGAGTGCTTCACTTAAGTGGTGTACTTGCAAAATCTTGCGGGCACATCATGGGGAGGGAACCTGCAGCCTAGCACTGCCATTCCGAGTCAAGCCCATAGTGCGGTGCAACATATGCAAAGACTAGTTGCAGTCCATGGAATTCTTCTTACCTGATCACCTTGTGGATGACATTCCTGTACCTCAACCTGTCTGCCTGGATATGAGGATTAGACAGAGTTCTTTTAAGTTCAATCACTGCATCTTCTGACCCCAGGTATGGCATTGTAAAGACTCTGCAGACTCACAAAATAATCCTTATATGGAAGCTAGAAGCCAGCAAAATATTTCTAATTTGGGAAGACTGGAAATTGGAAAAAAGAAAGAATACAATACAATATTAAATGTATATACATACAGTAGATAGAGAGCACAACACATATGCAACTATCCAAACAACACAAAAATCTTGATGGCGCAAGTCTATTGTCATGTTAGAAGTGATCAAATCTCTTTGTATAGAAGTTGTATATCAAGTTATAGCATTCCAAAAAGCACCAGCCACTAACTAAAACTATGGGCAGAATATAATGGATCACTGGACGTACCGGATGCAAACTGATCTAGGACTTTCTTGAAAGGGGAAATCATTTACAAGGCATGGTTTTGTACAAGCGATAGCTGTACTTTTCATAAGGCATGAAATTGTATAACCTGCATCATCTCCTTTATCCCCTATGCATGGTACAAGATTTATTTCAAGTAAGCCTTGAGTTTGAGATACTTGAATATGAAGATGGGATGTGGCTGAGAAAATATCGCAGATTGGTGATTGGCTGCAAATGCATTCGTAATTCACTCACCATAGAATGATTTGTCCACTGTGTGTAGTCTGTGCGTAGCCCAGAACTTACTCAGACAGTGCGATAGAATCAGGCTGATCGAGGCCGAATCTGACATCACATGCCCACAATGAAAACTCTTGGGCATGCCTGCATTTTCCCGGACACTCTCAGAAAACAATTGGTTACCACTCATAAACAGTGGCTTCCTGTCAATCAACTTGTGAATGGTGAGCGGGTCTGAGTAACCCCCTATATCAGAAACGATGCACATTCCTGCTAGTCATCAACGATCCGCCCTATTGTTTGAACATGCAGCCAATTTCTGACTTTATTGTGGACAACTAGAGAAGAGCAGTTTCTTATTTACTCGATTCTTAAAGCCAAATTAGAGTAAGTTTGGAGTTTTGTCATTGGCTATCCAAAACATGTGACAGCCAATAGCCATTACAACCCAGCTTTGAGATCCACGTAAATCCAGGTAAATCTGAACTGATCATCTCTAGCAACAACTGCATGTTCAGTTGGGGACCAAATCACCAAACGATATTGTACAGTGTGTATGTGCTAAATTGTTTGTCCTGGAGCTTTGACGCCACTGTTAATAATATTGCATAGTATATATTCAGCTTTAGGCTGGGTACACACTGGAATAGGGTGGCCAACCAATCAGAGGCCGATACCATGGAAAAAAGGACGTGGGCTAGCACCCACAAGGCTATGCCTTATTTTAAAATAGGTTGTGGCCTAGCTCCAGGCAGCACATTTATACTATATAAAACCACCTTGTGACACCTCAGCTTCAAACCAGCAGCTCATTTAGGCCCTGATCCTGGTTTGCTCGCAACGCAGCATTAGTTCGCTTCCCGTACGAACACCGCCCCCCTCCCACTCACCAAATTTCCCTGCAGCACTGCGAATGGATGGTTTACATAAACATCCATTCGCAGGATTGCGTGCGGCCCCGAAATGATTAGATGATACGATGGTCGCTGAACAACATCTGAGATACACCTGCTAAACATTCCCCATTCTGTTTTCATGATGTTTTTTTTTGCGGGGGGGGGCTGTTGTCTGTTTTAGGCTCGTAGCTTTTGTTGTAGTTTTTCAGTCTTTCATCATGGTGTCTACCAAGGTCTCATATGTGTGCTTTCTTATCTATTGTGTACTTTATATTGTTGTATACATATTGGTATTTAGAAACTTTTGGACCTCCCTTGGATTTGTCCCACTGAAACATTGTTGGGCAGTTCTTTTGGTGCAGCTCTGGGGATACAAAATAACTGAGTTTTAGCATAGTATGAGCCTAAACTGCACTGAGTGACTTGTGCCTAACGGAGGGACAGCGTAGGATATGTTGATATGACATCATACCTCCTCCCAACATGAC
Organism: Crinia signifera; assembly: GCF_055691185.1. Taxonomy (NCBI): domain Eukaryota; kingdom Metazoa; phylum Chordata; class Amphibia; order Anura; family Myobatrachidae; genus Crinia; species Crinia signifera. The sequence goes on along the minus strand of NC_139218.1, from coordinate 118,847,487 downwards.
CCTCTCCAAGAGGGACACATTGCTCTGTTTCTGGACTTCTCCCTTAATTAATGATTGCCATCACCTGTGTTGGAGCACCTTTCTTATCGAATTAACCTGTGTGAAACAGGTGATGGTAATCATACATTATGAGGGAAGTCCAGAAATAGAGCAATGTGTCCCTCCTGGAGAGGGTCATGTTGGGAGGTATATGACATGGTTGTATGGATATACAGATAAAAATTCCCCAAAGATACAGATTCCTTTCTAAATATGACATTTTATGAAAAGTGATATAGGATTTTTTTTTTCTTTTTTTACTGCCATCTATTTTTGCTATTATGGGCATAAGGATAATGCTATATACGCTGGCGCCCTCAATCAAAATGGCCGCCACAGTATTATCATTTAGAAGAATATACACTATATAAACCTATACTGCATATCTTGTTCAAAATTTGGAGATCTTGCAAAAAACAAAACAGTACTAAACACCACTATAGAACCACTGTCTCTGCAGCGGGCTGTTATAGCAGCGGTGATCCGGAAGCGTCTCGCCAGGATATTAAAGTGGCAGTGAGGAGGTTAAACATTTTGGCGGGAACACCTAGCATAGACTCCACCCCTAAACTCCCCAATTAGTTGTTTACCCACAAGCGCATAACACGGAACCGGACAGTAATGACTTACCGGGAGCGGCGCTGACACACCGATACAGTCACCGTACTTCCGGAATGGTAAGGCCAAAGTAACAGAGTGCTGCACGTACTGATCTTTAGACGTACAGCGCATGCGTGATATGCCCTGAATTAAGTGTTTATAACACAGGAGGATGATTATATATGTAGCTACAGATGTACTGACAGGCAGAGACTGCGCCGGCTAGTGATGGGCAAAACGGGTCACTAACGAGAGCTGGGATCCATGAGTTCGGACAGTGGAAAGATCCGAATCTTTTAGACGGGTCGGCGGTTCACTTTGAAAGAAAGGGTAATTGATAATAACGAAGCATAATTTGTTTTATTATCATTTATTGCCATTTTTTTAAACTTTTTTTTTTTTTAAACAGTGAGCTGAACGAATAAGAACATACATATCCGAGTAAAACACTGATCGATGGCCATCCCTAGCAGCAGCACCCTTATTATTCTTTTACTTTCAGTCGCAGCACTAAACTCAGTCTCCTGAGTCAGTACATCTCAGCTGCCACAGGTGGCAGTGCTGAGATCAGACAAATTGCATTGTAATGAAAAACGAAACTGAAAGTAAAAGAACAACTGATCACCTTTTTGGGATCAGTGGCTCCCTCAGTCTTTTATGGGATCCATTCAAAAGAACCGCTTAGTTCGCGAACGACCCATCTCTAGCGCCGGCCGGTAACACACAAGCTGTATAGTCAGGAGCTGCGCACTCTGGGCTGTTGCCCGGCCAGTTCTCCTACAGCCAAGTCTTCAGAGATCCCAGTGTTCTCCGTGTAATGGTGTATTCAGGGTATAACCCAGCATACAAAATCGCATCGGGATTGCATGCAGATCGCACAGGTTTTTAACCCTGCGATCCCGATGGACGCTCCCAGGACCGCACAAATTGAAACCCAGATAGACAGGGCAGCAATTTATGCCCCTTTCAGACCACACTAAAAAAAACCTGTATTTTGCCGATTTTTAACCGTTTTGAAACAGTAATCTGTGCGGTCTGAAAGGTGCAAAGTGATTTTACCGTTTCCAAAAAAACGGTTTTTGGAAATGGTAAAAAAGCAGAGTCCTACCAGTTTCAGACACGTTTTTTTTGGTGTCAAAACGGATCTGAAATGGGATTCCTCCCCCCTATATAGTGCAGATCTGCACTACATAATCAAAATCACATGCATGTCGGGTGGCTTGCTGTGCTATTTGATCCCAATCCAATCGGATTGGGATCGAATAGCAAGCCTAGTCGACCATGTGTACATAATGGTGTGTACACACCGTGAGATTTGGCATGCGATTTTGACTATGTAGTCTGGATCGCATGCAGATCGCACAGGTTTTTTAACCTTGCGCTCCCGATGCGCGCTCCCGCACAGCACAAATCAAAGCCAGATGGACAGGGCTGCATTGACTATATAGTACAGATCTATACTATATAGTCACAATTGCATGCATGTCTCATGGCTTGCCATACGATTTGATCATCGCATCGGGATCAAATAACATTGCCGTCGACCGTGAATACACACCATTATTATTAAACTCTTCTCAGAGGCCGATGTATCGGATGAAAAAAGACCAATTCGGATTTGATTGACATCCGATCCAATGCGCCTATAATGTGACATGCCTTAGATCGACATGTTCAAAGGTCGACACAAGCAATAGGTCAACATGTAAGGTATGTCGGTACTTGTTTCCTAGCACGGCGCCCCCGATATTGATCGTAGTGCATCTTATACAATCGCATCGCATGCAATATAGCGGCATGCGATGCAATTCGATTTTTAATTGTACAAGCACCCTGATGGGTGCTTTCAATGTTAAATGCACCCCCATCGGCAACAGCACCCCCACTATCAATGCCAACCCGAAGCGTGACGAGCGGCGGCAGTCCGTGTCCTCCGACCTTTTCATACCCCCACTATCCACGTTGGCGTGGAGTTGATTTTAGATAGTGTGCCGAGCGGAGATGGATTACTTTACATGTATTCCGCGTCCCCTCGCGGGGCTCGCCGCACTTCGGGCTCGTATTCTGCGGGGCTCGCTGCGCTTAACACGCTTCGGGCTCGGTTTGCTGGCATGTAATGCTATGCGATATTTCATTGTACAAGCACTCCTGTTAATTTAACATGAATATCGCATCGCACACCAGTTTGGTATGCGATGGGCGCCGTGCTAGGAAACAAGTACCTGTATTGTAGACCCTTTTTTATGTGCCTACCTATGACCTATTACCTGACAAACTTTTTAGTGTCAACCCTATAACCCATACCCACTTGCTCCAACTGCTCTCCTAAATTTTTATATGCGATCTCAACACCTGATTTCACCTCACTATGGGCCTTATTCTGATCAGTGCGGATATTACCGCATGCGGACGGCCCGCCGATGTTGATCGTCTGCGCATGTGCAGAGGTCACTCTGCGCATGTGCAGGCGATTTCGCCGCACGGATTCTTTATACGCCGCACAGGGGGCGTAGAGGGGCGTGAGGGGCTACTTAGCCTCATTACCCTATGCATACGCCCCGCGTTTCATGGGCGTTCCCATGCAAACGCGGGGCGTATGCATGGTAATGAGGCCGTGACGCGTGGGTACGGGGCGGGCATCTGACATCGCCGGATGTCAGCTGCCCGCCCCCATACATGATTTCACACGGACAAGTGTCCGTGTGGTCTTGTGTGGCGGGACCTGGTGGAGCGTGCGGCCCTGCATTCGATGTTCGGCGACCATCGAATGCAGGGGCTGCTCCCAAGACGGAGGAGGCGTATCCCCGTCCAATTTCATGCGGATCGCCACATATCCGCGTACGGACGGGAGGTGGCGATCCGTATGGAAGGCGGGGATTCGCCTGCACGGTCGTGGCCGTATATTCTGATCGGGCCGCACCGATCAGAATAAGGCCCTATATCCTGGATTAGCTGGATCTGTTCTATAAACTATGTCCGCCCCTGATATATATTGGTTACCAGCCCATCAGAATGATGGAACAACATAATGTTGTGCATTGAATTGCTTCATCGGGCACAATCTAGTGGCTGCCAGCACACAAAACACGTCAATTCTCCCCCATAGGTGAAGAAGGGTATTTTATTTTATGGGAGATGTATATAATATATGTTTATATAACACAGATGCATCATAATACAGATGTGTCCTGATACATTGTTGCAGCAGGATCGCAATGCGAACACAGAACGGCATCCTATGTTTGTTTGCAGTACAGGTGGGTCCAATCACAGTAGTGTAAGCTATGCAAATGCTACACTACAGATGGAGCTGCTACCGTAGATCGAATCAACAGTTACCGGAAGGGGGCGAGCGTACATGAGATGCTTGCGCGCCCTTTTCCGACAGAGCCCTCCGCCACCCGCTGCAGCTCTCCGATGCACCCAGCAGCTGCCCCCTGCTCCCCCCAATCTCTGCCCGTCTTCCTGAAGTGGAGACAGGCAGGGAAAGTGCTGTGTTGACGGGAACGCGCGTGCATGTGAGACACACGCACGTCCCCACCAGATGGAGCACCTCTCCTCCAGGCGATCGCCAGCTAAGGGAATCTGTTGATTCCCAGTGCTGGCTGAGAGGTGATCCATCTGTATGTAGCATGTCTGCAGCAACAACACAAGACGACTCACCTGCATATAGAGTAAATACGCCATGCAGCTTAAATTGCCTTGTGTGAGTTACCTGCTTCGTTCTATTCTCCTCTGCTAATGCCGGGTGCGTACGAAGGATGTTGCTGACGCTGCCCGGGATATAAGTTGTACTTTTCTTTCTAAAGCCTACTTCCCTGATAAATACCAGCAGTCAGGGCTAATTGAATAGCATCTGGAGAATTTATTTGCTGCGCTAATTCACCGCAGCCAATAGGATATCCCCCTAATCTGTCTTATTTCAAAGCAACTTTCCCAGGGTTTGGAAGGAACTTCTTGGTTATCCTTTATTCCCATACATTAGCAGATTTTTATTCCAAACCAACCAGTTGCATTTAAGTTGGTCTATTATATGTCAGGCGCTATATTGATGAAAAACTTGCATATTTTATAATTTAACCTTGATTTCTCCTTCCTACTTCATGGCAGCCTTAACAATGGGTTAACCTCTTATCTCCCAGTCTGTAGAAAGATAGGTTTTCTCTTATGACCCTAGGATCCTCCCCTTGCTCTTCCTCCTCATGGTATATATGCCCTCTCCTCATACCTCTCAGTCTTTTTCCTGTCTCCTTAGGAGTTATCCGGGCGCCCGATGTTGAAATTGAATGTCAGTACAATAAGAGTACGATGCGACGCGATTTCCCTTGAAATTTCCTTGTATCCAAAATCGCGTCGTAATCGCGTCGCATTGGATGCTATTGTATGGCGACGCGATTTTAACACATTTCAATGAAAAAATGCCCAAAACCCCCAAAAAGTGACAAAACTTAAATCCCATCCCCATTGTTAACGCCACTCCACTATTGACGCCAACCCGAAGCGTGGCGAGCGGCGGCGGTACGCGTCCTCCGGCCTTTTCATGCCCTACTATCCACGTCGGCGTGGAGTTGAGAATATAATAGTGTGGCGAGCGCAGCGAGGCGACGTGGATACCTTCACAAGTAAGCGCGTCCCTTCGCGGGCTTCACAGGTATCCGCGTCCGCTCGCCACGCTTCGGGCTCGCTGCGCTCGCCACACTATTCTATTCTCAACTCCACGCCGACGTGGATAGTAGAGCATGAAAAGGTCGGAGGACGCGTACCGCCGCCGCTCGCTGCGCTCGCCACGCTTCGGGTTGGCGTCAATAGTGGAGTGGCGTTAACAATGGGGATGGGATTTAAGTTTTGTCAATTTTTGGGGGTTTTGGCCATTTTTTCATTGAAATAAATGTAAAATCGGGTCTCGGGGACCATTTTACATTGATTCCAATGTTAAAATCGGGTACACTGCTAAAATCGGGTGCTGATCTCATCGCATCGCATGCCATTTGGTTAACACGCGATGCGACGTGATCCGATGGTACCCGATCTAAAATCGGGCGCCCGGATAACTCACAAGTACCGTTTTATTATGTTTGTACCTGTACAGCTGGCTGGTTATGTGGCTTACCCTGGGCAGTGTAGGGATGGTGGTGCCTGTATCCGGTATTTTAGGCCCGGCCAGCGGTATTGACTATTGCGCTCAAAGTGCATGTGGAGCAACATGTGTAGTTCTCTCGGCGGGGAGAAGCCGCATCGCGTTCCCCGGCACGAGTAGATGATGAACTTCCGCTTCCGGGATACGCAAGGCACTTCATGTGTTCCACTGAAGCATTGGTGTGTGTTCCACGGCACTTCCGCTACCTCCCAGCAGCGGCAGCATCTGTATTAGCGCTGGTACAGTTTAAAAAGCAAGTTATAGTGGCTATAATATGGTGCTGTGCTACAATGGAGGAAGCCTCTAATCCCATTGTTGCACTGGCCAAGTCCTCATTTGAGAGCTGGTTATATATTCTTTTTCATGCTGATAGTATTTTTTCTTCTATTTTAGTGTGCCTTCTGCACCAAAAAAGAAGACGTGCAAGAAGAAATCTGCCTCTAAACCATGTCCTGCTTGTGATAAAGCTTTTATTGGAAATGTGGATGAGGTTTTATGTGGAGATTTGGGTACTTGTAAAAAAAAACATGTCGACCTTTTGACTGTCGACATAGACACTGTCGACCTAATGGTAGTGTCGACCTAAAAACATGTCGACCTAATGAGCTGTCGACCTAATGAGCTGTCGACCTAATGAGCTGTCGACCTAATGAGCTGTCGACCTAATGAGCTGTCGACCTAATGAGCTGTCGACCTAATGAGCTGTCGACCTAATGAGCTGTCGACCTAATGAGCTGTCGACACAATGGCATGTCGACCTAATGGTATGTCGACCTAAAACCATGTCGACCTATTGAGCTGTCGAACTAATGGTGTCGATGTAATGGCTGTCGATGTAAGTGCTGTCTAATATCCGTCCCAGACCCGTCCTTTGCAAACTTCACCCACTCAATTCACTGAGCTTATGGAGTGGGTGAAAAAGACATTTGTGTCTTAAGAGGATTTCTTTACAAGCAGTAAAAGGAGTAGATCTCGGGCTAGTCTGGATCATGACTTGGAGGATGTGGGTCCAGTATTTTCTGATGATGGTTTTTTCGGCTTCTCAGTTGAATCAGGAGAACTAGATGAGGATGACCGCACATTTAATTTGGAAGTGGTGGATTTGGTCTTAAAAAATCTATACAAAACCTTAAATTATAAAAGGAGTCTACCAAGGAGGAAAGTGACTCACTTTTTGAAGATAGAGCAAAGAACTGGAGACCTTTCCCAGTACACAAGGTTGTTAAAGATATATTGCTTAAAGAATGGCAAAATGCAGACAAGCGTATTGGTAGTCTGAAGAGAGTGGATAAAATGTATCCGAAAGACGATGAAGAATTCTTGAAGTGGTGTCGCATTCAAAAAATTTATGCTGTAATTGCAGAGCTGACTACCAAGACTACTATCCCTTTGGAGGATGGAGCATCCCTGAAGGATGCTATGGATCGTAAAATGGAAAGAATTTTAAATAGATTGCACATTTCCAATTCAGTTAATTCAATTAAATGTGGCATGGCGGTTGCCTCGGTAGCCAGGGCATTACGATTATGGTGTGCGTCTTTACAAGAGCAATTGCTGGAAAGAGTGCCTAGAGAATAAATTTAAAAAAATCTATCTTCAGTACAAACAGCTGTAGATTATATTTGTGAAGTATCGTTAGATACTTTAGATTACTCTGCTAAGGCTATTACATCTGGGATCGTAGCTTTATGGCTTAGAGCTTAGTCAGCTGACTCAAATCCAAAAAACAGACTTGCGAGTTTGCCCTTTGGAGGGTCTTGCTTGCTTGTTTGGCAGTAAATTGGACACCATGATTCAAAGAATGTCAGGGGGCAAGTCAGTGAGACTACCCCAGGATAAGGGAACCAGATTTGGGGAGTTCACATCCAGACAAATGTTCAGACAAGCAAGATCTTATCGGTCTGGCCATTCGTATCGAGAAAGATATGCTTCAGGTATGTCAAGAACATTTTTTCGACAGTCCACCAGAAGAGGTGGTCAAAGACAGTGACTGTTTAAGACCCCTGGTTACTATGTCAGTGGCAGGAAGACTTTCACAGTTTTCCGATGTTTGGGAGCAAACAATCCAAGACAAATGGGTTTTAAGGATAGTAACCAGGGGATATCAGTTGGAGTTCGCCACCCAGCCAAGAAGAGTCAAGTTTGTAAAATCAAGTCTCCATAATCAAGTGGCAGAGGCTACAGTCTTAATTCAAAGTGTTCAAACTGGTCAACTCAGGTGCGATAGAAAAGGTTCCAGAGTTAGAAATAAAAACAGGATTTTATTTTCGGCTTTTTATAGTAGAAAAAAAGGCGTCAGGGGTTTTTCGAACAATATTGGACTTAAAGTTAAACATGAAAATGGCAAAGAAAAAGTTGAACATGGACACTTTAGATTTTACTATTCTAGGAGTAAAAAGAGGAGATTATTCTTAATTTCTATAGATCTAAAAAAATGCTTCTTTTCATGTAAGGAAACTTGACTAGAAATAATCTAAGGTTTTGTGTGCAAGAAACTCATTACTTATCTCAGGAAGAGAGGTTTGGGCCTATCTGGATGATCTTTTCCTTTCAGGGTCTTCAAAGGAAGCAGTAGTAGCAGAGGCTACGTTCGTCATAAAAGTTGTGCAAGATCATGGATGTCTAATAAATTGGAAAAAGCCATTTAAAGCTATCACAAGTCATTCAATTCCTTGGTGACACATTAGGATTCACAGTTTCTTTGTCAGAAGACTGGTGTACAAAGATTAGTCACTGTCGTTCAAACCAAAAAACTAGTTCAGTTAAGAACAGCAGTAAGCCAGGTGGAGGATGAGAATTTTCCAATGGAGTCTACTCAAATACTCTTGAAAGCAAATGGCTCTAAATGACTACATAGACATTCCTGTCACAGAAAGGAACTCCCTAAATTGGTGGGGAAACAGTCTTCTGAAATCAAGATTCTCTTCCCTAGAAAACCCTCGGTTTGTGGTCATCACCAGAGACGCAAGCGCGATAGGTTGGGGAGCCCATCTCCAGGACAGAACCTGTCCAGGGATTTGGTCCCCTCAAGAAAGCAAACTTTCCTCCAATCAAAGAGAGTTAAGAGCTGTTTGGTTAGCAATTTATTACTTCAAATGCCAGATTCTAGGTTCTCATTTAAGAATTATGTTGGACAACGTTATCACAGTAATATATATAAACAGACAAGGGCACACAGAGTGCAAGTCTGCTGAGAGAACTGGCAAATATTATGGACTGGGCAGAAGGACATCTGCAGTCGATATCAGCCTTTTATCTTCCAGGCAAAGAGAATCAAAAAGTAGATTATTTGAGCAGGAAGATAGTTTGTCTAGGAGAGTGGGAACTACAGGACTCCATCTTTCGTCTGGTAGTTAAGAGGTTCGGGATAGCAGACATAGACCTGATGGCAACAAACACCAACAAGAAGATGAATCGCTATTTTTCCAAGTATCAAATGCAGGGGTCTGACGGGATAGATGCGCTGGCTCAACACTGGGACTTAAGACTGGCATACATTTTACCACCTTTCCCCTAATCTCCAGAGTTTTGAAGAAAATCTGGGAAGAGAAGGCGCTGGTAATAATTTTTCTACCCCTCTGGCCCAGGAGGTCCTGGTTCCCAATGGTGTTGGACATGGCAGTAGGGGATCCTCTGACTTTGCCGGTGTCCCCTTTTATAAGTTGAGTCAGGGACCTCTCGTATCAGGTGCCTCAGAAGTTGGCTTTTATGACCTGGAAATTGAGAGGCGATTAATGAAAAATAAAGGGTTGTCATCATATGTGGTAGATCATCTTCTCCAAGCAAGAAAGAAGGTTTAGTCAGATATCTATGATAGAATATGGAAAACTTTCCTTAATTGGAGTAATGATAAATGTGATACAGCCAACTTAAAGGTCTCAGGTATATTACAATGGGTGTGGTATATCGTCCCGACAGTCATTAGCCCGACGTCGGGATCCCAACTGGCCAGATTCAGACAGCAGGGTGAGAGCAACATAGCCTCTTGCAGGCTCGCTGCGCTTGCCATGCTGCGAGCACGGTGGCATGCTACGCTCTCCACATATTCTATTTTCCCTCTATGGGGGCCGTGGACCTCCACATGAGAGAATAGCCGGTGGCCGTCGGGGTAATGACTGTCAGGATCCCGACTGGCACCTATTAAAATTCCTGTGTGAGAGCTACAAGAAAGGGTTGGCTACCGCAACTCTGAAGGTGCATGTTTCTGCCCTGAGTGTTCTCTTGGATAAAAAGTTGGCTGAAGATCAGCTAACCCAGAGGTTGTGTCAAGCCATTAAGAGGACAAGGCCTAGGATAAAATGTTTCATTCCCAGTGGGATCTTAATTAAGTTCTTAATGCCCTTATGCAACCACATGATAGAGTTTAAATTTAAGTTTTTAACATGGAAGGTGATATTTCTGGTGGCCTTCACTTCTGCAAGGATAATTGGGGAGCTTCAAGTAGTGTGGGCCCATGATCCTTATTTAAAAATTTTGAAGATCAAATAGTCCTTCATACTAATCTCTTTGCCTAAAGTAGTGTCCTCTTTTCATATAAATTGGGAGATTGTGTTACCCTCATTTTTTCAAAACCATCCAGTAAGAAGGAACAAGATCTGCATACTCTGGATGTTGTGAGAGCAGTGTCTATATACCTTAACAGAGTCAAGGCATTCAGAGACACTTTTTATCATTCCATCGAGTACAAGAAAGGGGATTACCCCTTCAAAGCAAACTCTGTCTAGAACTATTACTTTCGCTTGACGTCAACTGCCAGGAATAACGAAGGCGCACTTGGCAAGAGCAATGTCTGTTTCCTGGGCTAAAGAGGCGAAAGTGTTGATTAAAGACATTTGTTAGGCAGTGACTTGGTCATCTATTCACACATTTGTTAAGCACTATGAATTGGATGTGGCTAAAGAACGTTTTGTAAGTCAGGTTCTTAAAGAAGTCCTCTTAAGGCAGTGGTTCCCAAACTGTGTGCCTAGGCACCCTGGGGTGCCTCAGGACACTTGCAGGGTTGCCTTGGGTTGGTGAACCAGGATCAATTCATATTATTTAGGGTCAATGTACCAGGCAAAACCAGTGCTTGTGGCTGCCAATCATAATATATGTGGACAAACAGAAGCAAATCCTGTCCCTCACCAGATAACTGTGACATATAAACACAATGCACTTAATTTAATATTTTTAGGGGTGCCTTGAAATAATTTTTATGCTCTAGGGCGCCGTGATTCAAACAAGTTTGGGAACCCCTGTCTTAAGGTATTGTATTGCCCTCCCTGATATTCTTTGGTATGTCCCATTTGTTAAGGCTGCCATGAAGTAGGAAGGAGAAAATAACGGATTATACTCACGATAATTCCTTTTCTTCGGAATACTTCATGACAGCCAATGTATATCCCTCCCTGTGTCTGTTTTTTATTTTGCTAGGATCCAGCGGAGACATTCAATACCGAGGGGTATGAGGAGGAGAGGGCATATATACCATGAGGAGGAGGAGCAAGGGGAGGATCTTGGCATCATAAGAGAAAACACTACCTGTCTACAGACTTTGAGATAAGGGGTTTACTCATTGTTAAGGCTGCTATGAAGTATTCCGAAGAAAATAATTATCGTGCTTATAATCCGTTATTTTTTGTTTTGTTAGTTTATTCTTTTATTACTCTGAAAAGCATAACTATCAATTAACAAAATTCTTCCTTTCTTTTTTTTTTTTTTTTCCTTAATCCATTTATTAGACCTTTTGTGTGCTAACTAGAGGATGAATGGAGCTTTCATTCCAAATACCCCTATTGCGGTGGATTTTTGGCAGATTCGGCGATGCGGCAACATCAGACTCTTCTTTTTGTCTCATATGCACAGTGACCATACCGTGGGTTTATCTTCTACATGGTCGCATCCATTGTACTGTTCACCTGTTACAGCCAAGATCCTTAAACATAAGTTGCAGGTATTGTATGAAATAGGTTGCTGTAGTAGTAAAAACAAGAGGGAATAAAATAGTTAGGACAAGGACTAAGGACTTTTGTGATTGATTTGTTTAACATTAGTAAATAAGTCTCCTAAATAAGAACTAAGGGGTTGATTTACAATACATTGGGTTCCATAGGATTGCTCATCTTGTGACCTCTCTTGCACATATTGTATTTCCATTCTTCAAGATGCGCCACATACAGAAACACGCCGCAGTCCTATGCGTTTAGTCCCTCAGGACTTCATTAGGGGCAATAAATACATCTAATTAGATAGTATAGGCACATCCTCTATTTGGTGCAGTGAAGTACTGCAGTTCTTCTATTTAGTGCAGTAATATGCTGCAGTAGGATGGTAGAGTGGATATTTATAATTACCCAGTTCACATGGAGTCTATGTACCCCGAAAATGTAGCAGATGTCATTCATGTGGTGGATAAATATGTCATGCTGTGTATCACAAGTTCCAAAGACAGACACTGATAAAACAGCAGTACATATTGTTGGTTACTTAGTGAGTGCTTTAAGATCCCTGTTACTAGGGAATAAAATGTGTGAATTTACTCATTATGCAACACAATAGTAGGCCCCTTTATACTTGCCCCTTACATTTTATGGCGTACAGATTGAGTCAAAAGACTATCAAAATCTCTTGTTAAAATATCTCCCTTTGTACACCCCTATAGACTTATAGGGGGGTATGCAATGTTGGTCGTGCTCCCGCAGCCATCTCCCGACGGGGGAGATGGCTGCGGGGCCCTATTCAATGCTGTCTTCCCCGACAGCATTGAACAGGGGTTCTCCGCAGAATGAGCCCGACATCACAAGCTGTCGGGCTCGTTCTGCCAAGAAAAGCCGGAAATAGGCGAGCTCCCGTCTGGAGCTCGTCTATTTCCGTCCTCAACTCGTGGCCACGCCCCCTGCTCACCGCTCAGCGGCCGGGACATTGAATCCCGACTGGCGAGCTCCAGGCGAGCAAAACGAGAACGGGACAGGGGCACGGCTGTCGTGCTAGCTCGACAGCCGTGCCCCTGACATTGCATACCCCCTTAATTTGTAGATAGACTTGTTATATGCAGCGTGCCTGCTGCATTTGTGGCGAACCTTGCAATTCCAGGGAATCCTCACCGTCCTCTAACGGTTATGATTTCCACGGAAGATAGAATACGGCTAGCGGCCGGCTAGGGGGTTAGACGGCGAGTATGGCTTGTTTTCAAAAACAAGCCATCCTCACCACACAAACCCCCTTGCCGGCGGCATTGAATACTGCCCCAAGTCCTACTCTATCTAAGTAGTATACATCCTAAGATCTAATATATATATATATATATATATATATATATATATATATATATATAATTAACAAATTGTGTTTCAATAAAATCAAGAGGTACAGTAATAAGGAATCCTTTCAGGATAGTGACAGGCAGCCTGACACGTTTCGTCAATAGCATGACTTTGTCAGGGGCAGAAATAGATCAGTTTGAGAGATTTGCACTGAAAATTATAATACATAACTGTAAATATTTACAATCTTAAAAATATTTATAAAGATTAATTCATAACAAATTCTTTTGCGAGGAGTAAAATCATGAAGAGGACCAGGTGACGGAGGAATGGAGGGAAAAAGCAATGTCATAGGTATAGATGATCAAAACAGATCATCAAAAAAGATAAGATGGTCCAATGAGAACAATCTTTTTAAATGAAGGAAACCTAAAAACGGGTTTTATACAGTGCTTTAGTAGTCATATACCATATATGATATTAGGTTTGTATGCCATTTCAAAGTTTTACATACCACCAATGCTGGTTTCTCAAAGGCTCACAAATTAGCTCAGGTAATTATGTGACCAAAATCTCTGTCAATTATCTATGAAAAATGAATGGCTATATCAATCCAGTGTAAGTTCAACTTCTATATACAAGTTCATATAAATGTATATAAAAAAAAACAAAAAGTAGACTATAGTTTCAAGTAGTTTATACACCAGTGAGACTGGTAGAAAAAATGGTACTTTTTCCTAGCACGGCGCCCAGATTTCCTACGTACGGCACCATAGGGAAATCGCATTGCATGGGCCATTATAGCGGCATGCGATGCAATTTTTTTTTTGTTTATGTAATTTTTTCTATGGCCATTGTACCTCCACTATATCGCATCGCATGTCCCGCAAAATCGCATGCGGTTTTATAGGGTGTGCGATGCCATGACATTAGGTATACAATAATATGATTATATGTACCAAAAATAGGTTTAACGCACCCCCCACTATCCACGCCATCCCGAAGCATGGCGAGCGGAGTGGAACACATCCTCCGACTTTTTCATTACCCCACTATCCATGTTGGCATGGAGTTGATTTTATATAGGGCAGCGAGCCACCGAGCCCGAAGTGTGGCGAGCGGATGTGGATTATTTTACATGTATTCCGCATGCGCTTGCCACTCTTCGGGCGCTGCGCTCGCCACACTATGTAACATTTACTCCACACCAATGCATGCGATCGCATGTGATTTTACGGGAGGTGCGATGCCATGCGATGAAATGGGCCTGGGGACATAACAGCAGTGAATAAATTAACTAAAAAATTGCATCACATGCGATTTTGCGGGAGGTGTGATGCGATGAGATGCCCTGGGGACATAAAAGCAGTGAATAAATTAACTAAAAAAATCGCATCGCATGCCACTAAAATGGCATGTAATGTGATGCCATTTTTTTACGCAGAATAGCCCTCTACGCAATTAACGTAGCGGGCGCCGTGCTAGGAAAAAAGTACTGAAAAAATTGTAAAAAAAAAAAGTACTTACATAGACTCAGAGGAGAGTGTGTGCACTGCTGGATTCCAAAGACTGGAGTGAATGCATGAGAGCCTGTGGGCTTAATATAGTACTGTGGGCATTACATCACTTCCTGTTAGTGAAATCTAAAGTATGTTTAAACTCCATGTGGAAAGTCTGAATGTGAAAAAAGGGGAGTGGCTCTGTGTTAATATTTATAATAGGGTGAAGAGTAAGTAAAAATAAATAATAATAAAATTAAAATAAACAAAAATAAGAAAAATAAATAAGACAAATAAAAAAAAAATTAAAAAAATAAATAAATAAACATTATATTCAAAAAATGTTCATTAGGGTATTAAAGTGGATGACTAAATGGGCTTTTTCGCACTACTGTATATACAATAAAAAGTCATGCAATATTGGAAATACTGCCCCTGTGGCAGAATGTAAGTACACATGTACCGTATATGGAAAAATGCATGGATCAAATTGCATCTAGTGTTTCAATCGATTAATTAGGAATGGTGTGACATAAAAAAATCAATAATAAATAAAATAAGTGGAGTGAACATTAATGTGTTCAAAATAAGTAAAGGTTCATAAGGTTATTCATACAAATGACTATATACTGAATGGGCTATTTATCACTCTTGCATTTACAATTAAAGTCATGAATTATTTATATATATTATAAGGGCACGGTCGTGCCCTTTATATTAAGGCTGAATTGAACAAACGGAATTCTCACATAGGGAACTTCTGAGATGGGGCATGGTATTTAAGGTGCTACACCTCAAAAGTGATAGGACACACTGAGGTGAAATTCGACATGAACTCTGCTGCATGCCAAATTTCAGGGTGAAATAGCAAAAAATTTTCAACTGTCAGTTTTTTTCTGCTACTTCCTGTATGATTTTTTGACACCATTTTCCCATATAGTCTATGAGGGGATTTTGGGGAATTTAGTGATATATGCCCCATTATAAAGATAGGCATTTCAACTTGTTTTGCAACGGCGGTTGGGCATGAGGAGAGTTTGTCACCCCCCCCCTTACACCCTGGGGATATAAGATGGTCGACAGTCATTAAGTCAACACCGTTTGGTTGACATATAGCAGGGAGCATAGGTTCACTTAAAAAAATAATAAAATGTCTAAGCACGGTGCAGGGCAGTGTCTGCTGTCTATCGGGCCCCCCCAGTCGCCGGGCCCCATAGCAGCTGCACCCCCTGCACCTTGGGTAGTTCCGCCACTGGGTGCAGGGGACTGTAAGGATGTGGGGGTATGACACCCAGGATCTGTGTGGGTGTGACACACAGGGTGCAGGGGACTGTATAGGTGGTGAAACGCAGGGTGGGGGGGGGGGGGGTGACATGCAGGGTGTAGTGATTGTAGGGGGAGTGAAACACAGGGTGCATGGGACTGTAAAGTTGGTGATACGCAGGATCTGTGGGGGTGA
Source organism: Crinia signifera (assembly GCF_055691185.1). Classification (NCBI taxonomy): domain Eukaryota; kingdom Metazoa; phylum Chordata; class Amphibia; order Anura; family Myobatrachidae; genus Crinia; species Crinia signifera. Next base: position 118,831,512 of record NC_139218.1, on the reverse strand, counting down.
CACACGGTGCATTGGACTGTAAGGGTCACACACAGGGTGCAGGAGACTGTATAGGTGGTGAAACATGGTCTGTGGGGGGGGGGGGGTTGTTGACATGGTGCAGGGGACTGTAGGGGGGGGCAAAATACAGGATGCAGGGGACTGAATAGTGTGTGAAACACAGAGTTCAGGGGACTGTAGGGGGGGGACACACAGGGTGCAGGGGACTGTATAGGTGGGGACTGTATAGGTGGTGACACAAAGGGTGCAGGGGATGGATTCGGTATGGAATCCCGGCGGTCGGAATCCCGGCGTTCAAAATCCCTCCGCTGGAATCCCGACCGCCGAAATCCCGACAAGGGGGGGATGTGGAGTGCCCTCCCTTGCGGGCTTGCCACGCTGCGGCTCGGTGCTTCGCTATGCTCCGCACGCTGATTCTCCCTCTATGGGTGTCGTGGACACCCACGGAGGGAGACATTTTCGGGAATTCGTCGGTTGGGATTCCGACCGCCGGGAAATTGACTGCATCCGCAGGGGACTGTATAGGAGGTGACACACAGGGTGCAGGGGACTATATAGGTGATGACACACAGGTGGGACTGTATAGCTGGTGACACACAGGTTACAGGGGACTGTATGGAAATCCCGGCGGTCGAAATACAGATGCCGGAATCCCAACTGCCGCAATGCCAACAAGGGGGAGCCATGGATCGCTACGCTCAGCATACTATTTTATTCTCCCTCTATGGGTGTCGTGGACACCCATAGAAGGACAAAGTGCCAGCATTGCGGCGGTCGGGATTCCGGCGTCTGTATTACGACCGCCGGGATTTTGACCGCATCCTGACTGTATGGGGGGTGACACATTCCCTTTATAAATTGCATTTAATTGCTTTTCCTACATTATATCCAAATAATTTGGATGTGCTCCCTGTAAAAAAAAAATCTAGTATATGATTAGAATTCATAACGGTGACCCAGAAGTAGGGTAAACACACAACTTTTTAAATCCATCTATTTGTTTGTTCTCAATTTTTATTTTTGTGCATTTTCTTTTTCAATTTCAAATTAGTTTGTATTTAACATTATTTAATCTATCTAATAAAAGTTGTCTTAATTGTAGTATTAAGTATTAATGACCATCATCTCCAGACACCATTGACTTTTCTTTCTGCATTAAAGGGAATTGAAACTGTCAGCTCCTGTTGGGAGATAGAGTTATGAGTAATATGATTGCATTGTAAAGGGGGGAATTCAATCCTGGGTTCTGACTGTTGGTACTTGAACTAATTATAACTTCTCTCTCCAAGGTTAAGAGTAAGTGGATCAATCCATTGGAAGTAGGAGTGTGCCACATGCTGCCTCTGGATGACTGTGGCATTGAGACATTGTCTGTTACTCTAATAGATGCCAACCATTGCCCTGGCTCTGTTATGTTCCTGTTTGAGGGATACTTCGGTACTGTCCTATATACAGGTACATTTTATGGGGGGAATTTAATTGTTTTGAGCATCTAATGTTACAGGTAAACAGGACTGTTTAGATGCCCAAACAATTGTCACAAGTCAATTATTTGGGCGCACATATAAACCCATCTAAAGTTCTGCTTGGGTGTCCACAGTCCTGAGTCTGCATATTTTTTCTTGCACCTCAGGAGGCTGCTGGGCGACCATACCATCACAATTAAATTGCTGCAGTTATGATGACTTCTAACCAGTAGGGGATTCATGTTTTGTCATTGCATTCCAACTTCTGCCTGTGCAGATATGACCATTAAAAGCATGAATAGGAGCAAATACTGATGGATAGTTGCAGTAATGCAAAAAAAAAAATTGGGCCTTCTTTACATGGTCCTATGTATGATAACTATAATACTACCTTTTTCATTAGTTTACATTTTTGACCATATGAGTCATCCCAATATTCTGTTTATGGGGGAAATTTACTAAAAGGGGAGTTTGATTTTTGCATAGGATGATGCAATGGGCAACCAATCAGAATCAATGTATTTATTTAGTACCTTCTAGAAGATAATAGATTGTATCTTGTTGCCCATTGCAACATCTAATGTGAAATAGAACTCACATCTTGGTAAATTTCCCCCTACAGTATATCTAAAATAACAAGAGTAATTGCACACCAGCGCTGTCTGTACTACAGTTGACATGTTTGTAGATTTGAATACCTTATTTTTTTAACAGGGTGGTTTAATTGATGCAATGACACCATGAAGCTAAGTACACAATATGCAATTTTAGTGGTCGAAGAGTCAAGGGCTAGTTTTTCTGTCAGCAGAAAGGTCCTGATATCTGTAATATATTACTGTTTGTTTTTGTTTTACATTTTTTTTCACACCTCACTGAATTTGCATAATGAGAATGAGGTAATATGGATTAGCCATAGAAAATATGGGTGGATTATCATAAAAAGCACACACGCTGCACAATTTCAGGACCTTTTCGCTTATTCTGTACCTTTAGTCAAAACTGACTGGATCGTGGTAGCCGTGCGTTTCTGCACGGTATTTGAGGGTTAGTCTGCACTTGGACAAAATACTCTTGTATACACACAATTCCATAGACCAGACTGATCTCCCGATACAATGGCAAATCAGTCCATTAATTGACATTAATAACAACATGACCCAGCACATCAACAGCACCCCTGCACATAATCCGCATTGGAAGCAGGACCATTTGTCTACAGCAAAAAGATAGACAACCATTAGTTAAACAAGCAAAAAGGTTGACATGCCAAAAGGTTGATACTGCCATTAGGTCGACAGTCAAAAGGTCGACATGTGGTTTTTCACTGTTTTTTTTACCCAAATGTTGACACAGTCAACATGGACACACTTTGAAGTGAACCGCAGCCTCTCGCTTCGCTCGCAATGCTTCTGGCATGGTGCCTCGCTGCACTCGGCACACTATTTTATTCTCACACCTCACCCTAGTGGATGGTAGGGCATGAAATACCGCATGTCGGCTCAAAAAACAGTGGAAAACCCCATTTCGACCTAGACACTGTTGACCTAATGGCAGTGCCGACCTTTTGGCACGCCGACCTTTTGGCACGCCGACATTTTTGCTTGTCTAACTAATGGTGTTGACCTAATGGTTGTCTTTTTTTTTGCTGTAGACAAATAGTCCGGATACCATCACCATTACCCACACCCTGCACATGAACCCCTATGCGCATGATCACTATCCCTGCACATGATCACAAAACCTACACCCTGCACATAATATCTCCCTGCACATCAACAGCACCCCTGCACATAATCAGCATTGCCCACACCCTGCACATGAACCCCTCTGCACATGACCACCACCCCTGCACATGATCACAAAACCCACACCCTGCATATGATGACCCCCTTCCCACTTCATATAATGACTTGACCCCCACTTATTTTTGCCAGCAACACAGGGAGCCAGGGAAAGCGTCTGCTGCTCTTTCTATCATGCAGAAAATGGCTGCTTGTTTTCCTCCTTTGGGAAGTTTTGGCGCCTCTGTCTTGTGACTGACAGGAGGGCCGGAAATCGCGTCGCATCGCATCTTATACCATACAATGCGATGCGACGAGATGATTGTATCCTACATTTTTTATGTATTCAATGGGTGTTCACATTCAATACATTACATACAATCATCTCCTCGCATCCCATCGCATTGTATGGCATACGATTTTATATTGTACCCTATCTTTTTAAAGGCCTATGCCACTAAATGACCAAAAATGTAATTTAGGGTGGCACCCTTTCTCCCCCCCCCACTATCCACGCCCCCCACCCACTATCCACGTCATCCCGAAGCGTGGCGAACGCAGCGGAACGCGTCCTCTGACTTTTTTTCATACCCCCACTATCCACGTCAGCGTGGAGCTGAATTTTATATAGTGTGGCAAGCGCAGCGGGCCACCGAGCCTGAAGCGTGGCGAGGGGACGCGGATTACTTCACAGGTATACAGCGTCCCCTCGTGGGGCTCGCTGCGCTCGCCACGCTTCCGGCTCGCTGCGCTCGCCACACTATGTAAATTCAACTCCACACCGACGTGGATAGAGGGGGTATGAAAAATGTCATTTAGGGTGCTTGTTGCAGCACTTGCATGCGCCCCACATACGTTCTACATTTTGCGTATGCATGCCAGTATTAGGGTCCATGAAATTGAACCTGTGGTTCACCTGAACATGAAAGTACCCAGCACGGGTCAGTTCATCAGTGGTGTAGCCCCTCCAGCATTTACTATATATGCTTGTGCCAAGTTCAGTGTTTGCAATAATGGACGCCACCATGTGGCAGCATCCCTCCGAGGCACCATGCAGAGGAAGCATTGTCCAGTCTCCCGGCAGATGCCTCTAAAACCCCACTGCTGTGGGAGCATGTGTCCAACGTTGTACTTCCTCCGTACAAATAAGGACTCGTCGATCTCCACAATCAGCCCAGGTCCACCAATCCTGCGCTGCTGCTTCGCCAGGAGGTCACATGTGCAGGCCTCTCTCATGGTCCTGTTGAAGAGCACAGCAGTTTTCTTTGACGTGGCCAGTTCATCCTGGCAGTTCTGGATGGAGGTCTGCTCCTTGATCCATGAATACACAAAGTGACGAAAGGCAAGCGGCTTCCCACAAAGCAGTTGGTCGCTCGCATGCTCACCTTCTTTCTGCACACTTTAACATGGCAGCACCACATCATTTCACGGACACACATCTTCATAGTGTGTCCATTCGCACACACTGAGGCAGTCTGAACAAATTCATCCCGGAAAGCAGTTCACCGGAAACCGGACCTCAGCATAGAATCAGTCAAAATCAGCAAAACCGGAAGTCAGCGACGAATCAGGCAAAATCCAATACAATACTCAGCAGCTCTCAATACACCTTCCTTTCCTCTCACAAACAAACCCACAAAGAAATTTCAGCCCAGATGTGACAGGGGGTTGGGTTGTCAGAGAGAAAATGTAAATATTGACACAGATGAGGTGATGGAATGTGTTACTGAGCAGAAATGACAAGAGGCAGATGTGACAGTGGGTTGGGTTATGTGGGTAAATATAGCCCTAGTGTTACAGATGGGCCAGCCTGCGGGGAACAGAGAGCGGGAATGGGGAGAGTGTGAAATCACATTGCATCGCACGCATCGTATGTCATATGCGATGCCATTTCACTACGCTTGCGTACGTAGAAAATCTGGGCGCTGTGCTAGGAAACAATTACCCAGACCCCTTATTTCGAAAAGTACGTGCCACTAAAATTACCCCTCCGGTGCTCTTAGATCATGGTATGGTCTCTGTTGAACTCGAGCTTACTAGCTCACATCACTCTAAACCTAATTGGAAATTCCCCTCCCACCTTTCTCAAACACAAGGCTCACGTGAAACATTAGTGCATTCCTGGCAGAAATACTCTGCAAATAATATACAGGAGAAAACATCCAATCCAATTTTATTTTGGCAACATGCAAAAGCTGTAATTGGAGGTGAAATAATGGTGTAGATTTCAAAAACCAAAAAAACAATTGAATAATAAATATATGAATCTACAAGCACATTTATCCGAAGCTTATCAATTATTTAAACAACATCCTACTGAGGAGAAAGAAATAAAAGAAAGCAGCGCACAGTTTTGAGGATGGAAAAATTGGAATAGATTGGATAATCTGTTTACAGAAAATTTTAATAATGTGATTTACCACATAAAATTTATATATAGCATACATATAACACAATAAAAATATGATAAAATCAATATATGGACACCTCTGATAATAAGGCTGGTTGCCGGAGAGAGTCTGTTCCTATTATACCCCCAATTGAATAGAAAGTTTTGACGAATCAATAGTTACCACGCTTAGTAGGGTATGTGCGTCCTCCACAGATCTTCCGTGCAGTCGGCCCAAGTTGGCACAAATTACAGACAAATGCAGGTATAGATGGTAAGTCCAATCCAATGATGTTAATGGAAAGGTAGGTTGGGGCTAAGATGGTATAAGCCCTTGGAGGTGATGCACAGTCTTTTGGGGAAAAGTTCACTTTACCGATTCCGGGGGTTGGTTCAGGCTACAATCCGGCACAAGTCAGCACATAGAGGGGGGGTCAAAGCAGCCCCTGATGCATTTCGCCACTCCAGGTGGTTTTATCAAAGGTCATCCTACTGAGGAGACTAAACTTAATTTTCAGAATGCTAAATTGCATTTTGAGAAATACCTACAGATCCAGGGTGATAAATATCTTTTCAACGTCAACTCTAAATTTTATAGATTTGGAAATAGAATAGGATCCATGCTCACAAACCTCAAGGCAAAAAACTATAGTGCATCCCTTACTTAAAGTGGACACATTTGGACAGATTTTCTAAATATTTGAACAACACTCAAATTATGTTTGACCATAAAAAAGTAAATCAACTTTAATATTAGTAGGAGTAATGAGTATTTTATTAGGTACTTGTTTCCTAGCACGGCCACAATCGGGAGTGGTCGCGGCTCTTATTTAGTGCACTTTAAGGGCCGCGATCACCCCCGACGGACGCGATTCTCTTGATTTTTTGTAATCCTGTGTATCGTGTACCATGATTTTCCTGAAATCGGGTGGATTACAAGATATCGGTCCCATCGGGAGCACTAAATGACAGGATTTATTGTCCCCGACGCGACCGACGCGATAATTGAAGAATTCAACGATATCGGGTGTTTTACCATATATCGGTCCCATCGGGAGCACTAAATGTCAGTATTCAATGCCCCCGACGCGACCGACGCGATTTTTTTTATTGCAAGCACCCATTTTATGGTTTTACATGGCTGCTTCCAAATCAACCCCACATTTACAAGTTGCACCCTATTTTTAACTACACCTCAACTATCGGTCCCATCGGGAGCACTGAATGTCAGTATTCAATGCCCCTGACGCGAGCGACGAAATGTTTTTTATTGCAAGCACCCATTTTATGGTTTTACATGGCTGCTTCCAATTGAAACCCACATTTACACCCACATTTACAAGTTGCACCCTATTTTTAACTACGCCTCAACTATCGGTCCCATCGGGAGCACTGAATGTCATTATTCAATGGCCCCGATGCGAGCGACGCAATATTTTCTATTGCAAGCACCCATCTCATGGTTTCACATGGCTGCTTCAAATTTAAACACACATTTACACCTGAAATAATAAATAACACGACACATGATAATAGATTTAAACACTTTTATTGAAAAGTTTTTTTTTTTTTACGTTTATTTTTTTAAAACGTATTGAAAACATTTTTATTTTTTTCCTTTATTTTTATTTTACGGAAACATTTTTTAGAACATTACATACAAAAAAAGCAATAAATAAAAATATTATGTTTTTTTTCTTTTTTCTTTTTTGTTTTTTTTTGTCTTTTTTTAATTTTTTATTTTTTAACAATATAAATGTCATTTTTGGTATATTTTTTGTCATTTTTCTTTTTTTTTTTTTTTTTTTTTTTTTTTTTAACAATATGAATGTCATTTTTTTTTTTTTTTGGTTTTTCACAATTTTTTACAGTTGACACACACAAAATACAAACTCAGAAGAAGTTGATCGATCAGTACAAAGAGAATAGATGCCTGGCTAACACAACCAGGCAAATTGAAATGAGGCGTGGGAAGATCACGGCACACTACAAAACAGTGCCCACTAATGCAAACAATCACATGAATCCGAAAGAAGTTACAAATATGCAGAACAGTGGTTAGTGAAGGAGCAAAACTAGTACAGCCATCGCAAAATTCAGGAAGACCGCACTGCAACGTTCACCAACCAAAATTGTAGTACATGACTAAAAACTCATTATTATAGAGTACTCAGAAAGGAAGAGAAACAAGAACATTGCTGCCAAATTATAAATTAAAAGTCAAATTAGCCAAATTAATAATTTAAATAACGCTCTTCGCCTGGGGTGGAGGGCTGCACATTCCGCAATGCGGAGTACACAGCACCAGGCAAAGTCGAGGGATCAGTGGGAGGTGGCATAGGGGGTCCCGGCGCATAGTAAGGGGCAGGCGGAGGAGCAACCGGCGCACTGAACATGGGGGGGTGATGTGGGTGTGGGCGTGGTGGCTGTCTGTGCGCATTGCGGCATGACGTTCCGTTGCAGTCAGCACAGATATCATCCTCTGCTGCCTGCAACATCAGGCCATACAGCACACGCTTAAAGTGGTGTTGTGTTGATCCCTTCCACTTTCGCATTTCTGCGCACACATGATTCGTAAACATTTTGCAATCATCTGGGGGATTGTTTACTGCTTCCTCCTTGTATGGGCAGCAATATTCCTGGCCGGTAGCAGCAGGTCTTGTCGCCCGTCTCCTTCTACGCCTCCTGGGGGGAGCTGATGAGGTGCTCGCCACCACAGGAGGCGCCACCTCCGACAACGACTCACCCTGCTGCGACGACTCAGAGGGAACTACTACGTCAGCACTCTCCTGTGCACTGGATGAAGAGTCTTCATCCGTAGCAGCTCCCTCTGCTTCCCTCCTTCCTTGCTCCTCCACAATAAAGAGCATACGGTCATAGTACCACAACTTTGGCTGGTACACATCTGCAGGGTCAGTTCCTGAAGATCGCGACTGCTGGACCCGATTGTGCTCCTTCACCAGCACTGTCCGCATATTAGTGAACTTCTTTCGGACCCACGTGACGTCTGCATTAGGGACACGTCTCATAGCGTAGGCCGAGATCTTCCCAAAGGCCTCATTCCTCTTTGCCTGGTTGTGAAAATCTATGTGATCTTGTCGCCACAGACATCTATTCTCTTTGTAGAGATCGATCAACTTCTTCATGAGGTTCTTATCAACCTGACGGGCCATTCTGTAAAAAAAAAAAAACAATTAGGTTTACACTATTAAAATGAACGCACTGCACTGTTATTCATTAACACACTACAAAAAAACCACTAATATTTACCTCAGTCAGTAGCAGGTGTAAAAAAAAAAGAGTTTTAAACTAATTCCCTTAAAGGGCCAAAAAATCACAATCAAACTGAAATAGAATCCGCAAAAAAAACAAAGCTTTTATCTGAGATATTGATAGCATATGATATAATAAATGCAATTTACACCACATTTGACAACAGAAGTAATTATATATTTGTGTCCCTCCACTATCCACACGCACCCAAAGCGTTGCAAGCGCAGTGAGCCCCGCGAGGGGACGCAAATACCTTCACAGGTAAACGCGTCCCTTCGCGGGCTTCACAAGTGTCCACATCACCACGGACACCTGTGAAGCCCGCGAAGGGACTCGCTTACCTGTGAAGGTATCCGCGTCCCCTCGCGGGGCTCGCTGCGCTCGCCACGCTTCGGGCCTCGGTGGCTCGCTACGCTCGCCACACTAATCTATTCTCAACTCCACGCCGACGTGGATAGTAGGGCATGAAAAGGTTGGAGGACGCGTACTGCTGCGCTCGCCACGCTTCGGGTTCACGTGGATAGTGGGGGTGGTACACTGTGAAAAAAAGTCATTTTGGGTACATTAACAAATTAATTAGAAGCACAATTTAAGCACAACTTACATTATTCCGTGCAAAAATTGAGAATTCAATAGAAACTTTTCAGGCTTTTATTCAACGATAACCGCAACTGCAATTCCACAAAACAAATAAAAAAAACATCAATAATCAAAATGGAATGACATACAAATCCACCCCCACTATCCACGTGAACCCGAAGCGTGGCGAGCGGCGGCGGTACGCGTCCTCCGACCTTTTCATGCCCTACTATCCACGTCGGCGTGGAGTTGAGAATATAATAGTGTGGCGAGCGCAGCGAGCCACCGAGCCCGAAGCGTGGCGAGCGGACGCGGATACCTTCACAGGTAAGCGCGTCCCCTCGCGGGCTTCACAGGTGTCCGTGGTGATGTGGACACCTATGAAGCCCGCGAAGGGACGCGCTTACCTGTGAAGGTATCCGCGTCCCCTCGCGGGGCTCGCTGCGCTCGCCACGCTTCGGGCTCGGTGGCTCGCTGCGCTCGCCACACTATTATATTCTCAACTCCACGCCGACGTGGATAGTAGGGCATGAAAAGGTCGGAGGACGCGTACCGCCGCCCCTCGCGGGGCTCGCTGCGCTCGCCACGTTTCGGGTTCACGTGGATAGTGGGGGTGGTACACTGTGAAAAAAAGTCATTTTGGGTACATTAACAAATTAATTAGAAGCACAATTTAAGCACAACTTACATTATTCCGTGCAAAAATTGAGAATTCAATAGAAACTTTTCAGGCTTTTATTCAACGATAACCGCAACTGCAATTCCACAAAACAAATAAAAAAAACATCAATAATCAAAATGGAATGACATACAAATCCACCCCCACTATCCACGTGAACCCGAAGCGTGGCGAGCGGCGGCGGTACGCGTCCTCCGACCTTTTCATGCCCTACTATCCACGTCGGCGTGGAGTTGAGAATATAATAGTGTGGCGAGCGCAGCGAGCCACCGAGCCCGAAGCGTGGCGAGCGGACGCGGATACCTTCACAGGTAAGCGCGTCCCCTCGCGGGCTTCACAGGTGTCCGTGGTGATGTGGACACCTATGAAGCCCGCGAAGGGACGCGCTTACCTGTGAAGGTATCCGCGTCCCCTCGCGGGGCTCGCTGCGCTCACCACGCTTCGGGCTCGGTGGCTCGCTGCGCTCGCCACACTATTATATTCTCAACTCCACGCCGACGTGGATAGTAGGGCATGAAAAGGTCGGAGGACGCGTACCGCCGCCCCTCGCGGGGCTCGCTGCGCTCGCCACGCTTCGGGTTCACGTGGATAGTGGGGGTGGTACACTGTGAAAAAAAGTCATTTTGGGTACATTAACAAATTAATTAGAAGCACAATTTAAGCACAACTTACATTATTCCGTGCAAAAATTGAGAATTCAATAGAAACTTTTCAGGCTTTTATTCAACGATAACCGCAACTGCAATTCCACAAAACAAATAAAAAAAACATCAATAATCAAAATGGAATGACATACAAATCCACCCCCACTATCCACGTGAACCCGAAGCGTGGCGAGGGGCGGCGGTACGCGTCCTCCGACCTTTTCATGCCCTACTATCCACGTCGGCGTGGAGTTGAGAATATAATAGTGTGGCGAGCCACCGAGCCCGAAGCGTGGCGAGCGCAGCGAGCCCCGCGAGGGGACGCGGATACCTTCACAGGTAAGCGCGTCCCCTCGCGGGCTTCACAGGTGTCCGTGGTGATGTGGACACCTATGAAGCCCGCGAAGGGACGCGCTTACCTGTGAAGGTATCCGCGTCCCCTCGCGGGGCTCGCTGCGCTCGCCACGCTTCGGGCTCGGTGGCTCGCTGCGCTCACCACACTATTATATTCTCAACTCCACGCCGACGTGGATAGTAGGGCATGAAAAGGTCGGAGGACGCGTACCGCCGCCCCTCGCGGGGCTCGCTGCGCTCGCCACGCTTCGGGTTCACGTGGATAGTGGGGGTGGTGTTAACAATTGTGGAGGCCATTTCACACTTCGATTACCAACCACTTTACATGCACATTACTATAAAGTAGACACAGCATACTGCCTGCTGCACCATTTCAATAACAAGCACAACACACCTCAAACTGCTCTATTTAACAAATATGTACCAAGAAATCATTACAGTCTATGTCACCATGCATTACTATCAGAAACAACAGACTATTCTGTATGTATTATAACACACAGTACATCATTTCCAGGCACATGATATTCTCTGCACATAAACCTGTGTTATCCATATTATCATTATTGCTATGACACTAAAGTCATACACTTCATAAAATACTGCACATAAACACTTTATAGCTATTTAGATAAGCACTACCCCTTGAACATAAGCATTATCCACTCTATACAGCCAATGATAACCCCCTAATCCTCAAAAAAATGATATATGAAGGACACATGTATAACCACAGTAAGCGCCCCCACCCCTCCAAACCCCCCCCCCCCCCCCCCACCCCACCCCCACCCTCCTAAGCCTGTATATATTCCTCACAAACCCAAAGGCCCACCTATGCTCAGTAATTCTCTAAATCTACTTACTGTTTTGGGCAGGGAGCCAGACACAGCTGCTGCGTATTGCTGAGTGATTACCATCAAAATGGCTGCTGATGTCCTTCCCCAGAGTGCTTTTGGCGCGTTTTTTCCGGCAGGCAGAAATATCGCGTCGGTCGGGCGGTGATGTTACGCTCACGACAATGCATAAGACCGACCGACGCGATATTTCTTTGTATATTGACGGTGTAGCGCGTAATACGGGGAGTTACTTCGCAATTGATCGGTCGCGTCGGTCGGAGCCATTGTAAAATGCTCCCGACGCGACGGACATGTTAAGAACAGTATTAAGCACTGTATAGTGCTTATACTGATCGGTCGCGTCGGTCGGAGCCATTGTCAAATGCTCCCGACGCGACGGACATGTTAAGAACAGTATTAAGCACTGTATAGTGCTTATACTGATCGGTCGCGTCGGTCGGAGCCATTGTAAAATGCTCCCGACGCGACGGACATGTTAAGAACAGTATTAAGCACTGTATAGTGCTTATACTGATCGATCGCGTCGGTCGGAGTCGTTGTAAAACGGCCCCGACGCGACGGACATGTTAAGATCAGTATTAAGCACTATATAGTGCTTAATCAAGTACATGTCACGTCGGTCGGCAGCATTGAGCTGTTAAGCTCACAGTACATTGCGGCCGACGCGATATGCTTTTAAACATGTCAACATGTGTATCATGTCGACATGTCGACTAAACATGTCAACTTCAAGTTGATCATGCTTAGTATGCTTAAAAAAAGTGGTTCTCTGTGTCCAAACCATGGTGAGGGCCCCAAGCCCCAGAAGCCTATGAAAATTATAATGTTAATAACCCACACACGCTTCTTGGGGTTTGCTGCGCTTACCACGATTTTGACTTAGTGCTCCACTACACTCACCGCACTCCAAAAATTATTTGGATAGTGGTGGTGTGACTCCATAGCATTCATCCATCACAAATCATTCACCTGAGACAAGAAACACAAGTGTTTTAAAAGCATTTTTTAAATTTTACTTTTCAAATGAAAATAGAAAAACTGTATATAATCAATGGCAAACAAAACATATCACATGAGCATTAATGGGGGAAACAGAAATGGGGGTAAATCTCAAGAGTCCTTGGGCAATAAAGTCAGGGCAATTAGTATGCGGGCAAAAGGGTTCTCTTGTCCCAGGCTCTTCCGCCACATGAATTCTTCCAGATAGCTCTGGAGCATATGCCTGGCGGTGCCCCTGTGGCGTTTATTCCGCCACTTACATGCCCCCCACATCCGTTCAACATTCTGGGTATGAACCCCTGTTGTAGGGTCTACAAAGTTATAACGGTGGTTAACCTGGGCATGTTCATATCCTGCAGCATTCAGCTGGGCCGTACTGTAGGCTCTCCAGCAATCAGTGTACACATGAGACCCCGGCTCCACAAACTGCAGGATAGCTTCCATGAGGGTGTTGGCGTCCCGAGTGGCAACCTTGGTGGCGAAACACTGCCCTGTTTCTCTGCATATGCCACCAAATACCCATTGCTGAGGCAAAACTCGGCCAACATTTGCCTGCCTTTTGACGAAGAGGGTCTCATCCACCTCGACGATCATGCCGGGACCTCCAATCCGGCGCTGCGGCTGCGCCATGAGGTCCAGCAGGCAGGCCTCCCTCATGTACTTATTGTACAGGACAGCCGTCTTCTTAGAGAGGGACAAATTCTTCTCACAGTAGTCAATGCTGGTATATTCCTCCACCCAGGAAAATATGAAGCGGACCAGCGTTAAGAAAGGCAAACGACATCCAGGAAAGAACAGTCCTGCTCTCAGACTCCTCTTCAAACGGCAGTCCCTCACGTTACAGTGCCACATGGTCTCCTTCAAATTCAGCCGCATCGGATGACCATTGTCGCACGTAGCCTCTGATGGCAGCAGATGATGGCGCTGCAGAAACGCCACTGCCTCCTCCTCACTTGTAGGCAGTGAGAACATATTCACCTCAGCCATCTCAGAGGTCTTGAAATCACCCACAGAGCACTCCACAGCAGACCAATCCACAGCTCAGGACTAACGATCAGCACGGCTCAGGGTCAGGATCAGCAGAAATCAATCGCAGAATAATCAGGATCAGCAATAATCCACTGGAACAGCAGCAATCCGCAGCACAAGGCTCAGGATCAACAGCAAATGGTATTCAAAGCACAAGATCAATCAGGGAGATATCACCAGCAAAGGATCAATCGTCCAAGAAATCACCAGCAACTGAATACACGTCTCACTCCTACCGAGACAAACCCACAAAGGCAGTAGGGGAAAAAATAACAGAAGGGGCTGTCAAAGTAAGGGGCCGGACTATCACAGTAAATATTGACATTGATGCTGTAACTGAGCAGATTACAGAGGGAAGATTTCATATTGACATAGAAACACACATTCCAACACATTAAAACATATGTTACTAGGTAGATTTTATAGGGGGTTGGACTATATAGATTAATTGGGCCTATTAAAAAGGGCCTAAACAGCGGGAAAATCGTTGGGCCAATGGGACAGATGAAAATCGTGTGCATCGTGAGCATCGGGGGGTTTTCCTTAAACATGCGACGCGACCGACGCGATTTAATAGCAAGATCGTGAGAAAAGAAGTAAATCGGTAGTATCGCGTCGGTCGGGGGTACACAATTGAAAGGGCCCCGATTCAATCAACAAGATGCCGATATGAATACCGACGCGAAAAAAATACATCGTGAGTACATAACTATATCGGGGGTATCTTATCGGTCGGGAGCATCGTTACCATACAAAAAAACCACCGATGCGACGCGATGCTCAAGACTCTCAAGATTGATATCGGTGTGGCCGTGCTAGGAAACAAGTACCTTTTATTAGAATAAATATATAAAATTCTGAGAAATTGCCCAACAGAACAATAATTTATACGGCACTACCTGAAACATTAGTAACTGGTTTAGACCTACTGTACATTTATTTATGTTCAGCTAAATTGTCTTCCTTTTAGCCTTGGAGGTTCAGTAATACAAAACACTGAACATGTGTGGAAACTTAGTTTTGTCCTTGGTAGCGGCTTGACTCTTAAGCCTTGTAATGAGTCATATTGCTTATTTTAGCCCTTGTGTAGGCTATCGCTCATTATATTTCCCAGTGTGTAAGCAATCCCAAACGGATGATGCGGTGCTCCCACGGGTCATTAATGACTCGCTATGTCATCTGTGCATGTACAGATGAGGGAGTGCCCCTGCTCCCCCCCCCCCCCCATCATCCACCGCATTGGCAAGTGTGTATGCGCTCGCTGATGCCGGATCACCACCACCCCCAGTATCCGTGGTAGCGGGGATAGTCACCATTTAAATATCAGGCATGCATTACAATCAAATTTTCATTCTTTTATCACAGAGCACAGCCACAACAAAGTAGTGTTCCCGCTAGGCTGTTTTAGCCGGGCGCTGCGCCCTGCCCCTCTAGCAGCGCCCCGCTAAAAGAGCCTGCCACACCGGCAGGGAAGCCCAGTGCTGCTGTAGATGTCGATGCCCGGCGCTTTCCCCCTTTAGTGATGGGGGCCTGGGCACGCCCCTTTCATGCCGTCTGTAGCCTTGAACTGCCCACAACGGTTATGTGGACATGCCCCGTCCGCCCACCTTATCCTGTCCCTGAGCAGCAGCGCCCTGCCCTGCTTAGTTCCTAGAAGTAACACTAATAAATCACTTAATTTCCTCAGAAGATCTACCTAAAGTCATACATGAATTTGTATCAGCATGCCTATATTACTATAATGTTTTTTTACCTTGATATCCCAATAAAAGAATTGTATCATTTGCAGATGGTTCAAAATGCAGCTGCCAGGCTATTAACCAAACGGTCCCATTCCAGTAAATCTCTGCTCCCTTCACTAATTACCTGTAAAATGGTGAATCATTTTCAAGATTGATTTGAATGATTTTCAGAGCTCTACACGAACGAGGCCCAAGTTACTTGAAGCAGCTCCTGATTCTTTACAGCCTTGCTCAATTACTGTAATTTGTAAAATCTCTCAGGATTCATCTGGTGATTAAACTTTCAGATTTGTGGCACTGACTCAATGGAACTCTTCCTTGCACAGTTCGAGAGGCCTCCACACTAGAATCCTTCAAAAATAGTCTAAACTGGATACAAACTCTACAGGCCCAAACACACTAGACGATTATCTTTCCAATCTGGCTGGTTGGAGTGAAAATCTGGACATTTTTGGGAACAAATTATAATCAACCATTTGCTCCCAAAATTTGGAAAATGGACAAAAGCAGTCATCTGCATAAATAGATTTAACCAATTTGTCTCAATGACCATTTTTGTCTAATTTCCATGTTTAGGAGCAAATGGTCAATTGTCATTTGCTCCCAAAAATTTCCAGGTTTTCATTCCGGTACTTGTGTATTAGCTGGGTGCCCAATTACCATATGTACTCAGCCATAGGCTAAGCTACGCTGTCAGCATAGTCCAATGGCTGCATAGAGTAGTTTGCCTAGTGACTTCGCGGCAGCCCAACGGCTGCCTAGCGTAGTTAGCGTAGTGACTCCACGGCAGCCCGGTTATGTCCCTGGTGTCCATGGCTCTGTCCCTGGCATCCATGCCAAGCCTAGTGAGCGCCTCTCACACATCACCGGTAACCGCCAGATCCCCTGCGCTGAAGGATGCCGGCAGGGAGGGGATCATGCGGGCACCTGTGGAGAGGCGCCCCAGCTGTCTGAGACGCAGGTGCGTCTCAGACGTTCCTGCGTCTCAGTAATTCATAGCACGTGCGCCTCATGCATAAAGGGGGTATGCGGACGCAAATGCGTCCTATGCACAATAATACAATGCAAATTATACTGGACTGCTGTTTTGTTTGACATGTTCAATTGACGCTCACAAAAATGTATAGTTGTGAGCTCCTCAGTCCATGAGTAAATAAAGGTGTCAAAAACGGTAAACGGCAACCCAGGAACCAATGTGCCGCATGCAGGCTCACCTTCTTACGGCACGATTTGTTATGGCAACGCCACTTTAACTCCTTCGTGTTCCTGCGCATTGGGTGTCCGTTTATGCTGATTCTGACACTGACTACGCTAACTACGCTGGCAACGGGAACACCACGCTACTTCCTTCTGACTATGCTAACTATGTACCGGGCGCCCGGCTAATACACAAGTACCTTCATTCCAACCAGCCAGTTTGGAAAGATAATCTTCTAGTGTGTCTGGGCCTAAAGATTCTTTCCAATCTGGATGGTTTGAACGACAATCTGGTAATGTCATGGAACAATTTACAATCAACCATCGGCACCCAAAATCTTAAAAATGGATGGGAATTACCAGATTTTTATTCCAACATATCAGATTGGAAAGATAATAAATAATATCTATTGTTAGGCTTGTTTTGTATTCAGTATTTTTTGTGCTGTAAAGGCAATTTCAATACACTTCGGGGTAAATATACTAAGATTGGAGTTCTATAGAAGATGGGATGTTGCTATTAATTACTGATATTTAGTGGTTATATTTTTCAACTTAGGTGATTTCCGCTTCAGCCCTTTTATGCTAAAAAACCCACCTCTTAGGAACAAGATGATTGATGTTCTTTACCTGGACAATACAAATTGTGACCCTGAACGCAAGTTACCCACTCGCCAAGAAGCCACAAAGCAAATTAAGGAAATAATTAATGATCACCAATTCCATGACATAGTAATTGGTAAGTAGACCAATGTTTTTCTTAGATATGTACTCTTAGTAGCTGTCCACTGTTTTGCTAATAAACACAATTCCTTTTCAGATTTCAGAATAAAAGGGATCTACTGCCTAGGGTTCCTGTTGGGAAGATGCTTCTCTCATTGTCATCCAAAAGCTAATTCTCCTCCCATCAACTGAACCTCTACTTTTATGATACATTTGGGGGTGATTTGAATTGACTCGCTAAGCAGCGAAAATTAGCTTTTTAGTCAATCCTACACGGTAGCTGTTGGGGCACACTTTCAAAAATCTTGGTCTTTGTGTGCCCCAAAAACTTCTTCTATGACATATTTTTTTCTGTTTTTGCTAGTTTGCTTGCTAGATGTAGCCATTAAAAGATGAGTTGACAGTGGTTATAAAGAGATGCAATAGGACATTAGCAATATTATAGGTAAGCTGGTGCATTTAATTAATGTTCAGTTGATATAATGGTTGATATAAAGGTCTAATATGTGCCCAAAAAAACCCTTTCCTTCACCATTACATCATCACCACAAGTCTAAAATGTTACCTCTCGGGATTCACTTACCCTAACATCTATATGTCAGAGAAAAAAATAGGTTTTTCAGAGCATATGACCTTTTTCCAATTACCAAATATACAGGTTTGTTGAACCTGCACCTACTGGAGTCTAGTGTTCTCCCCAGGGTTAACTTTTTGGGCGGTTTGCCCGGCAAAAGATGCTCTGCCGCCCGGCATTTAGACTCCCCTAGAAACTGGCATTCTCACCAATTAGAACTTGTTTCGGGCATCTGCTGATTCCGGTCCATCCAGAGTCAGTGTCCACCTGCAACAAATTTGAATTGGCGAGAGTGCTGGGTGCATAAGCGTGCAAAGGGGGACCATACCAGCAGGACCACCTTGCCTGGCCACAGCAATCTGTGCAGGGAGTGCTGCATTTTTTAATGAAAGAAATTGCTTGGCTGCCCCACTGTGTGCCGCTCCACCCGTCACTTCTTCCTCTCCGTTCCAGGGTCATCAGAAACTCAAATCCACCTCTCTGATGCCAATGATCTTTCCGCGGTCACTGTTCCTTAGATTATATTTCGTCATCATTCCTGTGTATCTGAACCACCTGGACATGTTGCATGTTTTTATCAATAGATTGTCTGATTTGATACTTGCATTAATAAGCAAATATAATTTATAAAATGGCCACTGTGTGTATGTTTATCATTTTGTCACTGGTCGTAGAGACTGAAGTAATTGCATAAATATTTTCCTACAAATTGATTTTAAAGAATCATTTTTATATATGTATATATTCCTGCATCTTGCATTGCTTGCCATTTTCAGCTATACGGTAGGCAGTGCATTAACATTTTGGAATATTTTTACTTGCAGGCCTCTACAGTCTTGGAAAGGAATCACTTCTGGTGGACTTGGCAAAGACTTTTAATTCTTGGATTGTTGTAAGCCCTCAGAGACTGGAATTACTCACTATCCTAGAAACGGAAGATGTTTTTGCAACGCTGGATGGAGCAGGGAGAATTCGTGTGGTGGAGCAGTCTGAAGTCAATTATGCTAACCTGGTTAAATGGAACTGTATTCATCCAACCATTGCTATTCTTCCCACCAGTCGAAAAGTCAAAGTTTGGCACAAAGATGTTTATGTGGTTCCATATTCAGACCATTCTTCATATGATGAACTTATTGAGTTTGTTTCGCAATTAAAGCCTTGTTCCATTATTCCTGTGGTGAAAACACAAGATTGCATGACTCATCTAGAGCCATATTTAAATCATGTGGAAGCAAAAAAATGCGTAAAAATTCCTAATTCAGTTAAAGCATTTATGAAAAGACCAGACTTAACAAGTGAAGTGTGCAGTAAAAAACCCAAGCTTGCAAGAAAAAATGCACCTCGAGGGGTAGAATTTGATTCCCCTGAAAAGGGCTTGTGCTCCTTGCAGTCAGCAGTGTCTTGTAAAGGTAAACAGGAAATCACCCCAAATTCTTCATGCAATGGAAAAAGCTTGGAATATGAGCACAATATTGACACTGGTTCAGAACGTGGTCGAGCATCAAAACCATTGACTGAGTCAACTCTGCTTGTACCAAACAAAAATATGACTCCTTTTTTGGATAAAACTCAACAGTCTTGCGAGAATGAGTTTGAGATGCTTTCTGCAATCTTGTCCTCTAAAGACATGAACTTGACAGTGTTATCCAACTCTTCTTTCTTTTATAAAGAGACAAGAACTCCCCTTACCCCCAACATCCCTATTTCTCCTGCAAATTCTCCGCATATGGCTTTTTCTATTACTAGGGCAGATGGCCTTTCCATATTACCCTTCATGAAACGAAAACAATTTAACTCAAAGCACTTTCATCATCAAGTTGAGACCTATTTACAAACCTGCAATTGTAGAATAAGCCATAGTAAGGTAATTTAATAGAAATATATGTTAAACTATATGTGTGATGACTGTGATTATAAATGTGACTGTAAATAAAACTTGCAAGATCATGTGCGAGGAAAGAGAATCTGATGTGCAGTTTCACCCAGATCTAAATATCTGTACATGTTACATCTGCCCCACATACAGTGCACCATATGTTTGTACTTTTACATGCTTTTTTTCCAAATCAGATTTAGACCATACCATTTTCTGCGTTTTTCTATACATGCATTCCTTGGCCTAGCCACTGAACAACAATAGGTTGAACTCTATGGCATAACGTAGCCATAGCCTTAGTTACTATGGTACTCCCGAAAAATGGGGATCACTCCCTTGTTTCCAGAAATGCCAGGATACTGACTGTCTGGATCCCCCCTGTCGGACCACCATACCATGCCCGTCAAATGGGCCAAGGCAATTGCATTTTTGGTATTCGATCGCTATGCAATCACAGGTCCTGTACTGCACATACGCAGGATGGATCCTGCGCAGTTTCCAGACCATTGGGAAATTGCATTGCAGAACACATATGCAATATTTAGCTAATCACGAAATCTAGTTTAGTTTTAATACCCCGCATCTTAAAGTATATTGGTACAGTGGGGGTATCTAATTAGTTTTGAACAAACATCAGGAGCGATATCCAACTATCCAATTTGGCCACCTGAAAAAACAAAAACAAAAAAATGTACTCTTGAAAACAAATAGATTCAATGAAACTTGTGTTTTTTTTTCTTTCTGCGTAAACAGCTGCTTTTGTATAGTGCCACGTGTGACTTATTTCTTTCTATTTCTGCTGGAAAAAAATTCACTGACCTTTTTTCGGCAATCTGCAGACGTTTTTGCCGATTTATGGACTTTTCGACAGTTGGTACATTTGAACACCGGCTGTCCAGTTCCTGTCGGAAAATGTCCCGGATTCTGATTGTCGGGACATGCCGACAGTCGGAAATCGGGTCTCATTACCCTTGATACCTGAATACCCTCACTTAATTTAAGTCAGCAGTGGCTAGATTATTTTCTTTTCTTTACCTTATCTAGAAACCTATAATTTCACAGTATAAAAGAACAGATTGGTCCACTTTGCTGCTCTTTTGAAAAATTGCCCTCCTGTTTATGTCCTTGGTCATTGTGTGCCACTCAAGTTTCATGTATTTTTTGTTTTTACAATGAAATAAAAGTGTGTTATAACTAAGCCTAGGATTCTTAAATTCTAATTTATTCTAATCCTTTCCCATTACACTCCAATTTTTTTTGTTTTATGTACATACTTCATTTCTACGGGCCTAAAATAACTGGGTGTTCGTACTTAAAATATACCGTTTTGACTGTTAGAACCTAAAAAGACCTAATTCTGTTGCTTAATGTGAAACTGTATATATTTATTGTGGAAATGGCTGTAATAGTTTACAAATAGGTTTCATATATATACCGATATTACAGCCTTACATGCAGCATGAGTGCCGCCTTCTGAGATTTGTGGGTCTGTGTGGCCATGGCTGCAATTGGATTGCAGCTGCATGCAATATAGCTCTCCCATGATGTGTGTGCATCACAGGAGAATAAGCTGCAAGGCAGTAGCCTGACACATCTGGAATGGAATCACAATGAAGTCTGCACTCAGTTCTCACCCACAGTGCCTGAAACGGGGTTCGAAATACACCGGCTCCTGTGACGCCACGCTTCTTTTTTTTTTAGCTGCACTCGCACCAAGCCTAAATTCAGAGTGTACTCCAGGATTCTGGGTCAGGTCATGCAAGACAGGAAACATGCCAAATTAAAACAATAGATTTATTAAAGACTTGCTTATTATAACTTGTCTAAAACAGCTATAAGATAGACACTTTGGGCCAAATATAATAGGGTGTAAGAATCAAAAAGAGAGAGAGATTTCCTATTTTTTGTGGCAATCATTTACACTGCAAAACCAGGTTGATTTTTGTCATTTAATTGATTGCCGCTGTAAAAAAATTGGAAAACACTCCCAAAATCTCTCACTTTCTGATTCTTACACCCTATTATATTTGGGCCTTTGGAAGTAAAAGTAGAACAGGTCCTAAGAAACTTCAACACCGTCCAACACTCTGTGATTAATGTCCAGATGCCATATAATGGTGTCGGATCACAGATTTTGATCAATTTTCTTCTCCACAAAGTAGCATAAACCACGAAGGGCAAACCAGTTGGCCAGTGGTGGAACTAGCAACTTGTAGGCTCAGGTGCAAACATACAGTTTGGGCCCTCAGGCATCAGGTGCCGGATGACTCACTCTGCATTCCTGCGGTTGTTTCTCCCAACATTGGAATCCTGACTGCCAGAAGATCGACAGTTGGAATCCTGACGTACAGTGGCTATTTTATCTCGTTGGGGTCCATGAGGGAGAATTGAATTGGTGGTGATCTCCTCCGAGCCCCCAGTGTGGCAACGCAGTAAGCCTGCAAGAAATAGAAAAAAAAAAGTTAGCATGTTGTTGGAATGATTCTCCACTTCACAACAGCGTCTTCACCATCAAAATCCCATCTGTGCCTAAATGACCCCAATGTCTCACTAACATGCCCCCTCAACTACAGCATGTTCCCTACTACACAACTTCACCACACTACATCCCCCATATACACTGTATTATGTTACATAATACATCACTGCATTACATCCCCTGGGACTGCGCATTGGATCAGATGGGATTTCTAATGCAGGGGACATCCAGAAATAAATGGGGGTGGGGGGGAACTATGATTGGGGTGCATAGTTGCTGGTGTGGCAAGGTACGGGAGTATGGATGGAGCCCCAATGTTATCACAAAGGTGGGACAGCAGGAGAGAGGAGTAGTAATGGTCGATGGGATAGAGGATGAAGACGGCTCTGCAATTGGGCAGCTGCCTAGTGGCAAAAGAATCATGGAGGGGCATGCCTGAGTCTGACTGTCCCAAAATTAAGGATCATTCTGAGAGGCATTCCTTGTTGAACTTCTAATATGCCACCTTCACACTTTCATCTAAGGTTTTGGAAAGTCTGTATTGGTGTGTGGGTGGTATGTTGCTTAAATTTTTTGCCTAGGTGCCAAAAAACCTTGCACTGTCTCAAAGAGGAGGATAATGGGAGATAAGAGAGCAGGAGAGAGGTGGAATAATGGGAGAGGAGGAATAGTGGGAGATGGGATAGCAGGAGAGAGGAGGTATAATGGCAGATGGGAGAGCCAGAGATTGCACCTGATGGCAGTTGGTATCTTAGCAGGTGTCTATTGGTAAAGATGGGGGCAGGTAAGTACCAGTAACAGGGAGAACAGGAGAAAGATGAACACTCAGTAGACAGGAGGGAGATAAGTACCCAGCAGCTGACCGTCAGGGAGGAAGGAGGAGGAAATGAGCACCTAGTGGCAGATAGTTGAGTTCAAGGGAAGGTGGGGGGTAGATGGTACACAACAGCTTACAAAGTATTTAGTTACCAGCTCAGAGACTATGTATATACATCTCCGTTTGAAGCAGCAGTGTTATGAAAAAATATAAGCCAACCCCTTTTGTACATTCCAGCTTAAAATATTTTGAAATATCAATAACCTCCCCCCCCCCACCTTCCTTATTCTCTACTGTTCTTGAGGTTATTTAATTTCTGAAGCCTACCTTCTCTTGTCTACTCCATCTTCCCCCACTGTGCCCTGACTGCTCTCCTTATTACTTATATCCATTGTCTGTTTGACCCTACTTGGGTCCTGTGAATATGTAATATTTTTTTTTTTCTACTGGCGACCCAGCCTTGAGCCACCTCTTACCTCCTCCACCAACAAAGGGGCAGGGCGTGCTGCTAGCTGAACTCTGAGTCGCAGACTGCTGCTGCGGGCAAGCAGCTCCCGCTGTTTTTTTTTTATAGCTATATACAGTGTTTCTGCGCATGTTGCAAAGCTATTTTTTTGAGACCCGAGTCAAGGGAGAACTGCCCGATCAGAGAGGTATGACTGCGGCAGCCACACTAGGCAATATTATTTAACGTGACGGCACAGAGCCAGACACCTCACTTCCCAGGGCCCCTTGGCAGCATGCCGGATGGTAGGCAACTCTGCTCTGGGCCTTTACATTGCCATGGGCACTGGTGCAATGCATTGGCTACACCGCCGGTAGTTCTGCTGCTAGTTCCGTCCTTTGCAGTCCCAGCGAAAGCTGCTACTCAATAGCCACACTGCTTTCAGGCACAATCCTCAGCTCAGGAGCTTAAATTCCACAACCAGTAGCTTTCAGAAAAACAAACAAACACACTATGGCTTCTACTGCCATGCTATAGTCACACGGCATGGCAGTGTCATGTACTGTATGTCTCCATTACATGCATTATTTCAGGTAATAGCAAGGGCAAATTATACCTTTATAACATGAAATAACCATGCCTGAGGAAGAGACCTAAGAAGTCTCGAAAGCTTGCATTTTAACAACATTTATTTTTGTTAGCCATTAAAAGGTATCATATTTGCTAGATTGCTATTTTGTTTTTCTCACTGAGGAACAATAAAACTTTTCTTATCAACTGGCTAACACGGTACCAAACTTTTTTCTTATAACAATACACAAAACACATCAAAGCTTTAATGTACATCCCTAGTCTGGGCCAAGGATTAAAACGTACATTATGCTGTGAGAAATGAGAGGTGAATATAAAGGTTCTCAGTCCAGGTCCATCTCCTTTTGTCATTTCAGGTGCACTCTAAAAGCGAGGTCAGAACCTCTGTATAAATAGTATTTAAGTTGAAGATATCTAATCGCTTTTTATACATATACTCAAAAGCTAAATAAACACCTTATGGAAAGTGATTGTGAACCTAATTTTTTTTGATGCTATAAAAAAATAACAATTTTATTAAAAACTTGTTCAGAATAAAATATAAAGATAAAATACAAAACATTGTCATGAATAAAGTTCCATTATTTTGTGGTTTATTTTACCTCCTCATTCTCATAAGGCAATATACAGTACACATTTTTTCACAGTTAAACTCCTTCAGAGATTCAAGGTAACCCAATGATTTTCATCCTATGTAGACTTCATCAAGGATTCCTCTTCTTGGGCCTTATTCTGGTCGATGCGTGAATTTCCGAATACTTTCGGATGGCGTTTTTTAGCCGTCTGCGCATGCGTGGGGAACGCTATGCGCATGTGCCACGCATGGTCTACATACTTGTTCTCACTAATACCGTACAGAAATTTGCACCGCAATCACTCGGGAAATATGGGCGTATTATGGGCGTCATTCGGAAATACACAGGGGCGTAGTTTCAAAGTGGGCTAAACTGGGCGTAAACATGGGCGGACACGAGGAAGTGCACTCATTCTGGTAGGCGTGCATTCGGACAGCACACCGAATGCACGCGAACCAAAAGGCTAGAAATATGCGGTGTTCATAAGCAAGTATTGCTTTGCGGACAACACTCGGTCATGCACTAGGCAATCGGAACGCCTAATCAGGACGGCCGCACCTCAACCAATGTCAGCTGAACACAATACAATCCACTCCTTTACTCATTACTCATTAATTACACGCTTGTCAGTGGTTCAATTGGAACCATTGCAGCTTAAATGGACCATTACTAAACACACACATATATGCTGCAGTTTTCACACACATTTACACTGCAACCAATGGACAGAACTTACTATCACTAATAGAAATAGACGGGTGACATTCTATGGAATGCGAATTGCGATTTTTGGCGTTAATTAGTCCAAAAAATGGCGATATCGCATTTGTCCTTCAAAACGCATATTTAATAGGATGCGCTAAGGGACAGAAATCGCATATTATGTGCGATAATGCATGCTGACCAAAAGTGCGAGATTAATTCGCATTTTTATCGCATCCAGATGTTTTCGTACAGAACAGTATACAACTCGCTTATTTAATGCAATGCGCATTTGCAAATCGCACTTTTTAGGTGTCTAATTAGCGCACTTATTTCAGATCAGGTTCTGTTTGGCGAAATAGCCAGAACCCTGCACAGATCGCAATGCTCTGTGCAGGGTTCTGGTGTTAAAAAAAAAAAAAACGGTTAAAATGAGAAAAAAACGCGCGGGGGGTCCCCCGCCAGAGCATAACCAGCCCCGGGCTCATTGAGCCGGTGCTGGTGACATAAAATCAGGGTCCCCGACAAATAGGGGTCCCCTTGATTTCATGAAACCAGCACCAGGCTCAAGGTCCGGCGCTGGTTCCCAAAATACGGGGGACAAAATGACTAGGGGTCCCCCGTATTTTAAGAACCAGCACCGGACCCAACCAGCCAGCGGGATAATGCCACAGCCGGGGGACACTTATTATATAAGGTCCCGCGGCCAAAGCATTAACCCCCTGGCTGGTCAGCATGGGCAGGGGTCCTGGGGAAGTGGGGACCCCCCCAATGAAGGGGTCCCCCCCCTCCAGGACTTACCAGCCCATGCTGATAGTCCGGGGCTGTCCCCGATGCCCCTGGGCGGTGGGCATCGGGCTGATGAATTGTGTAAAAAAAAAAGAAGTAAAACTATTGTTTTCTACTGGCGAACTATGAGTCCCAGCAAGCCTACCCCGCATGCTGGGACTTGGAGAACCACAAGTCCCAGCATGCGGGGCATTAAAGGGCCCGCTGGCACTTGTAGTTCTACAGTACAAAAAATAATTAAAGAAAACACACTGACACCCTGAAAAATAAAAGTTTAATACACACAGAACACACACACACACTGATACTTACCTACCTTGAGCCCGTAGGTCGGTCCCTGGGTCCGGGCTCCAGGGCAGAAGAGTCCGGTTCCGGGGCCTTGGTCCTGGTTCCGGGGCTCCTGGCCTGAAGAATCCGGGGTCCGGGATCCGAGGTAGTCCCCAGGGGTACCTAAGGAAGGAAATCCTACTCACCTGGTCCCCGGCGACGACCTCGGCATCCTCTCCGGCTGAAGCGCTGCTCCCATCTGGTACCCGGCTTACAGGACTTTCACCGGCGCAAAGATGTTTCTTCCTCGGCGTCTCTAGACAGAATGATTTCTGGCCAATCAGGAGCCGCAAGGCGGCCAATAGCGGCATTCGGGAGGCGGAGCCGCACGATGTACACAAACACCGTGCGGCTCTCTGTCCGGGTGGTTTCGGGGTGTCTGTCTGTTTTTTTGCCAAGACCCTTACCTGGACTACGTCGCGCTGGGACAGGTGAGTATGGTTTCCTTCCACAGCTTCCACATGGATTTCGTCGGATCCGGACGGGGACGCCATCGCCGACAGCGACGTCGACATGAAGAAGGATGTCGACATGGATCCCGAAGACGACACAGGACATCAGGACCAGGGCTACCTACGGGAAGAAGATAGGTAAGTATTAGTATGTGTGGGCTTTGTATGTATTAAAGTTTTATTTTAAATGTGTGTCAGTGTGTTTTGTGTACTATTTTTTTAACTGTGGAACTACAAGTGCCAGCGGGCCCTTTAATGCCCAGCAGGCTGGGACTTGTGGTTCTCCAAGTCCCAGCTTGCTGGCACTTGTAGTGCCACAGTAAAAAACAATAGTTTCATCTTTTTTTTTACACCACAATCAGCCCGATGCCCACCGCCCAGGGGCATCGGGGACAGTACCAGGCTTCAGCCTGGTCAGGTAAGTCCTGGAGGGGGGGACCCCTTCATTGGGGGGGTCCCCACTCCCCCAGGGCCCCTGGCCAGGCTGACCGGTCAGGGGGTTAATGTTTTGGCCGTGGGACCTTATATCATAAGTGTCCCCCGGCTGTGACATTACCCTGCTGGCTGGTTGTGCCTGGGGCTGGTTCTTGAAATACGGGGGACCCCTAGTTATTTTGTCGGTACTTGTGAGTTATCTGGGCGCCCGATTTTTTGATTGTATGCCTTAAGTTAAGGCATACAATCAGATGCGATATCGCATCGCATCGCATGCGACCATCGGATGCGATGACCCGATTTTTCCATAGGAATCAATGTTAAAATGATTCCTATGGAAAAAGGGGTCCTTTTCATACCCCTACTATCCAAGTGGGCATGGAGTTGGATATAAACCTGTGGCGAGCGTAGCGAGCCACCGAGCCCGAAGCGTGGCGAGCGTAGCGAGCCCCGCGAGGGGACGGTATTCCGTGTCCCCTCGCGGGGCTCGCTACGCTCGCCACGCTTCGGGCTCGGTGGCTCGCTACGCTCGCCACAGGTTTATATCCAACTCCATGCCCACTTGGATAGTAGGGGTATGAAAAGAACCCCTTTTTCCCGTTGAATTCCATGTTAAAATGGACTCAGTCCATTTTAACATTGATTCCTATGGAAAAATCGGGTCATCGCATCGCATCGCATCCGATGGTCGCATGCGATGCGATGTGCCCGATCCGACCCGATTTCGAAATCGGGCGCCCAGATAACTCACAAGTACCATTTTGTCCCCCATATTTTGGGAACCAGCCCCGGACCTGGAGCCTGGGGCTGGTTGTTAAAAATCGGGGAACCCCTATTTGTCGGGTTCCCTGATTTGTAATTACCGGCCCCGGCTCCTTCAGCCTGGTGCTGGTTACAGCTGTGGGGGGGACCCCACGCCGATTTATTTATTTAATTTTTCTATTTTTTTACACTGAAGCCTGCACGGATCTGACTGATCCATGCAGGCTTAAAGCAAATACGATAGGGAAAGCAAGGTGTATTTTCCTGTCGTATTTGCGTGGGTGTTTCACACCACTTAGCAGCCGTATTATCAGTACTGCTGCTTAGTAAATCAGAAACCACCATTCTTTTGAATGGTGATTTCTGTCGTATTCTATCGATGGTGTAGGACATTCGTATTTGTAAATACAAATACGAATGTTCCATCTTTAGGAATACGAATTGTTGTATTTTTGGGATTGTAAATCCCGAAAATACAAATTCGTAAAAAAAAGGTGTATTTCTGCCTACGAATACACCTTTTTTTCTACAAATCCATTTTGGTAAATGTCCCCCAGAACTTCACCAACTTGAGTTCAATGAGATTTTAGATCTTTTGAGAGTATCAGAATGTCGTCTAAATAGACAAACACAGAGGAGTAGAGGAGATCTCGGAAGATTTTGTTCATGAATTTCTGGAAGACCGCAGGAGCATTACTTAAACCAAATGGCATCACCCGGTATTCATAATGTCCATACCTGGTATTAAATGCCGTCTTCCATTCATCCCCCTTGCATATCCAGATCAGGTTAAACGCCCTTTGTAGATCTAGTTTTGAAAATATAATGGCTCCCCTGATCCGGTCGAAACGGTTTTGAGATAAGCAGCAGTGGGTACTGATTCTAAATCGTGATTTTATTGAGACCTCGATAATCGATACAAGGTCGAAGAGAACCCTTTCTTCTTAACGAAAAAGAAACCAGCCCCAGCAGGTGATGTAGAGGCTTGGATGGACCCCTTCTGGAGGTTTTCAGTAATATACTCGGACATCGCCTATGTCTCCGGTAATGATAACGGGTAGATACTCTGCGAGGCAGAGTTTTTCCTGGGATTAAGTTGATGGGGCATTCCTGACAATGTAGGCTACCCGAGTCTTGTCCGTATGGAAGTGGCTGGGTTGAAGTGTGAAATATATGTCTCATTGGTTAAGGAATCCCCAACATAATTTCGAGGAACTATCGAATTTGCTCGGCATCGGAAGATGTAACTGTCCATGGGAGGCAACCGCACTGGATTGAGCCATGACCGCTTCTGGAACAGGTCGTGGGGGTGATGGAGTTTTGGACAAGGAGGCTTGTAGAAGATCTCGTCGATGGTGAATGTCCTGCAAACCTTGAGCCAATTGTCCCTGGGAGGCCTCTAATCCCTCTAAATGAGAAGTGATCCTCTGAAGCAGCTCTGCTCCAAAATCCACACCAGAGGTAGTCTCCATCTGGGTGATGTTTGAGGATCCGTCTCAGGCTGTGGCCTCAGTACCGGCTGCACAGATGGCGCTTGAAGCTTGGCAGGTATAATGTAGGACCTACACAAGATGGGTGGGTTGCACTAGATGAAAGTATTCAATTATGCATACAATATAATGTAGGACCTACGTATATATATATATATATATATGTCTGACCGTGAGTTTTGACGGAACTCCTTGGCAAAGTTGTGGAGTCTAACTGTCCAGAGGTCTTCGCCAGGGACCCCTGCAAGGGAGTTTAGACTTCACTGCGTCCGGACAGCAGATCGCGGCCCCTCGTCATTGGTGGCCACGGACTGACTGTGACTTATGGTAGGTCGAAACACAGGAACTGGAGGAAGTTTAAGGGAGAACTGAAATAGCAGACTTGGTGAATATCTTGGGAACATGAAACGGGAACACAAAAGGACGACTTGGCTTCAATAACGTAAACTAAAGTAGCAGGAGACCTCAAAGGACCGACTTGGCGTAGGAACTCTGGGTAAGGAAAAACTGGAACTCAAAGGGCCTAACTGACCTCAGAAGGAACGAAACTGATGGTAGCAGGGAAACTCAAATAACCATCTTGGTGGACAGAAATATTGAGGATGTCAGACGAAGATTAGCTGGGAGCACACAGAACTAGCACAGACTTGAACAGGAAACACTGACAGCAGCTCCAGGGCAACGTGCCTGCAACTTAGAAGTTGCACCAGCACAGGAGCTTGCTGCCTGCAGGGATTTTTCAGCCAAGCCAGGCTGAGATAGGGCAGGCTTGATTTACAGAGGGCACAACTATCTGCCCCTCTGTCAGGTCACATAATGATCCGAGATGGTGGCGCCCATTCTCCGGAGCTTGTGCCGCACTGCTGGTGCCACCGGAGCCCGGAGACCTGCTGCTGTCTGCTTTCCCCTGATCCCCACTGCCCGGACCCCCAACTGGATGCCAGGAGCGATAGCTGCAGAAAGGTGAGTAGCCACGGGTGCCGCCAGCAGCGGCCCGTGCCGTGACTCAAGCATTGGCAACCTAGGTCTCTTAGTTACGGTTTCATGGTAGCGTTTTTCTCCTCTTAGGATTAAGCTAAACCAGGGCAGGCTTCTTGAGACTTGTAAAGCATAATATTATTAACTTTCATTACTATTAACCCAGCACCTATCACATAAGGGTGTCTGAAACCGCCCTAGATGCTGTCCTTTTATTGGGAGGTTATCCTGACTTTTCATGGAAATCTAGCATGAAATGACTGTTTGGGTCTGGGTAATGTTTGGGTCTGGGTAATGTTAAGTCAGGGGGTTCCACACTGTGTCAGCCTTGTTGAATTTTTTTTGTAGCCTAAATATTGTAGGCTACCTGTCAACATTATGGTGACCATATGTCAAATGTCTAAATATTAACTAAATTAATACAGAGAGCATAAAAGTGAATTTGATATCGCTGTATTTGAGATTTTACAGTATTATGCTTTTCTAGTTTTTGATTAATAGTTGCTAAATTTAAGTTTGCAGGTAATATTTTCTAAGAAGCTTGTATCCTCAGAATTCAGATTTAGAAATACCAAAACATACGATTGTGTCCATGTCATCTGACATCTGACATCTTTTTACTTTCAACTCAAAATTCCCTGCTATGGCTGCTGGAGATTTAGGGGGAAATTTACTATTGTAGGCGATATAACGGCGGATCCCCATACAAATGGGATTGGCCTTATACGGCCCTCAAATATGAATGGGGAATATGGCAAATTTACAAAGCTGTTCTATTTGCCACATTTGTATTTTCCAATGTCGTAGCCATTCGTGTTTGTTGGGTGTCAGAAATACAGCAGCCAAATATGTAAGAGCCATCAGCATCATACGGATCTATAAGATCCATGTGATGCTGGCCAGTGTAAAAAAAAATAGAAAATAATAAAACAAAAACGGCATGGGTTCCCCCCACCTAGCTGTAACCAGTCCAGGTACTGGTTGTAGAAATTGTGGGCAAAAAAAGTGTGGGCCCCCCTGTATTTCTAGAACCAGCACCAGTCTCATGGGCCATTCCTAGTTCCCAAAACATGAGGGAAAAAGAGAGTAGGTCCCCCCCTATTTTGAAAACCAACACTGGGCCCAAACAGTCGGGCTAATGCCACAGCCGGGGGAAACTTTTTGTATAAGTTCCGCTTGCCAAAGCATTAAACCCTGACTTATCAGCCTGAGCTGGGACCCTGGGGAGTGGAGGCCACCTCCAGGGCACCCCTTGCCCGGGATTGTGCCCGGGGCTGTCCCCAGTGATCCTAGGCTATGGGCACCGGGATGATAGCTAGATTTAAAAATCGATTTAAAAACTATTAGGTTAATTTGTGGAATTACTAGACCCGGCAAGCCTCCCCCGCATACAGGGATTTTGAGAACCACAAGTCCCAGCATGCGGTGCACTATTGGGCCCACTGGTTCTTGTAGTTCTACAACTTATCCAATAGTCAAATAAAACGAACACAGACACAAAGAAAAAGAAAACTTTAATACATACTACATTCACTTATACATACTTACCTATAGGTTGCAACATAGGCCAGTCCTCTTCTCCATGTAGATTATATAGGTGTACCTGCGGAAATAAAATATATTCATCAGGTCCTCAAGCGCAGATCGCGTTCTCTTCGATCCATGTAGGTAAACAGGGGTTAAAATAACAAACTGTGGGTTCCGATACCATAATGTTCTAGATGAGCCCCAAGTGTGGGTCCTCCCCCGAACTGGGGGATTTACCGGTGACATCAGACACTGGGTCCTCCCCCAGCCAATCAGCAGCGGGCTTCGGTGAGCTCCGCAAATGATTGGCTCTTCACGGCTCCATAGAAGTCCATGTTAAATTTTTAACATGGGGGTTTATGATGGGAACAGCCATAGACACCCATGTTAAACTTTAACATGGCTTCTATGGAGCCACATAGAGCCAATCAGCCACGGATCTCCCCCGGAGCCCGCGGCTGATTGGCAGGGTCCTGGCCCGGGCTGACCAGTCAGGGTTTAATGCTTTGACCAGGGGAACTTGCATAAAAAGTTTCCCCCGGCTGTGGCGTTAGCCTGCTGACTCTTTGGGCCTACTCTTTGTCCCCTGAATTTTGGTAACCAGGACCAGCCCATGAGCCTGGTCCTGGTTATTTAAATGCAGGGCTGACCTCACTTTTTTGCTCCTCCCTGTATTTCTACAACCTGGACTGGTTCAACGAGCCCAGGGCGGCTTACAGCTGGACATTACTGATGATGTCATAATTGATTTTGACCATCTTTTCGAAACTGTAAAATTGACGCTTCTGAACTCACGGATGGCACGGACATCATCTACGACAGTAATTTTAAAACCGATAATGTCAATTGTGACATCACTGATGATGTCATAATTGATTTCGACCATCTTTTCAAAACTGTAAATTTGACGATTCTGAACTCACGGTTGTTACGGACATCATCGACGACAGTAATTTTAAAACCGATAATGTCAATTGTGACATCACTGATGATGTCATAATTGATTTTGACCATCTTTTCGAAACTTTAAAAATGACGCTTCTGAACTCATGGATGGCACGGACATCATCTACGACAGTAATTTTAAAACCGATAATGTCAATTGTGACATCACTGATGATGTCATAATTGATTTTGACCATCTTTTCGAAACTGTAAAATTGACGCTTCTGAACTCACAGATGGCACGGACATCATCTACGACAGTAATTTTAAAACCGATAATGTCAATTGTGACATCACTGATGATGTCATAATTGATTTCGACCATCTTTTCAAAACTGTAAAATTGACGCTTCTGAACTCACGAATGGCACAGACATCATCTACGACAGTAATTTTAAAACCGATAATGTCAATTGTGACATCATTGATGATGTCATAATTGATTTCGACCATCTTTTCAAAATTGTAAATTTGACGATTCTGAACTCACGGATGGCACGGATATCATCTAGGACAGTAATTTTAAAACCGATAATGTCAATTGTGACATCACTGATGATGTCATAATTGATTTTGACCATCTTTTCGAAACTGTAAAATTGACACTTCTGAACTCACGGATGGCACGGACATCATCTACGACAGTAATTTTAAAACCGATAATGTCAATTGTAACATCATTGATGATGTCATAATTGATTTTAACCATCTTTTCAAAACTGTAAAATTGCCGCTTCTGAACTCACAGATGGCACGGACATCATATACGTCAGTAATTTTAAAACCGATAATGTCAATTGTGACATCACTGATGATGTCATAATTGATTTCAACCATCTTTTCAAAACTGTAAAATCGACGCTTCTGAACTCACAGATGGCACGGACCTCATCTACGACAGTAATTTTAAAACCGATAATGTCAATTGTGACATCACTGATGATGTCATAATTGATTTCGACCATCTTTTCGAAACTGTAAAATTGACACTTCTGAACTCACGGATGGCACGGACATCATCTAAGACAGTAATTTTAAAACCGATAATGTCAATTGTGACATCACTGATGATGTCATAATTGATTTCGACCCTCTTTTCGAAACTGTAAATTTGACGCTTCTGAACTCATGGATGGCACGGACATCATCTACGACAGTAATTTTAAAACCGATAATGTCAATTGTGACATCACTGATGATGTCATAATTGATTTCGACCATCTTTTCAAAACTGTAAAATTGACGCTTCTGAACTCACGAATGGCACAGACATCATCTACGACAGTATTTTTAAAACCGATAATGTCAATTGTGACATCATTGATGATGTCATAATTAATTTCGACCATCTTTTCAAAACTGTAAATTTGACGATTCTGAACACACGGATGGCACGGATATCATCTACGACAGTAATTTTAAAACCGATAATGTCAATTGTGACATCACTGATGATGTCATAATTAATTTTGACCATGTTTTCGAAACTGTAAAATTGACACTTCTGAACTCACGGATGGCACAGGCATCATCTACGACAGTAATTTTAAAACCGATAATGTCAATTGTGACATCACTGATGTCATAATTGATTTCGACCATCTTTTCGAAACTGTAAAATTGACGCTTCTGAACTCACAGATGGCACGGACATCATCTACGACAGTAATTTTAAAACCGATAATGTCAATTGTGACATCACTGATGTCATAATTGATTTCGACCATCTTTTCGAAACTGTAAAATTGACGCTTCTGAACTCACAGATGGCACGGACATCATCTACGACAGTAATTTTAAAACCGATAATGTCAATTGTGACATCACTGATGATGTCATAATTGATTTTAACCATCTTTTCAAAACTGTAAAATTGCCCCTTCTGAACTCACAGATGGCACGGACATCATCTACGACAGTAATTTTAAAACCGATAATGTCAATTGTGACATCACTGATGATGTCATAATTGATTTCGACCATCTTTTCTAAACTGTAAAATTGACGCTTCTGAACTCACGGATGGCACGGACATCATCTACGACAGTAATTTTAAAAACCGATAATGTCAATTGTGACATCACTGATGATGTCATAATTGATTTTAACCATCTTTTCAAAACTGTAAAATTGACGCTTCTGAACTCACAGATGGCACAGACATCATCTCTGACAGTAATTTTAAAACCGATAATGTCAATTGTGACATCACTGATGATGTCATAATTGATTTTGACCATCTTTTCGAAACTGTAAAATTGACGCTTCTGAACTCACAGATGGCACGGACATCATCTACGACAGTAATTTTAAAACCGATAATGTCAATTGTGACATCACTGATGATGTCATAATTGATTTTACCCATCTTTTCAAAACTGTAAAATTGCCGCTTCTGAACTCACAGATGGCACGGACATCATCTACGACAGTAATTTTAAAACCGATAATGCCAATTGTGACATCACTGATGATGTCATAATTGATTTCGACCATCTTTTCGAAACTGTAAAATTGACGCTTCTGAACTCACGGATGGCACGGACATCATCTACGACAGTAATTTTAAAACCGATAATGTCAATTGTGACATCACTGATGATGTCATAATTGATTTTAACCATCTTTTCAAAACTGTAAAATTGCCGCTTCTGAACTCACGGATGGCACGGACATCATCTACGACAGTAATTTTAAAACCGATAATGTCAATTGTGACATCACTGATGTCATAATTGATTTCGACCATCTTTTCGAAACTGTAAAATTGACGCTTCTGAACTCACAGATGGCACGGACATCATCTACGACAGTAATTTTAAAACCGATAATGTCAATTGTGACATCACTGATGATGTCATAATTGATTTCGACCATCTTTTCTAAACTGTAAAATTGACGCTTCTGAACTCACGGATGGCACGGACATCATCTACGACAGTAATTTTAAAAACCGATAATGTCAATTGTGACATCACTGATGATGTCATAATTGATTTTAACCATCTTTTCAAAACTGTAAAATTGACGCTTCTGAACTCACAGATGGCACAGACATCATCTCTGACAGTAATTTTAAAACCGATAATGTCAATTGTGACATCACTGATGATGTCATAATTGATTTTGACCATCTTTTCGAAACTGTAAAATTGACGCTTCTGAACTCACAGATGGCACGGACATCATCTACGACAGTAATTTTAAAACCGATAATGTCAATTGTGACATCATTGATGATGTCATAATTGATTTTAACCATCTTTTCAAAACTGTAAAATTGCCGCTTCTGAACTTACAGATGGCACGGACATCATCTACGACAGTAATTTTAAAACCGATAATGTCAATTGTGACATCACTGATGATGTCATAATTGATTTCGACCATCTTTTCGAAACTGTAAAAATGACGCTTCTGAACTCACGGATGGCACGGACATCATCTACGACAGTAATTTTAAAACCGATAATGTCAATTGTGACATCACTGATGATGTCATAATTGATTTCAACCATCTTTTCAAAACTGTAAAATCGACGCTTCTGAACTCACAGATGGCACGGACCTCATCTACGACAGTAATTTTAAAACCGATAATGTCAATTGTGACATCACTGATGATGTCATAATTGATTTCGACCATCTTTTCGAAACTGTAAAATTGACACTTCTGAACTCACGGATGGCACGGACATCATCTAAGACAGTAATTTTAAAACCGATAATGTCAATTGTGACATCACTGATGATGTCATAATTGATTTTAACCATCTTTTCAAAACTGTAAAATTGACGCTTCTGAACTCACGGATGGCACAGACATCATCTCTGACAGTAATTTTAAAACCGATAATGTCAATTGTGACATCACTGATGTTGTCATAATTGATTTTGACCATCTTTTCGAAACTGTAAAATTGACACTTCTGAACTCACGGATGGCACAGACATCATCTACGACAGTAATTTTAAAACCGATAATGTCAATTGTGACATCACTGATGATGTCATAATTGATTTCGACCATCTTTTCGAAACTGTAAAATTGACGCTTCTGAACTTACAGATGGCACGGACATCATCTACGACAGTAATTTTAAAACCGATAATGTCAATTTTGACATCACTGATGATGTCATAATTGATTTCAACCATCTTTTCAAAACTGTAAAATCGACGCTTCTGAACTCACAAATGGCACGGACATCATCTACGACAGTAATTTTAAAACCGATAATGTCAATTGTGACATCACTGATGATGTCATAATTGATTTTAACCATCTTTTCAAAACTGTAAAATTGCCGCTTTTGAACTCACAGATGGCAGGGACATCATCTACGACAGTAATTTTAAAACCGATAATGTCAATTGTGACATCACTGATGATGTCATAATTGATTTTGACCATCTTTTCGAAACTGTAAAATTGACGCTTTTGAACTCACGGATGGCACAGACATCATCTCTGACAGTAATTTTAAAACCGATAATGTCAATTGTGACATCACTGATGATGTCATAATTGATTTTGACCATCTTTTCGAAACTGTAAAATTGACACTTCTGAACTCACGGATGGCACGGACATCATCTACGACAGTAATTTTAAAACCGATAATGTCAATTGTGACATCACTGATGATGTCATAATTGATTTCGACCATCTTTTCGAAACTGTAAAATTGACACTTCTGAACTCACGGATGGCACGGACATCATCTAAGACAGTAATTTTAAAACCGATAATGTCAATTGTGACATCACTGATGATGTCATAATTGATTTCGGCCCTCTTTTTTCGAAACTAAATTTGACGCTTCTGAACTCACGGATGGCACGGACATCATCTACGACAGTAATTTTAAAACCGATAATGTCAATTGTGACATCACTGATGATGTCATAATTGATTTTGACCATCTTTTCGAAACTGTAAAATTGACACTTCTGAACTCACGGATGGCACGGACATCATCTACGACAGTAATTTTAAAACCGATAATGTCAATTGTGACATCACTGATGTCATAATTGATTTCGACCATCTTTTCGAAACTGTAAAATTGACGCTTCTGAACTCACAGATGGCACGGACATCATCTACGACAGTAATTTTAAAACCGATAATGTCAATTGTGACATCACTGATGATGTCATAATTGATTTTACCCATCTTTTCAAAACTGTAAAATTGCCGCTTCTGAACTCACAGATGGCACGGACATCATCTACGACAGTAATTTTAAAACCGATAATGCCAATTGTGACATCACTGATGATGTCATAATTGATTTCGACCATCTTTTCGAAACTGTAAAATTGACGCTTCTGAACTCACGGATGGCACGGACATCATCTACGACAGTAATTTTAAAACCGATAATGTCAATTGTGACATCACTGATGATGTCATAATTGATTTTAACCATCTTTTCAAAACTGTAAAATTGCCGCTTCTGAACTCACGGATGGCACGAACATCATCTACGACAGTAATTTTAAAACCGATAATGTCAATTGTGACATCACTGATGTCATAATTGATTTCGACCATCTTTTCGAAACTGTAAAATTGACACTTCTGAACTCACAGATGGCACGGACATCATCTACGACAGTAATTTTAAAACCGATAATGTCAATTGTGACATCACTGATGATGTCATATTGATTTTAACCATCTTTTCAAAACTGTAAAATTGCCACTTCTGAACTCACAGATGGCACGGACATCATCTACGACAGTAATTTTAAAACCGATAATGTCAATTGTGACATCACTGATGATGTCATAATTGATTTCGACCATCTTTTCAAAACTGTAAAATTGACGCTTCTGAACTCACGAATGGCACAGACATCATCTACGACAGTAATTTTAAAACCGATAATGTCAATTGTGACATCACTGATGATGTCATAATTGATTTTACCCATCTTTTCAAAACTGTAAAATTGCCGCTTCTGAACTCACAGATGGCACGGACATCATCTACGACAGTAATTTTAAAACCGATAATGCCAATTGTGACATCACTGATGATGTCATAATTGATTTCGACCATCTTTTCGAAACTGTAAAATTGACGCTTCTGAACTCACGGATGGCACGGACATCATCTACGACAGTAATTTTAAAACCGATAATGTCAATTGTGACATCACTGATGATGTCATAATTGATTTTAACCATCTTTTCAAAACTGTAAAATTGCCGCTTCTGAACTCACGGATGGCACGGACATCATCTACGACAGTAATTTTAAAACCGATAATGTCAATTGTGACATCACTGATGTCATAATTGATTTCGACCATCTTTTCGAAACTGTAAAATTGACGCTTCTGAACTCACAGATGGCACGGACATCATCTACGACAGTAATTTTAAAACCGATAATGTCAATTGTGACATCACTGATGATGTCATAATTGATTTCGACCATCTTTTCTAAACTGTAAAATTGACGCTTCTGAACTCACGGATGGCACGGACATCATCTACGACAGTAATTTTAAAAACCGATAATGTCAATTGTGACATCACTGATGATGTCATAATTGATTTTAACCATCTTTTCAAAACTGTAAAATTGACGCTTCTGAACTCACAGATGGCACAGACATCATCTCTGACAGTAATTTTAAAACCGATAATGTCAATTGTGACATCACTGATGATGTCATAATTGATTTTGACCATCTTTTCGAAACTGTAAAATTGACGCTTCTGAACTCACAGATGGCACGGACATCATCTACGACAGTAATTTTAAAACCGATAATGTCAATTGTGACATCATTGATGATGTCATAATTGATTTTAACCATCTTTTCAAAACTGTAAAATTGCCGCTTCTGAACTTACAGATGGCACGGACATCATCTACGACAGTAATTTTAAAACCGATAATGTCAATTGTGACATCACTGATGATGTCATAATTGATTTCGACCATCTTTTCGAAACTGTAAAATTGACGCTTCTGAACTCACGGATGGCACGGACATCATCTACGACAGTAATTTTAAAACCGATAATGTCAATTGTGACATCACTGATGATGTCATAATTGATTTCAACCATCTTTTCAAAACTGTAAAATCGACGCTTCTGAACTCACAGATGGCACGGACCTCATCTACGACAGTAATTTTAAAACCGATAATGTCAATTGTGACATCACTGATGATGTCATAATTGATTTCGACCATCTTTTCGAAACTGTAAAATTGACACTTCTGAACTCACGGATGGCACGGACATCATCTAAGACAGTAATTTTAAAACCGATAATGTCAATTGTGACATCACTGATGATGTCATAATTGATTTTAACCATCTTTTCAAAACTGTAAAATTGACGCTTCTGAACTCACGGATGGCACAGACATCATCTCTGACAGTAATTTTAAAACCGATAATGTCAATTGTGACATCACTGATGTTGTCATAATTGATTTTGACCATCTTTTCGAAACTGTAAAATTGACACTTCTGAACTCACGGATGGCACAGACATCATCTACGACAGTAATTTTAAAACCGATAATGTCAATTGTGACATCACTGATGATGTCATAATTGATTTCGACCATCTTTTCGAAACTGTAAAATTGACGCTTCTGAACTTACAGATGGCACGGACATCATCTACGACAGTAATTTTAAAACCGATAATGTCAATTTTGACATCACTGATGATGTCATAATTGATTTCAACCATCTTTTCAAAACTGTAAAATCGACGCTTCTGAACTCACAAATGGCACGGACATCATCTACGACAGTAATTTTAAAACCGATAATGTCAATTGTGACATCACTGATGATGTCATAATTGATTTTAACCATCTTTTCAAAACTGTAAAATTGCCGCTTTTGAACTCACAGATGGCAGGGACAT
Source organism: Crinia signifera (assembly GCF_055691185.1). Classification (NCBI taxonomy): domain Eukaryota; kingdom Metazoa; phylum Chordata; class Amphibia; order Anura; family Myobatrachidae; genus Crinia; species Crinia signifera. Next base: position 118,790,123 of record NC_139218.1, on the reverse strand, counting down.
CATCTACGACAGTAATTTTAAAACCGATAATGTCAATTGTGACATCACTGATGATGTCATAATTGATTTTGACCATCTTTTCGAAACTGTAAAATTGACGCTTTTGAACTCACGGATGGCACAGACATCATCTCTGACAGTAATTTTAAAACCGATAATGTCAATTGTGACATCACTGATGATGTCATAATTGATTTTGACCATCTTTTCGAAACTGTAAAATTGACACTTCTGAACTCACGGATGGCACGGACATCATCTACGACAGTAATTTTAAAACCGATAATGTCAATTGTGACATCACTGATGATGTCATAATTGATTTCGACCATCTTTTCGAAACTGTAAAATTGACACTTCTGAACTCACGGATGGCACGGACATCATCTAAGACAGTAATTTTAAAACCGATAATGTCAATTGTGACATCACTGATGATGTCATAATTGATTTCGGCCCTCTTTTTTCGAAACTAAATTTGACGCTTCTGAACTCACGGATGGCACGGACATCATCTACGACAGTAATTTTAAAACCGATAATGTCAATTGTGACATCACTGATGATGTCATAATTGATTTTGACCATCTTTTCGAAACTGTAAAATTGACACTTCTGAACTCACGGATGGCACGGACATCATCTACGACAGTAATTTTAAAACCGATAATGTCAATTGTGACATCACTGATGTCATAATTGATTTCGACCATCTTTTCGAAACTGTAAAATTGACGCTTCTGAACTCACAGATGGCACGGACATCATCTACGACAGTAATTTTAAAACCGATAATGTCAATTGTGACATCACTGATGATGTCATAATTGATTTTACCCATCTTTTCAAAACTGTAAAATTGCCGCTTCTGAACTCACAGATGGCACGGACATCATCTACGACAGTAATTTTAAAACCGATAATGCCAATTGTGACATCACTGATGATGTCATAATTGATTTTGACCATCTTTTCGAAACTGTAAAATTGACGCTTCTGAACTCACGGATGGCACGGACATCATCTACGACAGTAATTTTAAAACCGATAATGTCAATTGTGACATCACTGATGATGTCATAATTGATTTTAACCATCTTTTCAAAACTGTAAAATTGCCGCTTCTGAACTCACGGATGGCACGGACATCATCTACGACAGTAATTTTAAAACCGATAATGTCAATTGTGACATCACTGATGTCATAATTGATTTCGACCATCTTTTCGAAACTGTAAAATTGACACTTCTGAACTCACAGATGGCACGGACATCATCTACGACAGTAATTTTAAAACCGATAATGTCAATTGTGACATCACTGATGATGTCATATTGATTTTAACCATCTTTTCAAAACTGTAAAATTGCCACTTCTGAACTCACAGATGGCACGGACATCATCTACGACAGTAATTTTAAAACCGATAATGTCAATTGTGACATCACTGATGATGTCATAATTGATTTCGACCATCTTTTCAAAACTGTAAAATTGACGCTTTTGAACTCACGAATGGCACAGACATCATCTACGACAGTAATTTTAAAACCGATAATGTCAATTGTGACATCACTGATGATGTCATAATTGATTTTGACCATCTTTTCGAAACTGTAAAATTGACACTTCTGAACTCACGGATGGCACGGACATCATCTACGACAGTAATTTTAAAACCGATAATGTCAATTGTGACATCACTGATGTCATAATTGATTTCGACCATCTTTTCGAAACTGTAAAATTGACACTTCTGAACTCACAGATGGCACGGACATCATCTACGACAGTAATTTTAAAACCGATAATGTCAATTGTGACATCACTGATGATGTCATAATTGATTTTAACCATCTTTTCAAAACTGTAAAATTGCCGCTTCTGAACTCACAGATTGCACGGACATCATCTACGACAGTAATTTTAAAACCGATTATGTCAATTGTGACATCACTGATGATGTCATAATTGATTTCGACCATCTTTTCGAAACTGTAAAATTGCCGCTTCTGAACTCACGGATGGCACGGACATCATCTACGACAGTAATTTTAAAACCGATAATGTCAATTGTGACATCACTGATGATGTCATAATTGATTTTAACCATCTTTTCAAAACTGTAAAATTGACGCTTCTGAACTCACGGATGGCACAGACATCATCTCTGACAGTAATTTTAAAACCGATAATGTCAATTGTGACATCACTGATGATGTCATAATTGATTTCAACCATCTTTTCAAAAGTGTAAAATCGACGCTTCTGAACTCACAGATGGCACGGACATCATCTACGACAGTAATTTTAAAACCGATAATGTCAATTGTGACATCACTGATGATGTCATAATTGATTTCGACCATCTTTTCGAAACTGTAAAATTGACGCTTCTGAACTCACGGATGGCACGGACATCATCTACGACAGTAATTTTAAAACCGATAATGTAAATTGTGACATCACTGATGATGTCATAATTGATTTCGACCATCTTTTCAAAACTGTAAAATTGACGCTTCTGAACTCACGAATGGCACAGACATCATCTACGACAGTAATTTTTAAACCGATAATGTCAATTGTGACATCATTGATGATGTCATAATTGATTTCGACCATCTTTTCAAAACTGTAAATTTGACGATTCTGAACTCACGGATGGCACGGATATCATCTACGACAGTAATTTTAAAACCGATAATGTCAATTGTGACATCACTGATGATGTCATAATTAATTTTGACCATGTTTTCGAAACTGTAAAATTGACACTTCTGAACTCACGGATGGCACAGGCATCATCTACGACAGTAATTTTAAAACCGATAATGTCAATTGTGACATCACTGATGATGTCATAATTGATTTTAACCATCTTTTCAAAACTGTAAAATTGCCGCTTCTGAACTTACAGATGGCACGGACATCATCTACGACAGTAATTTTAAAACCAATAATGTCAATTGTGACATCACTGATGATGTCATAATTGATTTCGACCATCTTTTCGAAACTGTAAAATTGACGCTTCTGAACTCACGGATGGCACGGACATCATCTACGACAGTAATTTAAAAAACCGATAATGTCAATTGTGACATCACTGATGATGTCATAATTGATTTTAACCATCTTTTCAAAACTGTAAAATTGACGCTTCTGAACTCACGGATGGCACAGACATCATCTCTGACAGTAATTTTAAAACCGATAATGTCAATTGTGACATCACTGATGATGTCATAATTGATTTTAACCATCTTTTCAAAACTGTAAAATTGACGCTTCTGAACTCACAGATGGCAGGGACATCATCTACGACAGTAATTTTAAAACCGATAATGTCAATTGTGACATCACTGATGATGTCATAATTGATTTTAACCATCTTTTCAAAACTGTAAAATTGACGCTTCTGAACTCACAGATGGCACGGACATCATCTACGACAGTAATTTTAAAACCGAAAATGTCAATTGTGACATCACTGATGATGTCATAATTGATTTCGACCATCTTTTCGAAACTGTAAAATTGACACTTCTGAACTCACGGATGGCACGGACATCATCTAAGACAGTAATTTTAAAACCGATAATGTCAATTGTGACATCACTGATGATTTCATAATTGATTTCGACCCTCTTTTCGAAACTGTAAATTTGACGCTTCTGAACTCATGGATGGCACGGACATCATCTACGACAGTAATTTTAAAACCGATAATGTCAATTGTGACATCATTGATGATGTCATAATTGATTTCGACCATCTTTTCAAAACTGTAAATTTGACGATTCTGAACTCACGGATGGCACGGATATCATCTACGACAGTAATTTTAAAACCGATAATGTCAATTGTGACATCACTGATGATGTCATAATTGATTTTGACCATCTTTTCGAAACTGTAAAATTGACACTTCTGAACTCACGGATGGCACGGACATCATCTACGACAGTAATTTTAAAACCGATAATGTCAATTGTGACATCACTGATGTCATAATTGATTTCGACCATCTTTTCGAAACTGTAAAATTGACGCTTCTGAACTCACAGATGGCACGGACATCATCTACGACAGTAATTTTAAAACCGATAATGTCAATTGTGACATCACTGATGATGTCATAATTGATTTTAACCATCTTTTCAAAACTGTAAAATTGCCCCTTCTGAACTCACAGATGGCACGGACATCATCTACGACAGTAATTTTAAAACCGATAATGTCAATTGTGACATCACTGATGATGTCATAATTGATTTCGACCATCTTTTCGAAACTGTAAAATTGACGCTTCTGAACTCACGGATGGCACGGACATCATCTACGACAGTAATTTTAAAAACCGATAATGTCAATTGTGACATCACTGATGATGTCATAATTGATTTTGACCATCTTTTCGAAACTGTAAAATTGACACTTCTGAACTCACGGATGGCACGCACATCATCTACGACAGTAATTTTAAAACCGATAATGTCAATTGTGACATCACTGATGTCATAATTGATTTCGACCATCTTTTCGAAACTGTAAAATTGACGCTTCTGAACTCACAGATGGCACGGACATCATCTACGACAGTAATTTTAAAACCGATAATGTCAATTGTGACATCACTGATGATGTCATAATTGATTTTACCCATCTTTTCAAAACTGTAAAATTGCCGCTTCTGAACTCACAGATGGCACAGACATCATCTACGACAGTAATTTTGAAACCGATAATGTCAATTGTGACATCACTGATGATGTCATAATTTATTTCGACCATCTTTTCAAAACTGTAAAATTGACGCTTCTGAACTCACGAATGGCACAGACATCATCTACGACAGTAATTTTCAAACCGATAATGTCAATTTGACATCATTGATGATGTCATAATTGATTTCGACCATCTTTTCAAAACTGTAAATTTGACGATTCTGAACTCACGGATGGCACGGATATCATCTACGACAGTCATTTTAAAACCGATAATGTCAATTGTGACATCACTGATGATGTCATAATTGATTTTGACCATCTTTTCGAAACTGTAAAATTGACACTTCTGAACTCACGGATGGCACGGACATCATCTACGACAGTAATTTTAAAACCGATAATGTCAATTGTGACATCACTGATGTCATAATTGATTTCGACCATCTTTTCGAAACTGTAAAATTGACGCTTCTGAACTCACAGATGGCACGGACATCATCTACGACAGTAATTTTAAAACCGATAATGTCAATTGTGACATCACTGATGATGTCATAATTGATTTTACCCATCTTTTCAAAATTGTAAAATTGCCGCTTCTGAACTCACAGATGGCACGGACATCATCTACGACAGTAATTTTAAAACCGATAATGTCAATTGTGACATCACTGATGATGTCATAATTGATTTCGACCATCTTTTCGAAACTGTAAAATTGACGCTTCTGAACTCACGGATGGCACGGACATCATCTACGACAGTAATTTTAAAACCGATAATGTCAATTGTGACATCACTGATGATGTCATAATTGATTTTAACCATCTTTTCAAAACTGTAAAATTGACGCTTCTGAACTCACGGATGGCACAGACATCATCTCTGACAGTAATTTTAAAACCGATAATGTCAATTGTGACATCACTGATGATGTCATAATTGATTTTAACCATCTTTTCAAAACTGTAAAATTGCCGCTTCTGAACTCACGGATGGCACGGACATCATCTACGACAGTAATTTTAAAACCGATAATGTCAATTGTGACATCACTGATGTCATAATTGATTTCGACCATCTTTTCAAAACTGTAAAATTGACGCTTCTGAACTCACAGATGGCACGGACATCATCTACGACAGTAATTTTAAAACCGATAATGTCAATTGTGACATCACTGATGATGTCATAATTGATTTTAACCATCTTTTCAAAACTGTAAAATTGCCGCTTCTGAACTCACAGATGGCACGGACATCATCTACGACAGTAATTTTAAAACCGATAATGTCAATTGTGACATCACTGATGATGTCATAATTGATTTCGACAATCTTTTCAAAACTGTAAAATTGACGCTTCTGAACTCACGAATGGCACAGACATCATCTACGACAGTAATTTTAAAACCGATAATGTCAATTGTGACATCATTGATGATGTCATAATTGATTTCGACCATCTTTTCAAAACTGTAAATTTGACGATTCTGAACTCACGGATGGCACGGATATCATCTACGACAGTAATTTTAAAACCGATAATGTCAATTGTGACATCACTGATGATGTTATAATTGATTTTGACCATCTTTTCGAAACTGTAAAATTGACACTTCTGAACTCACGGATGGCACGGACATCATCTACGACAGTAATTTTAAAACCGATAATGTCAATTGTGACATCACTGATGTCATAATTGATTTCGACCATCTTTTCGAAACTGTAAAATTGACACTTCTGAACTCACAGATGGCACGGACATCATCTACGACAGTAATTTTAAAACCGATAATGTCAATTGTGACATCACTGATGATGTCATAATTGATTTTAACCATCTTTTCAAAACTGTAAATTTGCCGCTTCTGAACTCAAAGATTGCACGGACATCATCTACGACAGTAACTTTAAAACCGATTATGTCAATTGTGACATCACTGATGATGTCATAATTGATTTCGCCCATCTTTTCGAAACTGTAAAATTGCCGCTTCTGAACTCACGGATGGCACGGACATCATCTACGACAGTAATTTTAAAATCGATAATGTCAATTGTGACATCACTGATGATGTCATAATTGATTTTAACCATCTTTTCAAAACTGTAAAATTGACGCTTCTGAACTCACGGATGGCACAGACATCATCTCTGACAGTAATTTTAAAACCGATAATGTCAAATGTGACATCACTGATGATGTCATAATTGATTTTGACCATCTTTTCGAAACTGTAAAATTGACGCTTCTGAACTCACAGATGGCACGGACATCATCTACGACAGTAATTTTAAAACCGATAATGTCAATTGTGACATCACTGATGATGTCATAATTGATTTCAACCATCTTTTCAAAACTGTAAAATCGACGCTTCTGAACTCACAGATGGCACGGACATCATCTACGACAGTAATTTTAAAACCGATAATGTCAATTGTGACATCACTGATGATGTCATAATTGATTTCGACCATCTTTTAGAAACTGTAAAATTGACGCTTCTGAACTCACGGATGGCACGGACATCATCTAAGACAGTAATTTTAAAACCGATAATGTCAATTGTGACATCACTGATGATGTCATAATTGATTTCGACCCTCTTTTCGAAACTGTAAATTTGACGCTTCTGAACTCACGGATGGCACGGACATCATCTACGACAGTAATTTTAAAACCGATAATGTCAATTGTGACATCACTGATGATGTCATAATTGATTTCGACCATCTTTTCAAAACTGTAAAATTGACGCTTCTGAACTCACGAATGGCACAGACATCATCTAAGACAGTAATTTTAAAACCGATAATGTCAATTGTGACATCATTGATGATGTCATACTTGATTTCGACCATCTTATCAAAACTGTAAATTTGACGATTCTGAACTCACGGATGGCACGGATATCATCTACGACAGTAATTTTAAAACCGATAATGTCAATTGTGACATCACTGATGATGTCATAATTGATTTTGACCATCTTTTCGAAACTGTAAAATTGACACTTCTGAACTCACGGATGGCACGGACATCATCTACGACAGTAATTTTAAAACCGATAATGTCAATTGTGACATCACTGATGTCATAATTGATTTCGACCATCTTTTCGAAACTGTAAAATTGACGCTTCTGAACTCACAGATGGCACGGACATCATCTACGACAGTAATTTTAAAACCGATAATGTCAATTGTGACATCACTGATGATGTCATAATTGATTTTAACCATCTTTTCAAAACTGTAAAATTGCCCCTTCTGAACTCACAGATGGCACGGACATCATCTACGACAGTAATTTTAAAACCGATAATGTCAATTGTGACATCACTGATGATGTCATAATTGATTTCGACCATCTTTTCGAAACTGTAAAATTGACGCTTCTGAACTCACGGATGGCACGGACATCATCTACGACAGTAATTTTAAAAACCGATAATGTCAATTGTGACATCACTGATGATGTCATAATTGATTTTGACCATCTTTTCGAAACTGTAAAATTGACACTTCTGAACTCACGGATGGCACGGACATCATCTACGACAGTAATTTTAAAACCGATAATGTCAATTGTGACATCACTGATGTCATAATTGATTTCGACCATCTTTTCGAAACTGTAAAATTGACGCTTCTGAACTCACAGATGGCACGGACATCATCTACGACAGTAATTTTAAAACCGATAATGTCAATTGTGACATCACTGATGATGTCATAATTGATTTTACCCATCTTTTCAAAACTGTAAAATTGCCGCTTCTGAACTCACAGATGGCACGGACATCATCTACGACAGTAATTTTAAAACCGATAATGTCAATTGTGACATCACTGATGATGTCATAATTGATTTCGACCATCTTTTCGAAACTGTAAAATTGACGCTTCTGAACTCACGGATGGCACGGACATCATCTACGACAGTAATTTTAAAACCGATAATGTCAATTGTGACATCACTGATGATGTCATAATTGATTTTAACCATCTTTTCAAAACTGTGAAATTGACGCTTCTGAACTCACGGATGGCACAGACATCATCTCTGACAGTAATTTTGAAACCGATAATGTCAATTGTGACATCACTGATGATGTCATAATTGATTTTAACCATCTTTTCAAAACTGTAAAATTGCCGCTTCTGAACTCACGGATGGCACGGACATCATCTACGACAGTAATTTTAAAACCGATAATGTCAATTGTGACATCACTGATGTCATAATTGATTTCGACCATCTTTTCGAAACTGTAAAATTGCCCCTTCTGAAATCACAGATGGCACGGACATCATCTACGAAAGTAATTTTAAAACCGATAATGTCAATTGTGACATCACTGATGATGTCATAATTGATTTTAACCATCTTTTCAAAACTGTAAAATTGCCACTTTTGAACTCACAGATGGCACGGACATCATCTACGACAGTAATTTTAAAACCGATAATGTCAATTGTGACATCACTGATGATGTCATAATTGATTTTGACCATCTTTTCAAAACTGTAAAATTGACGCTTCTGAACTCACGGATGGCACGGACATCATCTACGACAGTAATTTTAGAACCGATAATGTCAATTGTGACATCACTGATGATGTCATAATTGATTTTGACCATCTTTTCGAAACTGTAAAATTGACGCTTCTGAACTCACGGATGGCACGGACATCATCTACGACAGTAATTTTAAAACCGATAATGTCAATTGTGACATCACTGATGATGTCATAATTGATTTCGACCATCTTTTCAAAACTGTAAATTTGACGATTCTGAACTCACGGTTGGTACGGACATCATCGACGACAGTAATTTTAAAACCGATAATGTCAATTGTGACATCACTGATGATGTCATAATTGATTTTGACCATCTTTTCGAAACTGTAAAATTGACGCTTTTGAACTCACGGATGGCACAGACATCATCTCTGACAGTAATTTTAAAACCGATAATGTCAATTGTGACATCACTGATGATGTCATAATTGATTTCGACCATCTTTTCAAAACTGTAAATTTGACGATTCTGAACTCACGGTATGTACGGACATCATCGACGACAGTAATTTTAAAACCGATAATGTCAATTGTGACATCACTGATGATGTCATAATTGATTTTGACCATCTTTTCGAAACTGTAAAATTGACACTTCTGAACTCACGGATGGCACGGACATCATCTACGACAGTAATTTTAAAACCGATAATGTCAATTGTGACATCACTGATGTCATAATTGATTTCGACCATCTTTCCGAAACTGTAAAATTGACGCTTCTGAACTCACAGATGGCACGGACATCATCTACGACAGTAATTTTAAAACCGATAATGTCAATTGTGACATCACTGATGATGTCATAATTGATTTTAACCATCTTTTCAAAACTGTAAAATTGCCCCTTCTGAACTCACAGATGGCACGGACATCATCTACGACAGTAATTTTAAAACCGATAATGTCAATTGTGACATCACTGATGATGTCATAATTGATTTCGACCATCTTTTCGAAACTGTAAAATTGACGTTTCTGAACTCACGGATGGCACGGACATCATCTACGACAGTAATTTTAAAAACCGATAATGTCAATTGTGACATCACTGATGATGTCATAATTGATTTTAACCATCTTTTCAAAACTGTAAAATTGACGCTTCTGAACTCACGGATGGCACAGACATCATCTCTGACAGTAATTTTAAAACCGATAATGTCAATTGTGACATCACTGATGATGTCATAATTGATTTTGACCATCTTTTCGAAACTGTAAAATTGACACTTCTGAACTCACGGATGGCACAGACATCATCTACGACAGTAATTTTAAAACCGATAATGTCAATTGTGACATCACTGATGATGTCATAATTGATTTCGACCATCTTTTCGAAACTGTAAAATTGACGCTTCTGAACTTACAGATGGCACGGACATCATCTACGACAGTAATTTTAAAACCGATAATGTCAATTTTGACATCACTGATGATGTCATAATTGATTTCAACCATCTTTTTAAAACTGTAAAATCGACGCTTCTGAACTCACAAATGGCACGGACATCATCTACGACAGTAATTTTAAAACCGATAATGTCAATTGTGACATCACTGATGATGTCATAATTGATTTCGACCCTCTTTTCGAAACTGTAAATTTGACGCTTCTGAACTCACGGATGGCACGGACATCATCTACGACAGTAATTTTAAAACCGATAATGTCAATTGTGACATCACTGATGATGTCATAATTGATTTCGACCATCTTTTCAAAACTGTAAAATTGACGCTTCTGAACTCACGAATGGCACAGACATCATCTAAGACAGTAATTTTAAAACCGATAATGTCAATTGTGACATCATTGATGATGTCATACTTGATTTCGACCATCTTATCAAAACTGTAAATTTGACGATTCTGAACTCACGGATGGCACGGATATCATCTACGACAGTAATTTTAAAACCGATAATGTCAATTGTGACATCACTGATGATGTCATAATTGATTTTGACCATCTTTTCGAAACTGTAAAATTGACACTTCTGAACTCACGGATGGCACGGACATCATCTACGACAGTAATTTTAAAACCGATAATGTCAATTGTGACATCACTGATGTCATAATTGATTTCGACCATCTTTTCGAAACTGTAAAATTGACGCTTCTGAACTCACAGATGGCACGGACATCATCTACGACAGTAATTTTAAAACCGATAATGTCAATTGTGACATCACTGATGATGTCATAATTGATTTTAACCATCTTTTCAAAACTGTAAAATTGCCCCTTCTGAACTCACAGATGGCACGGACATCATCTACGACAGTAATTTTAAAACCGATAATGTCAATTGTGACATCACTGATGATGTCATAATTGATTTCGACCATCTTTTCGAAACTGTAAAATTGACGCTTCTGAACTCACGGATGGCACGGACATCATCTACGACAGTAATTTTAAAAACCGATAATGTCAATTGTGACATCACTGATGATGTCATAATTGATTTTGACCATCTTTTCGAAACTGTAAAATTGACACTTCTGAACTCACGGATGGCACGGACATCATCTACGACAGTAATTTTAAAACCGATAATGTCAATTGTGACATCACTGATGTCATAATTGATTTCGACCATCTTTTCGAAACTGTAAAATTGACGCTTCTGAACTCACAGATGGCACGGACATCATCTACGACAGTAATTTTAAAACCGATAATGTCAATTGTGACATCACTGATGATGTCATAATTGATTTTACCCATCTTTTCAAAACTGTAAAATTGCCGCTTCTGAACTCACAGATGGCACGGACATCATCTACGACAGTAATTTTAAAACCGATAATGTCAATTGTGACATCACTGATGATGTCATAATTGATTTCGACCATCTTTTCGAAACTGTAAAATTGACGCTTCTGAACTCACGGATGGCACGGACATCATCTACGACAGTAATTTTAAAACCGATAATGTCAATTGTGACATCACTGATGATGTCATAATTGATTTTAACCATCTTTTCAAAACTGTGAAATTGACGCTTCTGAACTCACGGATGGCACAGACATCATCTCTGACAGTAATTTTGAAACCGATAATGTCAATTGTGACATCACTGATGATGTCATAATTGATTTTAACCATCTTTTCAAAACTGTAAAATTGCCGCTTCTGAACTCACGGATGGCACGGACATCATCTACGACAGTAATTTTAAAACCGATAATGTCAATTGTGACATCACTGATGTCATAATTGATTTCGACCATCTTTTCGAAACTGTAAAATTGCCCCTTCTGAAATCACAGATGGCACGGACATCATCTACGAAAGTAATTTTAAAACCGATAATGTCAATTGTGACATCACTGATGATGTCATAATTGATTTTAACCATCTTTTCAAAACTGTAAAATTGCCACTTTTGAACTCACAGATGGCACGGACATCATCTACGACAGTAATTTTAAAACCGATAATGTCAATTGTGACATCACTGATGATGTCATAATTGATTTTGACCATCTTTTCAAAACTGTAAAATTGACGCTTCTGAACTCACGGATGGCACGGACATCATCTACGACAGTAATTTTAGAACCGATAATGTCAATTGTGACATCACTGATGATGTCATAATTGATTTTGACCATCTTTTCGAAACTGTAAAATTGACGCTTCTGAACTCACGGATGGCACGGACATCATCTACGACAGTAATTTTAAAACCGATAATGTCAATTGTGACATCACTGATGATGTCATAATTGATTTCGACCATCTTTTCAAAACTGTAAATTTGACGATTCTGAACTCACGGTTGGTACGGACATCATCGACGACAGTAATTTTAAAACCGATAATGTCAATTGTGACATCACTGATGATGTCATAATTGATTTTGACCATCTTTTCGAAACTGTAAAATTGACGCTTTTGAACTCACGGATGGCACAGACATCATCTCTGACAGTAATTTTAAAACCGATAATGTCAATTGTGACATCACTGATGATGTCATAATTGATTTCGACCATCTTTTCAAAACTGTAAATTTGACGATTCTGAACTCACGGTATGTACGGACATCATCGACGACAGTAATTTTAAAACCGATAATGTCAATTGTGACATCACTGATGATGTCATAATTGATTTTGACCATCTTTTCGAAACTGTAAAATTGACACTTCTGAACTCACGGATGGCACGGACATCATCTACGACAGTAATTTTAAAACCGATAATGTCAATTGTGACATCACTGATGTCATAATTGATTTCGACCATCTTTCCGAAACTGTAAAATTGACGCTTCTGAACTCACAGATGGCACGGACATCATCTACGACAGTAATTTTAAAACCGATAATGTCAATTGTGACATCACTGATGATGTCATAATTGATTTTAACCATCTTTTCAAAACTGTAAAATTGCCCCTTCTGAACTCACAGATGGCACGGACATCATCTACGACAGTAATTTTAAAACCGATAATGTCAATTGTGACATCACTGATGATGTCATAATTGATTTCGACCATCTTTTCGAAACTGTAAAATTGACGTTTCTGAACTCACGGATGGCACGGACATCATCTACGACAGTAATTTTAAAAACCGATAATGTCAATTGTGACATCACTGATGATGTCATAATTGATTTTAACCATCTTTTCAAAACTGTAAAATTGACGCTTCTGAACTCACGGATGGCACAGACATCATCTCTGACAGTAATTTTAAAACCGATAATGTCAATTGTGACATCACTGATGATGTCATAATTGATTTTGACCATCTTTTCGAAACTGTAAAATTGACACTTCTGAACTCACGGATGGCACAGACATCATCTACGACAGTAATTTTAAAACCGATAATGTCAATTGTGACATCACTGATGATGTCATAATTGATTTCGACCATCTTTTCGAAACTGTAAAATTGACGCTTCTGAACTTACAGATGGCACGGACATCATCTACGACAGTAATTTTAAAACCGATAATGTCAATTTTGACATCACTGATGATGTCATAATTGATTTCAACCATCTTTTTAAAACTGTAAAATCGACGCTTCTGAACTCACAAATGGCACGGACATCATCTACGACAGTAATTTTAAAACCGATAATGTCAATTGTGACATCACTGATGATGTCATAATTGATTTTAACCATCTTTTCAAAACTGTAAAATTGCCACTTTTGAACTCATAGATGGCAGGGACATCATCTACGACAGTAATTTTAAAACCGATAATGTCAATTGTGACATCACTGATGATGTCATAATTGATTTTGACCATCTTTTCAAAACTGTAAAATTGACGCTTCTGAACTCACGGATGGCACGGACATCATCTACGACAGTAATTTTAGAACCGATAATGTCAATTGTGACATCACTGATGATGTCATAATTGATTTTGACCATCTTTTCGAAACTGTAAAATTGACGCTTCTGAACTCACGGATGGCACGGACATCATCTACGACAGCAATTTTAAAACCGATAATGTCAATTGTGACATCACTGATGATGTCATAATTGATTTCGACCATCTTTTCAAAACTGTAAATTTGACGATTCTGAACTCACGGTTGGTACGGACATCATCGACGACAGTAATTTTAAAACCGATAATGTCAATTGTGACATCACTGATGATGTCATAATTGATTTTGACCATCTTTTCGAAACTGTAAAATTGACGCTTTTGAACTCACGGATGGCACAGACATCATCTCTGACAGTAATTTTAAAACCGATAATGTCAATTGTGACATCACTGATGATGTCATAATTGATTTTGACCATCTTTTCGAAACTGTAAAATTGACACTTCTGAACTCACGGATGGCACGGACATCATCTACGAAAGTAATTTTAAAACCGATAATGTCAATTGTGACATCACTGATGATGTCATAATTGATTTCGACCATCTTTTCGAAACTGTAAAATTGACACTTCTGAACTCACGGATGGCACGGACATCATCTAAGACAGTAATTTTAAAACCGATAATGTCAATTGTGACATCACTGATGATGTCATAATTGATTTCGGCCCTCTTTTCGAAACTGTAAATTTGACGCTTCTGAACTCACGGATGGCACGGACATCATCTACGACAGTAATTTTAAAACCGATAATGTCAATTGTGACATCACTGATGATGTCATAATTGATTTTGACCATCTTTTCGAAACTGTAAAATTGACACTTCTGAACTCACGGATGGCACGGACATCATCTACGACAGTAATTTTAAAACCGATAATGTCAATTGTGACATCACTGATGTCATAATTGATTTCGACCATCTTTTCGAAACTGTAAAATTGACGCTTCTGAACTCACAGATGGCACGGACATCATCTACGACAGTAATTTTAAAACCGATAATGTCAATTGTGACATCACTGATGATGTCATAATTGATTTTACCCATCTTTTCAAAACTGTAAAATTGCCGCTTCTGAACTCACAGATGGCACGGACATCATCTACGACAGTAATTTTAAAACCGATAATGCCAATTGTGACATCACTGATGATGTCATAATTGATTTCGACCACCTTTTCGAAACTGTAAAATTGACGCTTCTGAACTCACAGATGGCACGGACATCATCTACGACAGTAATTTTAAAACCGATAATGTCAATTGTGACATCACTGATGATGTCATAATTGATTTTAACCATCTTTTCAAAACTGTAAAATTGCCGCTTCTGAACTCACAGATGGCACGGACATCATCTACGACAGTAATTTTAAAACCGATAATGTCAATTGTGACATCACTGATGATGTCATAATTGATTTCGACCATCTTTTCAAAACTGTAAAATTGACGCTTCTGAACTCACGGATGGCACGGACATCATCTACGACAGTAATTTTAAAACCGATAATGTCAATTTTGACATCACTGATGATGTCATAATTGATTTCAACCATCTTTTCAAAACTGTAAAATCGACGCTTCTGAACTCACAAATGGCACGGACATCATCTACGACAGTAATTTTAAAACCGATAATGTCAATTGTGACATCACTGATGATGTCATAATTGATTTTAACCATCTTTTCAAAACTGTAAAATTGCCGCTTTTGAACTCATAGATGGCAGGGACATCATCTACGACAGTAATTTTAAAACCGATAATGTCAATTGTGACATCACTGATGATGTCATAATTGATTTTGACCATCTTTTCAAAACTGTAAAATTGACGCTTCTGAACTCACGGATGGCACGGACATCATCTACGACAGTAATTTTAGAACCGATAATGTCAATTGTGACATCACTGATGATGTCATAATTGATTTTGACCATCTTTTCGAAACTGTAAAATTGACGCTTCTGAACTCACGGATGGCACGGACATCATCTACGACAGCAATTTTAAAACCGATAATGTCAATTGTGACATCACTGATGATGTCATAATTGATTTCGACCATCTTTTCAAAACTGTAAATTTGACGATTCTGAACTCACGGTTGGTACGGACATCATCGACGACAGTAATTTTAAAACCGATAATGTCAATTGTGACATCACTGATGATGTCATAATTGATTTTGAACATCTTTTCGAAACTGTAAAATTGACGCTTTTGAACTCACGGATGGCACAGACATCATCTCTGACAGTAATTTTAAAACCGATAATGTCAATTGTGACATCACTGATGATGTCATAATTGATTTTGACCATCTTTTCGAAACTGTAAAATTGACACTTCTGAACTCACGGATGGCACGGACATCATCTACGACAGTAATTTTAAAACCGATAATGTCAATTGTGACATCACTGATGATGTCATAATTGATTTCGACCATCTTTTCGAAACTGTAAAATTGACACTTCTGAACTCACGGATGGCACGGACATCATCTAAGACAGTAATTTTAAAACCGATAATGTCAATTGTGACATCACTGATGATGTCATAATTGATTTCGGCCCTCTTTTCGAAACTGTAAATTTGACGCTTCTGAACTCACGGATGGCACGGACATCATCTACGACAGTAATTTTAAAACCGATAATGTCAATTGTGACATCACTGATGATGTCATAATTGATTGTGACCATCTTTTCGAAACTGTAAAATTGACACTTCTGAACTCACGGATGGCACGGACATCATCTACGACAGTAATTTTAAAACCGATAATGTCAATTGTGACATCACTGATGTCATAATTGATTTCGACCATCTTTTCGAAACTGTAAAATTGACGCTTCTGAACTCACAGATGGCACGGACATCATCTACGACAGTAATTTTAAAACCGATAATGTCAATTGTGACATCACTGATGATGTCATAATTGATTTTACCCATCTTTTCAAAACTGTAAAATTGCCGCTTCTGAACTCACAGATGGCACGGACATCATCTACGACAGTAATTTTAAAACCGATAATGCCAATTGTGACATCACTGATGATGTCATAATTGATTTTAACCATCTTTTCAAAACTGTAAAATTGACGCTTATGAACTCACGGATGGCACAGACATCATCTCTGACAGTAATTTTAAAACCGATAATGTCAATTGTGACATCACTGATGATGTCATAATTGATTTTAACCATCTTTTCAAAACTGTAAAATTGCCGCTTCTGAACTCACGGATGGCACGGACATCATCTACGACAGTAATTTTAAAACCGATAATGTCAATTGTGACATCACTGATGTCATAATTGATTTCGACCATCTTTTCGAAACTGTAAAATTGACGCTTCTGAACTCACGAATGGCACGGACATCATCTACGACAGTAATTTTAAAACCGATAATGTCAATTGTGACATCACTGATGATGTCATAATTGATTTTGACCGTCTATTCGAATATGTAAAATTGACGCTTCTGAACTCACGAATGGCACGGACATCATCTACGACAGTAATTTTAAAACCGATAATGTCAATTGTGACATCACTGATGATGTCATAATTGATTTTGACCGTCTTTTC
Organism: Crinia signifera; assembly: GCF_055691185.1. Lineage (NCBI taxonomy): Eukaryota > Metazoa > Chordata > Amphibia > Anura > Myobatrachidae > Crinia > Crinia signifera. Next base: position 118,771,790 of record NC_139218.1, on the reverse strand, counting down.
GAAACTGTAAAATTGACGCTTCTGAACTCACGAATGGCACGGACATCATCTACGACAGTAATTTTAAAACCGATAATGTCAATTGTGACATCACTGATGATGTCATAATTGATTTTGACCGTCTTTTCGAAACTGTAAAATTGACGCTTCTGAACTCACGAATGGCACGGACATCATCTACGACAGTAATTTTAAAACCGATAATGTCAATTGTGACATCACTGATGATGTCATAATTGATTTTAACCATCTTTTCAAAACTGTAAAATTGACGCTTCTGAACTCACGGATGGCTCGGACATCATCTACGACAGTAATTTTAAAACCGATAATGTCAATTGTGACATCACTGATGATGTCATAATTGATTTTGACCGTCTTTTCGAAACTGTAAAATTGACGCTTCTGAACTCACGGATGGCACGGACATCATCTACGACAGTAATTTTAAAACCGATAATGTCAATTGTGACATCACTGATGATGTCATAATTGATTTTAACCATCTTTTCAAAACTGTAAAATTGACGCTTCTGAACTCACGGATGGCACGGACATCATCTACGACAGTAATTTTAAAACCGATGTCAATTGTGACATCACTGATGATGTCATAATTGATTTTGACCGTCTTTTCGGAACTGTAAAATTGACGCTTCTGAACTCACGGATGGCACGGACATCATCTACGACAGTAATTTTAAAACCGATATTGTCAATTGTGACATAACTGATGATGTCATAATTGATTTTGACCGTCTTTTCGAAACTGTAAAATTGACGCTTCTGAACTCACGAATGGCACGGACATCATCTACGACAGTAATTTTAAAACCGATAATGTCAATTGTGACATCACTGATGATGTCATAATTGATTTAAACCATCTTTTCAAAACTGTAAAATTGACGCTTCTGAACTCACGGATGGCTCGGACATCATCTACGACAGTAATTTTAAAACCGATAATGTCAATTGTGACATCACTGATGATGTCATAATTGATTTTGACCGTCTTTTCGAAACTGTAAAATTGACGCTTCTGAACTCACGGATGGCACGGACATCATCTACGACAGTAATTTTAAAACAGATTATGTCAATTGTGACATCACTGATGATGTCATAATTGATTTTAACCATCTTTTCAAAACTGTAAAATTGACGCTTCTGAACTCACGGATGGCACGGACATCATCTACGACAGTAATTTTAAAACCGATAATGTCAATTGTGACATCACTGATGATGTCATAATTGATTTTGACCGTCTTTTCAAAACTGTAAAATTGACGCTTCTGAACTCACGGATGGCACGGACATCATCTACGACAGTAATTTTAAAACCGATAATGTCAATTGTGACATCACTGATGATGTCATAATTGATTTTGACCGTCTTTTCGAAACTGTAAAATTGACGCTTCTGAACTCACGGATGGCACGGACATCATCTACGACAGTAATTTTAAAACCGATTATGTCAATTGTGACATCACTGATGATGTCATAATTGATTTTAACCATCTTTTCAAAACTGTAAAATTGACGCTTCTGAACTCACGGATGGCACGGACATCATCTACGACAGTAATTTTAAAACCGATAATGTCAATTGTGACATCACTGATGATGTCATAATTGATTTTAACCATCTTTTCAAAACTGTAAAATTGACGCTTCTGAACTCACGGATGGCAAGGACATCATCTACGACAGTAATTTTAAAACCGATAATGCCAATTGTGACATCACTGATGATGTCATAATTGATTTTGACCGTCTTTTCGAAACTGTAAAATTGACGCATCTGAACTCACGAATGTCACGGACATCATCTACGACAGTAATTTTAAAACCGATAATGTCAATTGTGACATCACTGATGATGTCATAATTGATTTTAACCATCTTTTTTAAAACTGTAAAATTGATGCTTCTGAACTCACGGATGGCACGGACATAATCTACGACAGTAATTTTAAAACCGATAATATCAATTGTGACATCACTGATGATGTCATAATTGATTTTGACCGTCTTTTTGAAACTGTAAAATTGACGCTTCTGAACTCACGGATGGCACTGACATCATCTACGACAGTAATTTTAAAACCGATAATGTCAATTGTGACATCACTGATGATGTCATAATTGATTTTGACCATCTTTTCAAAACTGTAAAATTGATGCTTCTGAACTCACGGATGGCACGGACATCATCTACGACAGTAATTTTAAAACCGATTATGTCAATTGTGACATCACTGATGATGTCATAATTGATTTTAACCATCTTTTCAAAACTGTAAAATTGACGCTTCTGAACTCACGGATGGCATGGACATCATCTACGACAGTAATTTTAAAACCGATAATGTCAATTGTGACATCACTGATGATGTCATAATTGATTTTGACCATCTTTTCAAAACTGTAAAATTGATGCTTCTGAACTCACGGATGGCACGGACATCATCTACGACAGTAATTTTAAAACCGATTATGTCAATTGTGACATCACTGATGATGTCATAATTGATTTTGACCGTCTTTTCGAAACTGTAAAATTGACGCTTCTGAACTCACGGATGGCACGGACATCATCTACGACAGTAATTTTAAAACCGATTATGTCAATTGTGACATCACTGATGATGTCATAATTGATTTTAACCATCTTTTCAAAACTGTAAAATTGACGCTTCTGAACTCACGGATGGCACGGACATCATCTACGACAGTAATTTTAAAACCGATAATGTCAATTGTGACATCACTGATGATGTCATAATTGATTTTGACCGTCTTTTCGAAACTGTAAAATTGACGCTTCTGAACTCACGAATGGCACGGACATCATCTACGACAGTAATTTTAAAACCGATAATGTCAATTGTGACATCACTGATGATGTCATAATTGATTTTGACCGTCTTTTCGAAACTGTAAAATTGACGCGTCTGAACTCACGAATGGCACGGACATCATCTACGACAGTAATTTTAAAACCGATAATGTCAATTGTGACATCACTGATGATGTCATAATTGATTTTGACCGTCTTTTCGAAACTGTAAAATTGATGCTTCTGAACTCACAGATTGCACGGACATCATCTACGACAGTAATTTTAAAACCAATAATGTCAATTGTGACATCACTGATGATGTCATAATTGATTTTAACCATCTTTTCAAAACTGTAAAATTGACGCTTCTGAACTCACGGATGGCACGGACATCATCTACGACAGTAATTTTAAAACCGATAATGTCAATTGTGACATCACTGATGATGTCATAATTGATTTTGACCGTCTTTTCGAAACTGTAAAATTGACGCTTCTGAACTCACGGATGGCACGGACATCATCTACGACAGTAATTTTAAAACCGATTATGTCAATTGTGACATCACTGATGATGTCATAATTGATTTTAACCATCTTTTCAAAACTGTAAAATTGATGCTTCTGAACTCACGGATGGCACGGACATCATCTACGACAGTAATTTTAAAACCGATAATGTCAATTGTGACATCACTGATGATGTCATAATTGATTTTGACCATCTTTTCAAAACTGTAAAATTGACGCTTCTGAACTCACGGATGGCACGGACATCATCTACGACAGTAATTTTAAAACCGATAATGTCAATTGTGACATCACTGATGATGTCATAATTGATTTTGACCATCTTTTCAAAACTGTAAAATTGATGCTTCTGAACTCACGGATGGCACAGACATCATCTACGACAGTAATTTTAAAACCGATTATGTCAATTGTGACATCACTGATGATGTCATAATTGATTTTGACCATCTTTTCGAAACTGTAAAATTGACGCTTCTGAACTCACGGATGTTACGGACATCATCTACGACAGTAATTTTAAAACCGATAATGTCAATTGTGACATCACTGATGATGTCATAATTGATTTTAACCATCTTTTCAAAACTGTAAAATTGACGCTTCTGAACTCACGGATGGCACGGACATAATCTATGACAGTAATTTTAAAACCGATAATATCAATTGTGACATCACTGATGATGTCATAATTGATTTTGACCGTCTTTTTGAAACTGTAAAATTGACGCTTCTGAACTCACGGATGGCACGGACATCATCTACGACAGTAATTTTAAAACCGATAATGTCAATTGTGACATCACTGATGATGTCATAATTGATTTTGACCGTCTTTTCGAAACTGTAAAATTGACGCTTCTGAACTCACGGATGGCACGGACATCATCTACGACAGTAATTTTAAAACCGATTATGTCAATTGTGACATCACTGATGATGTCATAATTGATTTTGACCGTCTTTTCGAAACTGTAAAATTGACGCTTCTGAACTCACGGATGGCACGGACATCATCTACGACAGTAATTTTAAAACCGATTATGTCAATTGTGACATCACTGATGATGTCATAATTGATTTTAACCATCTTTTCAAAACTGTAAAATTGACGCTTCTGAACTCACGGATGGCACGGACATCATCTACGACAGTAATTTTAAAACCGATAATGTCAATTGTGACATCACTGATGATGTCATAATTGATTTTGACCGTCTTTTCGAAACTGTAAAATTGACGCTTCTGAACTCACGAATGGCACGGACATCATCTACGACAGTAATTTTAAAACCGATAATGTCAATTGTGACATCACTGATGATGTCATAATTGATTTTGACCGTCTTTTCGAAACTGTAAAATTGACGCTTCTGAACTCACGAATGGCACGGACATCATCTACGACAGTAATTTTAAAACCGATAATGTCAATTGTGACATCACTGATGATGTCATAATTGATTTTGACCGTCTTTTCGAAACTGTAAAATTGATGCTTCTGAACTCACAGATTGCACGGACATCATCTACGACAGTAATTTTAAAACCAATAATGTCAATTGTGACATCACTGATGATGTCATAATTGATTTTAACCATCTTTTCAAAACTGTAAAATTGACGCTTCTGAACTCACGGATGGCACGGACATCATCTACGACAGTAATTTTAAAACCGATAATGTCAATTGTGACATCACTGATGATGTCATAATTGATTTTGACCGTCTTTTCGAAACTGTAAAATTGACGCTTCTGAACTCACGGATGGCACGGACATCATCTACGACAGTAATTTTAAAACCGATTATGTCAATTGTGACATCACTGATGATGTCATAATTGATTTTAACCATCTTTTCAAAACTGTAAAATTGACGCTTCTGAACTCACGGATGGCACGGACATCATCTACGACAGTAATTTTAAAACCGATAATGTCAATTGTGACATCACTGATGATGTCATAATTGATTTTGACCATCTTTTCAAAACTGTAAAATTGACGCTTCTGAACTCACGGATGGCACGGACATCATCTACGACAGTAATTTTAAAACCGATAATGTCAATTGTGACATCACTGATGATGTCATAATTGATTTTGACCATCTTTTCAAAACTGTAAAATTGATGCTTCTGAACTCACGGATGGCACAGACATCATCTACGACAGTAATTTTAAAACCGATTATGTCAATTGTGACATCACTGATGATGTCATAATTGATTTTGACCATCTTTTCGAAACTGTAAAATTGACGCTTCTGAACTCACGGATGTCACGGACATCATCTACGACAGTAATTTTAAAACCGATAATGTCAATTGTGACATCACTGATGATGTCATAATTGATTTTAACCATCTTTTCAAAACTGTAAAATTGACGCTTCTGAACTCACGGATGGCACGGACATAATCTACGACAGTAATTTTAAAACCGATAATATCAATTGTGACATCACTGATGATGTCATAATTGATTTTGACCGTCTTTTTGAAACTGTAAAATTGACGCTTCTGAACTCACGGATGGCACGGACATCATCTACGACAGTAATTTTAAAACCGATAATGTCAATTGTGACATCACTGATGATGTCATAATTGATTTTGACCGTCTTTTCGAAACTGTAAAATTGACGCTTCTGAACTCACGGATGGCACGGACATCATCTACGACAGTAATTTTAAAACCGATTATGTCAATTGTGACATCACTGATGATGTCATAATTGATTTTGACCGTCTTTTCGAAACTGTAAAATTGACGCTTCTGAACTCACGGATGGCACGGACATCATCTACGACAGTAATTTTAAAACCGATAATGTCAATTGTGACATCACTGATGATGTCATAATTGATTTTAACCATCTTTTCAAAACTGTAAAATTGATGCTTCTGAACTCACGGATGGCACGGACATCATCTACGACAGTAATTTTAAAACCGATAATGTCAATTGTGACATCACTGATGATGTCATAATAGATTTTGACCGTCTTTTCGAAACTGTAAAATTTACGCTTCTGAACTCACGGATGGCACGGACATCATCTACGACAGTGGACAAAAAGATATTATCTCCCAGCACTTTTGCGCCTCAACCCTTCCACATGTATAAATAAAAAAAGGGTGAATTCCACAATAAAATCTTATCTTATATTCCAAATGGTCGTGTGCTTCTTTCTGTTCAGGTATCTCCAATAAGTATCATGCGTAAAAGAGATATAAAAATACCATCATAGCGTAAATAGATTTAATAACATATGGGTACACACACGAAAGGAAAGATAAAATATCCTTTTGCAAAAGGACTGATTACACAATTACCATAAGAAATGGAGAACTTCAATTTGAAAGTTCTCTAAAAACACATATATATGAATGTGACCAGGGAACCACTTCAGAGATATCATAAGTAGGAGTGTCAGCAAATTACCAGATGTAGTTGAGAACTAGTAGCCAACTAGGTTCTCAAAATGGGCAAGATGTGCGACTCAGCGCTAGTCCTGGACTCCTGCAGTAAGTCCTTGGGCAGCGTTACCTCCGTCTTATTCCTGCTCCAGTGGTGGATCCTCCGTGGTCCTCTCCAACGATTGGCCGACGCGTTTCGACCACAACTGTGGTCTTTATCAAGGCTGTGAAGTGATCTAAATGAGTCCCCTCCGGCAATATTTAAAGTCCCGCATAGTTGCCGGTCATCCAATCAGGGAAGTTGTTATCCTCACGTCAGCGCTATGATGCGTCTGACGCTGCGGCGGTCACGTGACCCGCTCCTGCCGGTCCGTCCGCTGATAGGCTACATGGATTACATGCGTGTGGGCGCATTCTTCCCTATTCAAAGATGGCCGATTTCTGACTTCCGGATTACAATAGCTCTGACTACGGGACAGATTCTAACGTGACGCCCGCATGATCTGGGTCACGTGATCGCCGCAGTCAGCGAATGAAAACCAGAGTATGATGTTGTTATCGGTCGCCCTAGCAACCCTTCTCCTAGGTCTCCTCCTCCTCTTTCATCTAAATAAATAGTCAGACATAAAAAAGTATACATTAAAAATCCACATTAAAAAAACGGTAATTTATATAAATACTTTGTTTTAAAAAGACCATATATAAAAGGTTATAAAAACGATGATAATTTTTTTCTACTGAAAAAGTGGCATGTGCAAAGCAAGTGGGGAAAAAGAGAAATGAAATTACAAAAACCATTTTAACTCAAAATCGGAGTTCAAGCCACCAGGTAGATTAATTGCATATTCGTAGATTAATTGCATTTCTTTCTTTGCTAGTAGTGATGCTGTGTCCTTATGTCTCATGCTATTTTTCACTAGTTTTATACCAGCAAAGCTTTTTATGGAATCGGTGGAGCAATTGTGTTTTGATTTAAAATGGTGAGATAGTGCATGAGTCTCTACCCCTTTTCTTATATTTCTAAGGTGTTCCCCCATTCTTATTTTTAGGGGCCTAGAGGTTCTACCAATATACACCAGCTCGCATGTGCATTTAATCATATATACAATATTGCTTGTATGGCAAGTTATGAACTCCTGTATGACAGATTCCTTCCCATTAATCATGGCTTTTTCTATTTTACTGCCACCCTCTCCTTTTATCCCTCGGCATCCCACACATATTCCACATCTGTGGAAACCTTTTGTTCTTGTATATCCTTCTCGTTGTTTTGGGAGAAAGGCACTGCTCACAAGATTATTCTTCAGATTTGGGGCTTTCCTATATATAAACGCTGGATTCTCAGGTAATACAGATTTCAATATAGGGTCTTTTTTCAGGACCTTCCAATGCTTTCGGAAGGATTTCTCTATAACTTTATGTTGTACATTATAGCCTGAAATGAATGCCCAATCATATTTGTTATCTTTTCTTTTCGTTTTATTTCCCCTAGATAATAGTATTTGTCTCTCTGTGTCTTCCACTTGTGTCACTGCTTTCTCTACAAGATCATTTTTGTATCCACATTCATGAAATTTCTTTGTGAGGTCCTGTGCTTGTTCCTGATAGGTGCCATTATTTGTACAGTTACGTTTGAGCCGTTTTAATTGGCCACTCGGAATGGAGTTAAGCCAATTAAGATGGTGACAACTATCATAGTTGATGTAGGAGCCTGAATCAGTTGGTTTATAAAATGTTTTGGTACATAATTTGCCCTCATCCGGAAAGATTGTTAAATCTAGAAAATCCACACTACTGGTACTTATATTGAATGAAAATTCTATATTCCAAGTATTCTCATTTAAAGAGGTGCAGAAGGTATCCAACGACTCCCTATCACCGTGCCAAATAAAGAGCACGTCGTCAATGTACCTCTTCCAGGCCACCAGGTTCGCCCCATGTCTCTCCTTTGGCCAAATATATTCTAGCTCCCAGTCGCCCATGAATATATTGGCATAACTAGGGGCGAACCTGGTGCCCATTGCAGTGCCGTTGCGCTGCAAATAAAATATCCCATTAAAAAGGAAATAGTTGTTTGACAGTATAAAGGATACCCCTTCTTTAATGAGTTCTTTTACTTGTGGATTAAGGTCACTTTTTTCCAAGAAATCCGTGACCGCCTGTATTCCTTTCTCGTGTTCAATAATAGTGTATAAGGACTTCACATCTGCAGTCACGAGGAACATTCCCTCCTCCCACTGGACCGTGGGTAGGAACCTAAGGACGTCCCCCGTGTCCTGCAGATGCGAGTCATTTAGTAACACCAATGGTTTTAAAAAGTGATCAATGAATTCGGATAAATTCGCTGTGACTGAATTTATACCCGCCACAATTGGGCGGCCCGGGGGATTTTTTGGATCTTTGTGCACTTTTGGCAACAAATAGATCACTGGAATCGTGATTTCTGTTGGAACCAGAAATTTTTCTTCATTCTCGCATAAAGTGCCATTTGATACATATTTCTTGACTAATTTCTCTAGATCTTTCTGAATCTTATTTGAAGGGTCTGTTTTAAGTTTTTTATATGTCAGAGAGTCGTCAAGATGGGTACTAACTGCTTGTTCATACCATAAACGATCCATTAAAACCACCCCCCCACCTTTATCTGTTGGTTTTATGATTAAATCCGAATTCTTTTTCAATCCTTCTAGGGCCTTCCTTTCATTAAAACTCAAGTTGCGTTGGAATTTTTCTGTTTTTATGTCCCTCAGGTCGTCCTGTACTAGTGCACTAAAGGAATCAATAAAACTGCCCTTAACATGGGCCGGAAAAAATACTGATTTAGGTTTGAAAGATGTGAGTGGTGGTTCTTCATTTATAGCACCTGGACAACAGAGACACAGCCCAAAATGGTGGGTGGCGTATAGGAGATAGGAATAGATTCTCTCCCCTTCAGACAGGAAATGTGGAACCCCTTTTTTTAGAGAGGGGTCAATCTCATTCCCATCACAGAGAGAGGGGACACAACCGATAAGAGTCGGAAAAAGAACACATAGGGGGAGAAGGGGGAAGCGTCCATTAAGGAAAAAATGTGGTAAAAAGAAGAAAAAGAAGAAAAAACAAAACCCCACTGTTGAATCAGTCTCTAACCTAATAGAACATATCCCAGATGAAAAAGGTGTAAAAATCTTTAACATTAGCTCCCACAAATTGAATATTTATGAAGAAAAGGTACTCAAAAGAGGCCTAAAGTATGCTCCATCCGTTCCTGTCAATAAATTTTCTACATTTGTTGACATCAACAAGTACATCAGGAAACTGTGTATAAAGAAATTCTTCCTAATGAAAGAAGATAACCCAGGTGCTATAAATGAAGAACCACCACTCACATCTTTCAAACCTAAATCAGTATCTTTTCCGGCCCATGTTAAGGGCAGTTTTATTGATTCCTTTAGTGCACTAGTACAGGACGACCTGAGGGACATAAAAACAGAAAAATTCCAACGCAACTTGAGTTTTAATGAAAGGAAGGCCCTAGAAGGATTGAAAAAGATAAAGGTGGGGGGGTGGTTTTAATGGATCGTTTATGGTATGAACAAGCAGTTAGTACCCATCTTGACGACTCTCTGACATATAAAAAACTTAAAACAGACCCTTCAAATAAGATTCAGAAAGATCTAGAGAAATTAGTCAAGAAATATGTATCAAATGGCACTTTATGCGAGAATGAAGAAAAATTTCTGGTTCCAACAGAAATCACGATTCCAGTGATCTATTTGTTGCCAAAAGTGCACAAAGATCCAAAAAATCCCCCGGGCCGCCCAATTGTGGCGGGTATAAATTCAGTCACAGCGAATTTATCCGAATTCATTGATCACTTTTTAAAACCATTGGTGTTACTAAATGACTCGCATCTGCAGGACACGGGGGACGTCCTTAGGTTCCTACCCACGGTCCAGTGGGAGGAGGGAATGTTCCTCGTGACTGCAGATGTGAAGTCCTTATACACTATTATTGAACACGAGAAAGGAATACAGGCGGTCACGGATTTCTTGGAAAAAAGTGACCTTAATCCACAAGTAAAAGAACTCATTAAAGAAGGGGTATCCTTTATACTGTCAAACAACTATTTCCTTTTTAATGGGATATTTTATTTGCAGCGCAACGGCACTGCAATGGGCACCAGGTTCGCCCCTAGTTATGCCAATATATTCATGGGCGACTGGGAGCTAGAATATATTTGGCCAAAGGAGAGACATGGGGCGAACCTGGTGGCCTGGAAGAGGTACATTGACGACGTGCTCTTTATTTGGCACGGTGATAGGGAGTCGTTGGATACCTTCTGCACCTCTTTAAATGAGAATACTTGGAATATAGAATTTTCATTCAATATAAGTACCAGTAGTGTGGATTTTCTAGATTTAACAATCTTTCCGGATGAGGGCAAATTATGTACCAAAACATTTTATAAACCAACTGATTCAGGCTCCTACATCAACTATGATAGTTGTCACCATCTTAATTGGCTTAACTCCATTCCGAGTGGCCAATTAAAACGGCTCAAACGTAACTGTACAAATAATGGCACCTATCAGGAACAAGCACAGGACCTCACAAAGAAATTTCATGAATGTGGATACAAAAATGATCTTGTAGAGAAAGCAGTGACACAAGTGGAAGACACAGAGAGACAAATACTATTATCTAGGGGAAATAAAACGAAAAGAAAAGATAACAAATATGATTGGGCATTCATTTCAGGCTATAATGTACAACATAAAGTTATAGAGAAATCCTTCCGAAAGCATTGGAAGGTCCTGAAAAAAGACCCTATATTGAAATCTGTATTACCTGAGAATCCAGCGTTTATATATAGGAAAGCCCCAAATCTGAAGAATAATCTTGTGAGCAGTGCCTTTCTCCCAAAACAACGAGAAGGATATACAAGAACAAAAGGTTTCCACAGATGTGGAATATGTGTGGGATGCCGAGGGATAAAAGGAGAGGGTGGCAGTAAAATAGAAAAAGCCATGATTAATGGGAAGGAATCTGTCATACAGGAGTTCATAACTTGCCATACAAGCAATATTGTATATATGATTAAATGCACATGCGAGCTGGTGTATATTGGCAGAACCTCTAGGCCCCTAAAAATAAGAATGGGGGAACACCTTAGAAATATAAGAAAAGGGGTAGAGACTCATGCACTATCTCACCATTTTAAATCAAAACACAATTGCTCCACCGATTCAATAAAAAGCTTTGCTGGTATAAAACTAGTGAAAAATAGCATGAGACATAAGGACACAGCATCACTACTAGCAAAGAAAGAAATGCAATTAATCTACGAATATGGCACTTTAATACCTGGTGGCTTGAACTCCGATTTTGAGTTAAAATGGTTTTTGTAATTTCATTTCTCTTTTTCCCCACTTGCTTTGCACATGCCACTTTTTCAGTAGAAAAAAATTATCATCGTTTTTATAACCTTTTATATATGGTCTTTTTAAAACAAAGTATTTATATAAATTACCGTTTTTTTAATGTGGATTTTTAATGTATACTTTTTTATGTCTGACTATTTATTTAGATGAAAGAGGAGGAGGAGACCTAGGAGAAGGGTTGCTACGGCGACCGATAACAACATCATACTCTGGTTTTCATTCGCTGACTGCGGCGATCACGTGACCCAGATCATGCGGGCGTCACGTTAGAATCTGTCCCGTAGTCAGAGCTATTGTAATCCGGAAGTCAGAAATCGGCCATCTTTGAATAGGGAAGAATGCGCCCACACGCATGTAATCCATGTAGCCTATCAGCGGACGGACCGGCAGGAGCGGGTCACGTGACCGCCGCAGCGTCAGACGCGTCATAGCGCTGACGTGAGGATAACAACTTCCCTGATTGGATGACCGGCAACTATGCGGGACTTTAAATATTGCCGGAGGGGACTCATTTAGATCACTTCACAGCCTTGATAAAGACCACAGTTGTGGTCGAAACGCGTCGGCCAATCGTTGGAGAGGACCACGGAGGATCCACCACTGGAGCAGGAATAAGACGGAGGTAACGCTGCCCAAGGACTTACTGCAGGAGTCCAGGACTAGCGCTGAGTCGCACATCTTGCCCATTTTGAGAACCTAGTTGGCTACTAGTTCTCAACTACATCTGGTAATTTGCTGACACTCCTACTTATGATATCTCTGAAGTGGTTCCCTGGTCACATTCATATATATGTGTTTTTAGAGAACTTTCAAATTGAAGTTCTCCATTTCTTATGGTAATTGTGTAATCAGTCCTTTTGCAAAAGGATATTTTATCTTTCCTTTCGTGTGTGTACCCATATGTTATTAAATCTGTTTACGCTATGATGGTATTTTTATATCTCTTTTACGCATGATACTTATTGGAGATACCTGAACAGAAAGAAGCACACGACCATTTGGAATATAAGATAAGATTTTATTGTGGAATTCACCCTTTTTTTATTTATACATGTGGAAGGGTTGAGGCGCAAAAGTGCTGGGAGATAATATCTTTTTGTCCATTGTGTGAATCAGGAGGGGTGTGGAATCACCTCCACTTATCTCACCAGCAGATTTGCTGCCCACCTGGGTGCGCACTACCTGTGATTTTGAAACCTTTTTTATAGCATCATCTACGACAGTAATTTTAAAACCGATAATGTCAATTGTGACATCACTGATGATGTCATAATTGATTTTAACCATCTTTTCAAAACTGTAAAATTGACGCTTCTGAACTCACGGATGGCACGGACATCATCTACGACAGTAATTTTAAAACCGATAATGTCAATTGTGACATCACTGATGATGTCATAATTGATTTTGATCGTCTTTTCGAAACTGTAAAATTGACGCTTCTGAACTCACGAATGGCACGGACATCATCTACGACAGTAATTTTAAAACCGATAATGTCAATTGTGACATCACTGATGATGTCATAATTGATTTTAACCATCTTTTCAAAACTGTAAAAATGACGCTTCTGAACTCACGGATGGCACGGACATCATCTACGACAGTAATTTTAAAACCGATAATGTCAATTGTGACATCAATGATGATGTCATATTTGATTTTGACCGTCTTTTCGGAACTGTAAAATTGACGCTTCTGAACTCACGGATGGCACGGACATCATCTATGACAGTAATTTTAAAACCGATAATGTCAATTGTGACATCACTGATGATGTCATAATTGATTTTGACCATCTTTTCAAAACTGTAAAATTGATGCTTCTGAACTCACGGATGGCACAGACATCATCTACGACAGTAATTTTAAAACCGATTATGTCAATTGAGACATCACTGATGATGTCATAATTGATTTTGACCATCTTTTCGAAACTGTAAAATTGACGCTTCTGAACTCACGGATGTCACGGACATCATCTACGACAGTAATTTTAAAACCGATAATGTCAATTGTGACATCACTGATGATGTCATAATTGATTTTAACCATCTTTTCAAAACTGTAAAATTGACGCTTCTGAACTCACGGATGGCACGGACATAATCTACGACAGTAATTTTAAAACCGATAATATCAATTGTGACATCACTGATGATGTCATAATTGATTTTGACCGTCTTTTTGAAACTGTAAAATTGAAGCTTCTGAACTCACGGATGGCACGGACATCATCTACGACAGTAATTTTAAAACCGATAATGTCAATTGTGACATTACTGATGATGTCATAATTGATTTTGACCGTCTTTTCGAAACTGTAAAATTTACGCTTCTGAACTCACGGATGGCACGGACATCATCTACGACAGTAATTTTAAATCCGATTATGTCAATTGTGACATCACTGATGATGTCATAATTTATTTTAACCATCTTTTCAAAACTGTAAAATTGACGCTTCTGAACTCACGGATGGCACGGACATCATCTACGACAGTAATTTTAAAACCGATAATGTCAAATGTGACATCACTGATGATGTCATAATTGATTTTGACCGTATTTTCGAAACTGTAAAATTGACGCTTCTGAACTCACGGATGGCACGGACATCATCTACGACAGTAATTTTAAAACCGATAATGTCAATTGTGACATCACTGATGATGTCATAATAGATTTTGACCGTCTTTTCGAAACTGTAAAATTGACGCTTCTGAACTCACGGATGGCACAGACATCATCTACGACAGTAATTTTAAAACCGATAATGTCAATTGTGACATCACTGATGATGTCATAATTGATTTTAACCATCTTTTCAAAACTGTAAAATTGACGCTTCTGAACTCACGGATGGCACGGACATCATCTACGACAGTAATTTTAAAACCGATAATGTCAATTGTGACATCACTGATGATGTCATAATTGATTTTGACCGTCTTTTCGAAACTGTAAAATTGACGCTTCTGAACTCACGAATGGCACGGACATCATCTACGACAGTAATTTTAAAACCGATAATGTCAATTGTGACATCACTGATGATGTCATAATTGATTTTAACCATCTTTTCAAAACTGTAAAAATGACGCTTCTGAACTCACGGATGGCACGGACATCATCTACGACAGTAATTTTAAAACCGATAATGTCAATTGTGACATCAATGATGATGTCATATTTGATTTTGACCGTCTTTTCGGAACTGTAAAATTGACGCTTCTGAACTCACGGATGGCACGGACATCATCTATGACAGTAATTTTAAAACCGATAATGTCAATTGTGACATCACTGATGATGTCATAATTGATTTTGACCATCTTTTCAAAACTGTAAAATTGATGCTTCTGAACTCACGGATGGCACAGACATCATCTACGACAGTAATTTTAAAACCGATTATGTCAATTGTGACATCACTGATGATGTCATAATTGATTTTGACCATCTTTTCGAAACTGTAAAATTGACGCTTCTGAACTCACGGATGTCGCGGACATCATCTACGACAGTAATTTTAAAACCGATAATGTCAATTGTGACATCACTGATGATGTCATAATTGATTTTAACCATCTTTTCAAAACTGTAAAATTGACGCTTCTGAACTCACGGATGGCACGGACATAATCTACGACAGTAATTTTAAAACCGATAATATCAATTGTGACATCACTGATGATGTCATAATTGATTTTGACCGTCTTTTTGAAACTGTAAAATTGAAGCTTCTGAACTCACGGATGGCACGGACATCATCTACGACAGTAATTTTAAAACCGATAATGTCAATTGTGACATTACTGATGATGTCATAATTGATTTTGACCGTCTTTTCGAAACTGTAAAATTTACGCTTCTGAACTCACGGATGGCACGGACATCATCTATGAAAGTAATTTTAAATCCGATTATGTCAATTGTGACATCACTGATGATGTCATAATTTATTTTAACCATCTTTTCAAAACTGTAAAATTGACGCTTCTGAACTCACGGATGGCACGGACATCATCTACGACAGTAATTTTAAAACCGATAATGTCAAATGTGACATCACTGATGATGTCATAATTGATTTTGACCGTATTTTCGAAACTGTAAAATTGACGCTTCTGAACTCACGGATGGCACGGACATCATCTACGACAGTAATTTTAAAACCGATAATGTCAATTGTGACATCACTGATGATGTCATAATTGATTTTGACCGTCTTTTCGAAACTGTAAAATTGACGCTTCTGAACTCACGGATGGCACGGACATCATCTACGACAGTAATTTTAAAACCGATAATGTCAATTGTGACATCACTGATGATGTCATAATTGATTTTAACCATCTTTTCAAAACTGTAAAATTGACGCTTCTGAACTCACGGATGGCACGGACATCATCTACGACAGTAATTTTAAAACCGATTATGTCAATTGTGACATCACTGATGATGTCATAATTGATTTTAACCATCTATTCAAAACTGTCAAATTGATGCTTCTGAACTCACGGATGGCACGGACATCATCTACGACAGTAATTTTAAAACCGATAATGTCAATTGTGACATCACTGATGATGTCATAATTGATTTTTAACCGTCTTTTTGAAATTGTAAAATTGACGCTTCTGAACTCACGGATTTCACGGACATCATCTACGACAGTAATTTTAAAACCGATTATGTCAATTGTGACATCACTGATGATGTCATAATTGATTTTAACCATCTTTTCAAAACTGTAAAATTGACGCTTCTGAACTCACGGATGGCACGGACATCATCTACGACAGTAATTTTAAAACCGATAATGTCAATTGTGACATCACTGATGATGTCATAATTGATTTTAACCATCTTTTCAAAACTGTAAAATTGACGCTTCTGAACTCACGGATGGCACGGACATCATCTACGACAGTAATTTTAAAACCGATAATGTCAATTGTGACATCACTGATGATGTCATAATTGATTTTGACCGTCTTTTCGAAACTGTAAAATTGACGCTTCTGAACTCACGAATGGCACGGACATCATCTACGACAGTAATTTTAAAACCGATAAGGTCAATTGTGACATCACTGATGATGTCATAATTGATTTTAACCATCTTTTCGAAACTGTAAAATTGATGCTTCTGAACTCACGGATGGCACAGACATCATCTACGACAGTAATTTTAAAACCGATTATGTCAATTGTGACATCACTGATGATGTCATAATTGATTTTGACCATCTTTTCGAAACTGTAAAATTGATGCTTCTGAACTCACGGATGGCACGGACATAATCTACGACAGTAATTTTAAAACCGATAATATCAATTGTGACATCACTGATGATGTCATAATTGATTTTGACCGTCTTTTTGAAACTGTAAAATTGACGCTTCTGAACTCACGGATGGCACGGACATCATCTACGACAGTAATTTTAAAACCGATAATGTCAATTGTGACATCACTGATGATGTCATAATTGATTTTGACCATCTTTTCAAAACTGTAAAATTGATGCTTCTGAACTCACGGATGGCACGGACATCATCTACGACAGTTATTTTAAAACCGATTATGTCAATTGTGACATCACTGATGATGTCATAATTGATTTTAACCATCTTTTCAAAACTGTAAAATTGACGCTTCTGAACTCACGGATGGCACGGACATCATCTACGACAGTAATTTTAAAACCGATAATGTCAATTGTGACATCACTGATGATGTCATAATTGATTTTGACCATCTTTTCAAAACTGTAAAATTGATGCTTCTGAACTCACGGATGGCACAGACATCATCTACGACAGTAATTTTTAAACCGATTATGTCAATTGTGACATCACTGATGATGTCATAATTGATTTTGACCGTCTTTTCGAAACTGTAAAATTGACACTTCTGAACTCACGGATGGCACGGACATCATCTACGACAGTAATTTTAAAACCGATAATGTCAATTGTGAGATCACTGATGATGTCATAATTGATTTTGACCGTCTTTTCGAAACTGTAAAATTGACGCTTCTGAACTCACGGATGGCACGGACATCATCTACGACAGTAATTTTAAAACCGATAATGTCAATTGTGACATCACTGATGATGTCATAATTGATTTTTACCGTCTTTTCGAAACTGTAAATTTGACGCTTCTGAACTCACGGATGGCACGGACATCATCTACGACATTAATTTTAAAACCGATTATGTCAATTGTGACATCACTGATGATGTCATAATTGATTTTAACCATCTTTTCAAAACTGTAAAATTGACGCTTCTGAACTCACGGATGGCACGGACATCATCTACGACAGTAATTTTAAAACCGATAATGTCAATTGTGACATCACTGATGATGTCATAATTGATTTTGACCGTCTTTTCGAAACTGTAAAATTGACGCTTCTGAACTCACGAATGGCACGGACATCATCTACGACAGTAATTTTAAAACCGATAATGTCAATTGTGACATCACTGATGATGTCATAATTGATTTTGACCGTCTTTTCGAAACTGTAAAATTGACGCTTCTGAACTCACGAATGGCACGGACATCATCTACGACAGTAATTTTAAAACCGATAATGTCAATTGTGACATCACTGATGATGTCATAATTGATTTTGACCGTCTATTCGAAACTGTAAAATTGACGCTTCTGAACTCACGGATTGCACGGACATCATCTACGACAGTAATTTTAAAACCGATAATGTTAATTGTGACATCACTGATGATGTCATAATTGATTTTAACCATCTTTTCAAAACTGTAAAATTGACGCTTCTGAACTCACGGATGGCACGGACATCATCTACGACAGTAATTTTAAAACCGATAATGTCAATTGTGACATCACTGATGATGTCATAATTGATTTTGACAGTCTTTTCGAAACTGTAAAATTGACGCTTCTGAACTCACGGATGGCACGGACATCATCTACGACAGTAATTTTAAAACCGATTATGTCAATTGTGACATCACTGATGATGTCATAATTGATTTTAACCATCTTTTCAAAACTGTAAAATTGACGCTTCTGAACTCACGGATGGCACGGACATCATCTGCGACAGTAATTTTAAAACCGATAATGTCAATTGTGACATCACTGATGATGTCATAATTGATTTTGACCATCTTTTCAAAATTGTAAAATTGATGCTTCTGAACTCACGGATGGCACAGACATCATCTACGACAGTAATTTTAAAACCGATTATGTCAATTGTGACATCACTGATGATGTCATAATTGATTTTGACCGTCTTTTCGAAACTGTAAAATTGACGCTTCTGAACTCACGGATGGCACGGACATCATCTACGACAGTAATTTTAAAACCGATAATGTCAATTGTGACATCACTGATGATGTCATAATTGATTTTGACCGTCTTTTCGAAACTGTAAAATTGACGCTTCTGAACTCACGAATGGCACGGACATCATCTATGACAGTAATTTTAAAACCGATAATGTCAATTGTGACATCACTGATGATGTCATAATTGATTTTGACCGTCTTTTCGAAACTGTAAAATTGACGCTTCTGAACTCACGAATGGCACGGACATCATCTACGACAGTAATTTTAAAACCGATAATGTCAATTGTGACATCACTGATGATGTCATAATTGATTTTAATCATCTTTTCAAAACTGTAAAATTGACGCTTCTGAACTCACGGATGGCACGGACATCATCTACGACAGTAATTTTAAAACCGATAATGTCAATTGTGACATCACTGATGATGTCATAATTGATTTTGACCGTCTTTTCGAAACTGTAAAATTGACGCTTCTGAACTCACGGATGGCACGGACATCATCTACGACAGTAATTTTAAAACCGATAATGTCAATTGTGACATCACTGATGATGTCATAATAGATTTTGACCGTCTTTTCGAAACTGTAAAATTGACGCTTCTGAACTCACGGATGGCACGGACATCATCTACGACAGTAATTTTAAAACCGATAATGTCAATTGTGACATCACTGATGATGTCATAATTGATTTTAACCATCTTTTCAAAACTGTAAAATTGACGCTTCTGAACTCACGGATGGCACGGACATCATCTACGACAGTAATTTTAAAACCGATAATGTCAATTGTGACATCACTGATGATGTCATAATTGATTTTAACCATCTTTTCAAAACTGTAAAATTGACGCTTCTGAACTCACGGATGGCACGGACATCATCTACGACAGTAATTTTAAAACCGATAATGTCAATTGTGACATCACTGATGATGTCATAATTGATTTTGACCGTCTTTTCGAAACTGTAAAATTGACGCTTCTGAACTCACGAATGGCACGCACATCATCTACGACAGTAATTTTAAAACCGATACTGTCAATTGTGACATCACTGATGATGTCATAATTGATTTTAACCATCTTTTCAAAACTGTAAAAATGACGCTTCTGAACTCACGGATGGCACGGACATCATCTACGACAGTAATTTTTAAACCGATAATGTCAATTGTGACATCAATGATGATGTCATAATTGATTTTGACCGTCTTTTCGAAACTGTAAAATTGACGCTTCTGAACTCACGGATGGCACGGACATCATCTACGACAGTAATTTTAAAACCGATAATGTCAATTGTGACATCACTGATGATGTCATAATTGATTTTGACCATCTTTTCAAAACTGTAAAATTGATGCTTCTGAACTCACGGATGGCACAGACATCATCTACGACAGTAATTTTAAAACCGATTATGTCAATTGTGACATCACTGATGATGTCATAATTGATTTTGACCATCTTTTCGAAACTGTAAAATTGACGCTTCTGAACTCACGGATGTCACGGACATCATCTACGACAGTAATTTTAAAACCGATAATGTCAATTGTGACATCACTGATGATGTCATAATTGATTTTAACCATCTTTTCAAAACTGTAAAATTGACGCTTCTGAACTCACGGATGGCACGGACATAATCTACGACAGTAATTTTAAAACCGATAATATCAATTGTGACATCACTGATGATGTCATAATTGATTTTGACCGTCTTTTTGAAACTGTAAAATTGACGCTTCTGAACTCACGGATGGCACGGACATCATCTACGACAGTAATTTTAAAACCGATAATGTCAATTGTGACATCACTGATGATGTCATAATTGATTTTGACCGTCTTTTCGAAACTGTAAAATTGACGCTTCTGAACTCACGGATGGCACAGACATCATCTACGACAGTAATTTTAAAACCGATTATGTCAATTGTGACATCACTGATGATGTCATAATTGAATTTAACCATCTTTTCAAAACTGTAAAATTGACGCTTCTGAACTCACGGATGGCACGGACATCATCTACGACAGTAATTTTAAAACCGATAATGTCAATTGTGACATCACTGATGATGTCATAATTGATTTTGACCATCTTTTCAAAACTGTAAAATTGATGCTTCTGAACTCACGGATGGCACAGACATCATCTACGACAGTAATTTTAAAACCGATTATGTCAATTGTGACATCACTGATGATGTCATAATTGATTTTGACCGTCTTTTCGAAACTGTAAAATTGACGCTTCTGAACTCACGGATGGCACGGACATCATCTATGACAGTAATTTTAAAACCGATAATGTCAATTGTGACATCACTGATGATGTCATAATTGATTTTGACCGTCTTTTCGAAACTGTAAAATTGACGCTTCTGAACTCACGGATGGCACGGACATCATCTACGACAGTAATTTTAAAACCGATTATGTCAATTGTGACATCACTGATGATGTCATAATTGATTTTAACCATCTTTTCGAAACTGTAAAATTGACGCTTCTGAACTCACGGATGGCACGGACATCATCTACGACAGTAATTTTAAAACCGATAATGTCAATTGTGACATCACTGATGATGTCATAATTGATTTTGACCGTCTTTTCGAAACTGTAAAATTTACGCTTCTGAACTCACGAATGGCACGGACATCATCTACGACAGTAATTTTAAAACCGATAATGTCAATTGTGACATCACTGATGATGTCATAATTGATTTTGACCGTCTTTTCGAAACTGTAAAATTGACGCTTCTGAACTCACGGATGGCACGGACATCATCTATGACAGTAATTTTAAAACCGATAATGTCAATTGTGACATCACTGATGATGTCATAATTGATTTTGACCGTCTTTTCGAAACTGTAAAATTGACGCTTCTGAACTCACGGATGGCACGGACATCATCTACGACAGTAATTTTAAAACCGATTATGTCAATTGTGACATCACTGATGATGTCATAATTGATTTTAACCATCTTTTCGAAACTGTAAAATTGACGCTTCTGAACTCACGGATGGCACGGACATCATCTACGACAGTAATTTTAAAACCGATAATGTCAATTGTGACATCACTGATGATGTCATAATTGATTTTAACCATCTTTTCAAAACTGAAAAAATTGACGCTTCTGAACTCACGGATGGCACGGACATAATCTACGACAGTAATTTTAAAACCGATAATGTCAATTGTGACATCACTGATGATGTCATAATTGATTTTGACCATCTTTTCAAAACTGTAAAATTGATGCTTCTGAACTCACGGATGGCACAGACATCATCTACGACAGTAATTTTAAAACCGATTATGTCAATTGTGACATCACTGATGATGTCATAATTGATTTTGACCGTCTTTTCGAAACTGTAAAATTGACGCTTCTGAACTCACGGATGGCACGGACATCATCTACAACAGTAATTTTAAAACCGATAATGTCAATTGTGAGATCACTGATGATGTCATAATTGATTTTGACCGTCTTTTCGAAACTGTAAAATTGACGCTTCTGAACTCACGGATGGCACGGACATCATCTACGACAGTAATTTTAAAACCGATTATGTCAATTGTGACATCACTGATGATGTCATAATTGATTTTAACCATCTTTTCGAAACTGTAAAATTGACGCTTCTGAACTCACGGATGGCACGGACATCATCTACGACAGTAATTTTAAAACCGATTATGTCAATTGTGACATCACTGATGATGTCATAATTGATTTTAAACATCTTTTCAAAACTGTAAAATTGACGCTTCTGAACTCACGGATGGCACGGACATCATCTACGACAGTAATTTTAAAACCGATAATGTCAATTGTGACATCACTGATGATGTCATAATTGATTTTGACCATCTTTTCAAAACTGTAAAATTGATGCTTCTGAACTCACGGATGGCACAGACATCATCTACGACAGTAATTTTAAAACCGATTATGTCAATTGTGACATCACTGATGATGTCATAATTGATTTTGACCGTCTTTTCGAAACTGTAAAATTGACGCTTCTGAACTCACGGATGGCACGGACATCATCTACGACAGTAATTTTAAAACCGATAATGTCAATTGTGACATCACTGATGATGTCATAATTGATTTTGACCGTCTTTTCGAAACTGTAAAATTGACGCTTCTGAACTCACGGATGGCACGGACATCATCTACGACAGTAATTTTAAAACCGATAATGTCAATTGTGACATCACTGATGATGTCATAATTGATTTTTACTGTCTTTTCGAAACTGTAAATTTGACGCTTCTGAACTCACGGATGGCACGGACATAATCTACGACAGTAATTTTAAAACCGATAATATCAATTGTGACATCACTGATGATGTCATAATTGATTTTGACCGTCTTTTTGAAACTGTAAAATTGACGCTTCTGAACTCACGGATGGCACGGACATCATCTACGACAGTAATTTTAAAACCGATAATGTCAATTGTGACATCACTGATGATGTCATAATTGATTTTGACCATCTTTTCAAAACTGTAAAATTGATGCTTCTGAACTCACGGATGGCACGGACATCATCTACGACAGTAATTTTAAAACCGATTATGTCAATTGTGACATCACTGATGATGTCATAATTGATTTTAACCATCTTTTCAAAACTGTAAAATTGACGCTTCTGAACTCACGGATGGCACGGACATCATCTACGACAGTAATTTTAAAACCTATAATGTCAATTGTGACATCACTGATGATGTCATAATTGATTTTGACCATCTTTTCAAAACTGTAAAATTGATGCTTCTGAACTCACGGATGGCACAGACATCATCTACGACAGTAATTTTTAAACCGATTATGTCAATTGTGACATCACTGATGATGTCATAATTGATTTTGACCGTCTTTTCGAAACTGTAAAATTGACGCTTCTGAACTCACGGATGGCACGGACATCATCTACGACAGTAATTTTAAAACCGATAATGTCAATTGTGAGATCACTGATGATGTCATAATTGATTTTGACCGTCTTTTCGAAACTGTAAAATTGACGCTTCTGAACTCACGGATGGCACGGACATCATCTACGACAGTAATTTTAAAACCGATAATGTCAATTGTGACATCACTGTCTTTTCGAAACTGTAAATTTGACGCTTCTGAACTCACGGATGGCACGGACATCATCTACGACAGTAATTTTAAAACCGATTATGTCAATTGTGACATCACTGATGATGTCATAATTGATTTTAACCATCTTTTCAAAACTGTAAAATTGACGCTTCTGAACTCACGGATGGCACGGACATCATCTACGACAGTAATTTTAAAACCGATAATGTCAATTGTGACATCACTGATGATGTCATAATTGATTTTGACCGTCTTTTCGAAACTGTAAAATTGACGCTTCTGAACTCACGAATGGCACGGACATCATCTACGACAGTAATTTTAAAACCGATAATGTCAATTGTGACATCACTGATGATGTCATAATTGATTTTAACCATCTTTTCAAAACTGTAAAATTGACGCTTCTGAACTCACGGATGGCACGGACATCATCTACGACAGTAATTTTAAAACCGATAATGTCAATTGTGACATCACTGATGATGTCATAATTGATTTTGACCGTCTTTTCGAAACTGTAAAATTGACGCTTCTGAACTCACGGATGGCACGGACATCATCTACGACAGTAATTTTAAAACCGATTATGTCAATTGTTACATCACTGATGATGTCATAATTGATTTTAACCATCTTTTCAAAACTGTAAAATTGACGCTTCTGAACTCACGGATGGCACGGACATCATCTACGACAGTAATTTTAAAACCGATAATGTCAATTGTGACATCACTGATGATGTCATAATTGATTTTGACCATCTTTTCAAAATTGTAAAATTGATGCTTCTGAACTCACGGATGGCACAGACATCATCTACGACAGTAATTTTAAAACCGATTATGTCAATTGTGACATCACTGATGATGTCATAATTGATTTTGACCGTCTTTTCGAAACTGTAAAATTGACGCTTCTGAACTCACGGATGGCACGGACATCATCTACGACAGTAATTTTAAAACCGATAATGTCAATTGTGACATCACTGATGATGTCATAATTGATTTTGACCGTCTTTTCGAAACTGTAAAATTGACGCTTCTGAACTCACGGATGGCAGGGACATCATC
This sequence comes from Crinia signifera, assembly GCF_055691185.1. NCBI lineage: Eukaryota > Metazoa > Chordata > Amphibia > Anura > Myobatrachidae > Crinia > Crinia signifera. Next base: position 118,745,952 of record NC_139218.1, on the reverse strand, counting down.
TACGACAGTAATTTTAAAACCGATAATGTCAATTGTGACATCACTGATGATGTCATAATTGATTTTTACCGTCTTTTCGAAACTGTAAATTTGACGCTTCTGAACTCACGGATGGCACGGACATCATCTACGACAGTAATTTTAAAACCGATTATGTCAATTGTGACATCACTGATGATGTCATAATTGATTTTAACCATCTTTTCAAAACTGTAAAATTGACGCTTCTGAACTCACGGATGGCACGGACATCATCTACGACAGTAATTTTAAAACCGATAATGTCAATTGTGACATCACTGATGATGTCATAATTGATTTTGACCGTCTTTTCGAAACTGTAAAATTGACGCTTCTGAACTCACGAATGGCACGGACATCATCTACGACAGTAATTTTAAAACCGATAATGTCAATTGTGACATCACTGATGATGTCATAATTGATTTTGACCGTCTTTTCGAAACTGTAAAATTGACGCTTCTGAACTCACGAATGGCACGGACATCATCTACGACAGTAATTTTAAAACCGATAATGTCAATTGTGACATCACTGATGATGTCATAATTGATTTTGACCGTCTTTTCGAAACTGTAAAATTGACGCTTCTGAACTCACGGATGGCACGGACATCATCTACGACAGTAATTTTAAAACCGATAATGTCAATTGTGACATAACTGATGATGTCATAATTGATTTTAACCATCTTTTCAAAACTGTAAAATTGACGCTTCTGAACTCACGGATGGCACGGACATCATCTACGACAGTAATTTTAAAACCGATAATGTCAATTGTGACATCACTGATGATGTCATAATTGATTTTGACCGTCTTTTCGAAACTGTAAAATTGACGCTTCTGAACTCACGGATGGCACGGACATCATCTACGACAGTAATTTTAAAACCGATAATGTCAATTGTGACATCACTGATGATGTTATAATTGATTTTAACCATCTTTTCAAAACTGTAAAATTGACGCTTCTGAACTCACGGATGGCACGGACATAATCTACGACAGTAATTTTAAAACCGATAATGTCAATTGTGACATCACTGATGATGTCATAATAGATTTTGACCGTCTTTTCGAAACTGTAAAATTGACGCTTCTGAACTCACGGATGGCACGGACATCATCTACGACAGTAATTTTAAAACCGATAATGTCAATTGTGACATCACTGATGATGTCATAATTGATTTTAACCATCTTTTCAAAACTGTAAAATTGACGCTTCTGAACTCACGGATGGCACGGACATCATGTACGACAGTAATTTTAAAACCGATAATGTCAATTGTGACATCACTGATGATGTCATAATTGATTTTAACCATCTTTTCAAAACTGTAAAATTGACGCTTCTGAACTCACGGATGGCACGGACATCATCTACGACAGTAATTTTAAAACCGATAATGTCAATTGTGACATCACTGATGATGTCATAATTGATTTTGACCGTCTTTTCGAAACTGTAAAATTGACGCTTCTGAACTCACGAATGGCACGGACATCATCTACGACAGTAATTTTAAAACCGATACTGTCAATTGTGACATCACTGATGATGTCATAATTGATTTTAACCATCTTTTCAAAACTGTAAAAATGACGCTTCTGAACTCACGGATGGCACGGACATCATCTACGACAGTAATTTTAAAACCGATAATGTCAATTGTGACATCAATGATGATGTCATAATTGATTTTGACCGTCTTTTCGAAACTGTAAAATTGACGCTTCTGAACTCACGGATGGCACGGACATCATCTACGACAGTAATTTTAAAACCGATAATGTCAATTGTGACATCACTGATGATGTCATAATTGATTTTGACCATCTTTTCAAAACTGTAAAATTGATGCTTCTGAACTCACGGATGGCACAGACATCATCTACGACAGTAATTTTAAAACCGATTATGTCAATTGTGACATCACTGATGATGTCATAATTGATTTTAACCATCTTTTCAAAACTGTAAAATTGACGCTTCTGAACTCACGGATGGCACGGACATCATCTACGACAGTAATTTTAAAACCGATAATGTCAATTGTGACATCACTGATGATGTCATAATTGATTTTGACCGTCTTTTCGAAACTGTAAAATTGACGCTTCTGAACTCACGGATGGCACGGACATCATCTACGACAGTAATTTTAAAACCGATTATGTCAATTGTTACATCACTGATGATGTTATAATTGATTTTAACCATCTTTTCAAAACTGTAAAATTGACGCTTCTGAACTCACGGATGGCACGGACATCATCTACGACAGTAATTTTAAAACCGATAATGTCAATTGTAACATCACTGATGATGTCATAATTGATTTTGACCATCTTTTCAAAATTGTAAAATTGATGCTTCTGAATTCACGTATGGCACAGACATCATCTACGACAGTAATTTTAAAACCGATTATGTCAATTGTGACATCACTGATGATGTCATAATTGATTTTGACCGTCTTTTCGAAACTGTAAAATTGACGCTTCTGAACTCACGGATGGCACGGACATCATCTACGACAGGAATTTTAAAACCGATAATGTCAATTGTGACATCACTGATGATGTCATAATTGATTTTGACCGTCTTTTCGAAACTGTAAAATTGACGCTTCTGAACTCACGGATGGCAGGGACATCATCTACGACAGTAATTTTAAAACCGATAATGTCAATTGTGACATCACTGATGATGTCATAATTGATTTTTACCGTCTTTTCGAAACTGTAAATTTGACGCTTCTGAACTCACGGATGGCACGGACATCATCTACGACAGTAATTTTAAAACCGATTATGTCAATTGTGACATCACTGATGATGTCATAATTGATTTTAACCATCTTTTCAAAACTGTAAAATTGACGCTTCTGAACTCACGGATGGCACGGACATCATCTACGACAGTAATTTTAAAACCGATAATGTCAATTGTGACATCACTGATGATGTCATAATTGATTTTGACCGTCTTTTCGAAACTGTAAAATTGACGCTTCTGAACTCACGAATGGCACGGACATCATCTACGACAGTAATTTTAAAACCGATAATGTCAATTGTGACATCACTGATGATGTCATAATTGATTTTGACCGTCTTTTCGAAACTGTAAAATTGACGCTTCTGAACTCACGAATGGCACGGACATCATCTACGACAGTAATTTTAAAACCGATAATGTCAATTGTGACATCACTGATGATGTCATAATTGATTTTGACCGTCTTTTCGAAACTGTAAAATTGACGCTTCTGAACTCACGGATTGCACGGACATCATCTACGACAGTAATTTTAAAACCGATAATGTCAATTGTGACATCACTGATGATGTTATAATTGATTTTAACCATCTTTTCAAAACTGTAAAATTGACGCTTCTGAACTCACGGATGGCACAGACATCATCTACGACAGTAATTTTAAAACCGATTATGTCAATTGTGACATCACTGATGATGTCATAATTGATTTTGACCGTCTTTTCGAAACTGTAAAATTGACGCTTCTGAACTCACGGATGGCACGGACATCATCTATGACAGTAATTTTGAAACCGATAATGTCAATTGTGACATCACTGATGATGTCATAATTGATTTTGACCGTCTTTTCGAAACTGTAAAATTGACGCTTCTGAACTCACGGATGGCACGGACATCATCTACGACAGTAATTTTAAAACCGATTATGTCAATTGTGACATCACTGATGATGTCATAATTGATTTTAACCATCTTTTCGAAACTGTAAAATTGACGCTTCTGAACTCACGGATGGCACGGACATCATCTACGACAGTAATTTTAAAACCGATAATGTCAATTGTGACATCACTGATGATGTCATAATTGATTTTGACCGTCTTTTCGAAACTGTAAAATTTACGCTTCTGAACTCACGAATGGCACGGACATCATCTACGACAGTAATTTTAAAACCGATAATGTCAATTGTGACATCACTGATGATGTCATAATTGATTTTGACCGTCTTTTCGAAACTGTAAAATTGACGCTTCTGAACTCACGGATGGCACGGACATCATCTATGACAGTAATTTTAAAACCGATAATGTCAATTGTGACATCACTGATGATGTCATAATTGATTTTGACCGTCTTTTCGAAACTGTAAAATTGACGCTTCTGAACTCACGGATGGCACGGACTTCATCTACGACAGTAATTTTAAAACCGATTATGTCAATTGTGACATCACTGATGATGTCATAATTGATTTTAACCATCTTTTCGAAACTGTAAAATTGACGCTTCTGAACTCACGGATGGCACGGACATCATCTACGACAGTAATTTTAAAACCGATAATGTCAATTGTGACATCACTATGATGTCATAATTGATTTTAACCATCTTTTCAAAACTGAAAAAATTGACGCTTCTGAACTCACGGATGGCACGGACATAATCTACGACAGTAATTTTAAAACCGATAATGTCAATTGTGACATCACTGATGATGTCATAATTGATTTTGACCATCTTTTCAAAACTGTAAAATTGATGCTTCTGAACTCACGGATGGCACAGACATCATCTACGACAGTAATTTCAAAACCGATTATGTCAATTGTGACATCACTGATGATGTCATAATTGATTTTGACCGTCTTTTCGAAACTGTAAAATTGACGCTTCTGAACTCACGGATGGCACGGACATCATCTACGACAGTAATTTTAAAACCGATAATGTCAATTGTGAGATCACTGATGATGTCATAATTGATTTTGACCGTCTTTTCGAAACTGTAAAATTGACGCTTCTGAACTCACGGATGGCACGGACATCATCTACGACAGTAATTTTAAAACCGATAATGTCAATTGTGACATCACTGATGATGTCATAATTGATTTTTACCGTCTTTTCGAAACTGTAAATTTGACGCTTCTGAACTCACGGATGGCACGGACATCATCTACGACAGTAATTTTAAAACCGATTATGTCAATTGTGACATCACTGATGATGTCATAATTGATTTTAACCATCTTTTCAAAACTGTAAAATTGACGCTTCTGAACTCACGGATGGCACGGACATCATCTACGACAGTAATTTTAAAACCGATAATGTCAATTGTGACATCACTGATGATGTCATAATTGATTTTGTCCGTCTTTTCGAAACTGTAAAATTGACGCTTCTGAACTCACGAATGGCACGGACATCATCTACGACAGTAATTTTAAAACCGATAATGTCAATTGTGACATCACTGATGATGTCATAATTGATTTTGACCATCTTTTCGAAACTGTAAAATTGACGCTTCTGAACTCACGAATGGCACGGACATCATCTACGACAGTAATTTTAAAACCGATAATGTCAATTGTGACATCACTGATGATGTCATAATCGATTTTGACCGTCTTTTCGAAACTGTAAAATTGACGCTTCTGAACTCACGGATTGCACGGACATCATCTACGACAGTAATTTTAAAACCGATAATGTCAATTGTGACATCACTGATGATGTCATAATTGATTTTAACCATCTTTTCAAAACTGTAAAATTGACGCTTCTGAACTCACGGATGGCACGGACATCATCTACGACAGTAATTTTAAAACCGATAATGTCAATTGTGACATTACTGATGATGTCATAATTGATTTTGACCGTCTTTTCGAAACTGTAAAATTGACGCTTCTGAACTCACGGATGGCACGGACATCATCTACGACAGTAATTTTAAAACCGATTATGTCAATTGTGACATCACTGATGATGTCATAATTGATTTTAAACATCTTTTCAAAACTGTAAAATTGACGCTTCTGAACTCACGGATGGCACGGACATCATCTACGACAGTAATTTTAAAACCGATAATGTCAATTGTGACATCACTGATGATGTCATAATTGATTTTGACCATCTTTTCAAAACTGTAAAATTGATGCTTCTGAACTCACGGATGGCACAGACATCATCTACGACAGTAATTTTAAAACCGATTATGTCAATTGTGACATCACTGATGATGTCATAATTGATTTTGACCGTCTTTTCGAAACTGTAAAATTGACGCTTCTGAACTCACGGATGGCACGGACATCATCTACGACAGTAATTTTAAAACCGATAATGTCAATTGTGACATCACTGATGATGTCATAATTGATTTTGACCGTCTTTTCGAAACTGTAAAATTGACGCTTCTGAACTCACGGATGGCACGGACATCATCTACGACAGTAATTTTAAAACCGATAATGTCAATTGTGACATCACTGATGATGTCATAATTGATTTTTACCGTCTTTTCGAAACTGTAAATTTGACGCTTCTGAACTCACGGATGGCACGGACATCATCTACGACAGTAATTTTAAAACCGATTATGTCAATTGTGACATCACTGATGATGTCATAATTGATTTTAACCATCTTTTCAAAACTGTAAAATTGACGCTTCTGAACTCACGGATGGCACGGACATAATCTACGACAGTAATTTTAAAACCGATAATGTCAATTGTGACATCACTGATGATGTCATAATTGATTTTTACCGTCTTTTCGAAACTGTAAATTTGACGCTTCTGAACTCACGGATGGCACGGACATCATCTACGACAGTAATTTTAAAACCGATTATGTCAATTGTGACATCACTGATGATGTCATAATTGATTTTAACCATCTTTTCAAAACTGTAAAATTGACGCTTCTGAACTCACGGATGGCACGGACATCATCTACGACAGTAATTTTAAAACCGATAATGTCAATTGTGACATCACTGATGATGTCATAATTGATTTTGACCATCTTTTCAAAACTGTAAAATTGATGCTTCTGAACTCACGGATGGCATGGACATCATCTACGACAGTAATTTTAAAACCGATTATGTCAATTGTGACATCACTGATGATGTCATAATTGATTTTAACCATCTTTTCAAAACTGAAAAAATTGACGCTTCTGAACTCACGGATGGCACGGACATAATCTACGACAGTAATTTTAAAACCGATAATGTCAATTGTGACATCACTGATGATGTCATAATTGATTTTGACCATCTTTTCAAAACTGTAAAATTGACGCTTCTGAACTCACGGATGGCACGGACATAATCTACGACAGTAATTTTAAAACCGATAATATCAATTGTGACATCACTGATGATGTCATAATTGATTTTGACCGTCTTTTTGAAACTGTAAAATTGACGCTTCTGAACTCACGGATGGCACGGACATCATCTACGACAGTAATTTTAAAACCGATAATGTCAATTGTGACATCACTGATGATGTCATAATTGATTTTGACCGTCTTTTCGAAACTGTAAAATTGACGCTTCTGAACTCACGGATGGCACAGACATCATCTACGACAGTAATTTTAAAACCGATTATGTCAATTGTGACATCACTGATGATGTCATAATTGATTTTAACCATCTTTTCAAAACTGTAAAATTGACGCTTCTGAACTCACGGATGGCACGGACATCATCTACGACAGTAATTTTAAAACCGATAATGTCAATTGTGACATCACTGATGATGTCATAATTGATTTTGACCGTCTTTTCGAAACTGTAAAATTGACGCTTCTGAACTCACGAATGGCACGGACATCATCTACGACAGTAATTTTAAAACCGATAATGTCAATTGTGACATCACTGATGATGTCATAATTGATTTTGACCGTCTTTTCGAAACTGTAAAATTGACGCTTCTGAACTCACGAATGGCACGGACATCATCTACGACAGTAATTTTAAAACCGATAATGTCAATTGTGACATCACTGATGATGTCATAATTGATTTTGACCGTCTTTTCGAAACTGTAAAATTGACGCTTCTGAACTCACGGATTGCACGGACATCATCTACGACAGTAATTTTAAAACCGATAATGTCAATTGTGACATCACTGATGATGTTATAATTGATTTTAACCATCTTTTCAAAACTGTAAAATTGACGCTTCTGAACTCACGGATGGCACGGACATCATCTACGACAGTAATTTTAAAACCGATAATGTCAATTGTGACATCACTGATGATGTCATAATTGATTTTGTCCGTCTTTTCGAAACTGTAAAATTGACGCTTCTGAACTCACGAATGGCACGGACATCATCTACGACAGTAATTTTAAAACCGATAATGTCAATTGTGACATCACTGATGATGTCATAATTGATTTTGACCATCTTTTCGAAACTGTAAAATTGACGCTTCTGAACTCACGGATGGCACGGACATCATCTACGACAGTAATTTTAAAACCGATAATGTCAATTGTGACATCACTGATGATGTCATAATTGATTTTGTCCGTCTTTTCGAAACTGTAAAATTGACGCTTCTGAACTCACGAATGGCACGGACATCATCTACGACAGTAATTTTAAAACCGATAATGTCAATTGTGACATCACTGATGATGTCATAATTGATTTTGACCATCTTTTCGAAACTGTAAAATTGACGCTTCTGAACTCACGAATGGCACGGACATCATCTACGACAGTAATTTTAAAACCGATAATGTCAATTGTGACATCACTGATGATGTCATAATCGATTTTGACCGTCTTTTCGAAACTGTAAAATTGACGCTTCTGAACTCACGGATTGCACGGACATCATCTACGACAGTAATTTTAAAACCGATAATGTCAATTGTGACATCACTGATGATGTCATAATTGATTTTAACCATCTTTTCAAAACTGTAAAATTGACGCTTCTGAACTCACGGATGGCACGGACATCATCTACGACAGTAATTTTAAAACCGATAATGTCAATTGTGACATTACTGATGATGTCATAATTGATTTTGACCGTCTTTTCGAAACTGTAAAATTGACGCTTCTGAACTCACGGATGGCACGGACATCATCTACGACAGTAATTTTAAAACCGATTATGTCAATTGTGACATCACTGATGATGTCATAATTGATTTTAAACATCTTTTCAAAACTGTAAAATTGACGCTTCTGAACTCACGGATGGCACGGACATCATCTACGACAGTAATTTTAAAACCGATAATGTCAATTGTGACATCACTGATGATGTCATAATTGATTTTGACCATCTTTTCAAAACTGTAAAATTGATGCTTCTGAACTCACGGATGGCACAGACATCATCTACGACAGTAATTTTAAAACCGATTATGTCAATTGTGACATCACTGATGATGTCATAATTGATTTTGACCGTCTTTTCGAAACTGTAAAATTGACGCTTCTGAACTCACGGATGGCACGGACATCATCTACGACAGTAATTTTAAAACCGATAATGTCAATTGTGACATCACTGATGATGTCATAATTGATTTTGACCGTCTTTTCGAAACTGTAAAATTGACGCTTCTGAACTCACGGATGGCACGGACATCATCTACGACAGTAATTTTAAAACCGATAATGTCAATTGTGACATCACTGATGATGTCATAATTGATTTTTACCGTCTTTTCGAAACTGTAAATTTGACGCTTCTGAACTCACGGATGGCACGGACATCATCTACGACAGTAATTTTAAAACCGATTATGTCAATTGTGACATCACTGATGATGTCATAATTGATTTTAACCATCTTTTCAAAACTGTAAAATTGACGCTTCTGAACTCACGGATGGCACGGACATAATCTACGACAGTAATTTTAAAACCGATAATGTCAATTGTGACATCACTGATGATGTCATAATTGATTTTTACCGTCTTTTCGAAACTGTAAATTTGACGCTTCTGAACTCACGGATGGCACGGACATCATCTACGACAGTAATTTTAAAACCGATTATGTCAATTGTGACATCACTGATGATGTCATAATTGATTTTAACCATCTTTTCAAAACTGTAAAATTGACGCTTCTGAACTCACGGATGGCACGGACATCATCTACGACAGTAATTTTAAAACCGATAATGTCAATTGTGACATCACTGATGATGTCATAATTGATTTTGACCATCTTTTCAAAACTGTAAAATTGATGCTTCTGAACTCACGGATGGCATGGACATCATCTACGACAGTAATTTTAAAACCGATTATGTCAATTGTGACATCACTGATGATGTCATAATTGATTTTAACCATCTTTTCAAAACTGAAAAAATTGACGCTTCTGAACTCACGGATGGCACGGACATAATCTACGACAGTAATTTTAAAACCGATAATGTCAATTGTGACATCACTGATGATGTCATAATTGATTTTGACCATCTTTTCAAAACTGTAAAATTGACGCTTCTGAACTCACGGATGGCACGGACATAATCTACGACAGTAATTTTAAAACCGATAATATCAATTGTGACATCACTGATGATGTCATAATTGATTTTGACCGTCTTTTTGAAACTGTAAAATTGACGCTTCTGAACTCACGGATGGCACGGACATCATCTACGACAGTAATTTTAAAACCGATAATGTCAATTGTGACATCACTGATGATGTCATAATTGATTTTGACCGTCTTTTCGAAACTGTAAAATTGACGCTTCTGAACTCACGGATGGCACAGACATCATCTACGACAGTAATTTTAAAACCGATTATGTCAATTGTGACATCACTGATGATGTCATAATTGATTTTAACCATCTTTTCAAAACTGTAAAATTGACGCTTCTGAACTCACGGATGGCACGGACATCATCTACGACAGTAATTTTAAAACCGATAATGTCAATTGTGACATCACTGATGATGTCATAATTGATTTTGACCGTCTTTTCGAAACTGTAAAATTGACGCTTCTGAACTCACGAATGGCACGGACATCATCTACGACAGTAATTTTAAAACCGATAATGTCAATTGTGACATCACTGATGATGTCATAATTGATTTTGACCGTCTTTTCGAAACTGTAAAATTGACGCTTCTGAACTCACGAATGGCACGGACATCATCTACGACAGTAATTTTAAAACCGATAATGTCAATTGTGACATCACTGATGATGTCATAATTGATTTTGACCGTCTTTTCGAAACTGTAAAATTGACGCTTCTGAACTCACGGATTGCACGGACATCATCTACGACAGTAATTTTAAAACCGATAATGTCAATTGTGACATCACTGATGATGTTATAATTGATTTTAACCATCTTTTCAAAACTGTAAAATTGACGCTTCTGAACTCACGGATGGCACAGACATCATCTACGACAGTAATTTTAAAACCGATTATGTCAATTGTGACATCACTGATGATGTCATAATTGATTTTGACCGTCTTTTCGAAACTGTAAAATTGACGCTTCTGAACTCACGGATGGCACGGACATCATCTATGACAGTAATTTTGAAACCGATAATGTCAATTGTGACATCACTGATGATGTCATAATTGATTTTGACCGTCTTTTCGAAACTGTAAAATTGACGCTTCTGAACTCACGGATGGCACGGACATCATCTACGACAGTAATTTTAAAACCGATTATGTCAATTGTGACATCACTGATGATGTCATAATTGATTTTAACCATCTTTTCGAAACTGTAAAATTGACGCTTCTGAACTCACGGATGGCACGGACATCATCTACGACAGTAATTTTAAAACCGATAATGTCAATTGTGACATCACTGATGATGTCATAATTGATTTTGACCGTCTTTTCGAAACTGTAAAATTTACGCTTCTGAACTCACGAATGGCACGGACATCATCTACGACAGTAATTTTAAAACCGATAATGTCAATTGTGACATCACTGATGATGTCATAATTGATTTTGACCGTCTTTTCGAAACTGTAAAATTGACGCTTCTGAACTCACGGATGGCACGGACATCATCTATGACAGTAATTTTAAAACCGATAATGTCAATTGTGACATCACTGATGATGTCATAATTGATTTTGACCGTCTTTTCGAAACTGTAAAATTGACGCTTCTGAACTCACGGATGGCACGGACTTCATCTACGACAGTAATTTTAAAACCGATTATGTCAATTGTGACATCACTGATGATGTCATAATTGATTTTAACCATCTTTTCGAAACTGTAAAATTGACGCTTCTGAACTCACGGATGGCACGGACATCATCTACGACAGTAATTTTAAAACCGATAATGTCAATTGTGACATCACTATGATGTCATAATTGATTTTAACCATCTTTTCAAAACTGAAAAAATTGACGCTTCTGAACTCACGGATGGCACGGACATAATCTACGACAGTAATTTTAAAACCGATAATGTCAATTGTGACATCACTGATGATGTCATAATTGATTTTGACCATCTTTTCAAAACTGTAAAATTGATGCTTCTGAACTCACGGATGGCACAGACATCATCTACGACAGTAATTTCAAAACCGATTATGTCAATTGTGACATCACTGATGATGTCATAATTGATTTTGACCGTCTTTTCGAAACTGTAAAATTGACGCTTCTGAACTCACGGATGGCACGGACATCATCTACGACAGTAATTTTAAAACCGATAATGTCAATTGTGAGATCACTGATGATGTCATAATTGATTTTGACCGTCTTTTCGAAACTGTAAAATTGACGCTTCTGAACTCACGGATGGCACGGACATCATCTACGACAGTAATTTTAAAACCGATAATGTCAATTGTGACATCACTGATGATGTCATAATTGATTTTTACCGTCTTTTCGAAACTGTAAATTTGACGCTTCTGAACTCACGGATGGCACGGACATCATCTACGACAGTAATTTTAAAACCGATTATGTCAATTGTGACATCACTGATGATGTCATAATTGATTTTAACCATCTTTTCAAAACTGTAAAATTGACGCTTCTGAACTCACGGATGGCACGGACATCATCTACGACAGTAATTTTAAAACCGATAATGTCAATTGTGACATCACTGATGATGTCATAATTGATTTTGTCCGTCTTTTCGAAACTGTAAAATTGACGCTTCTGAACTCACGAATGGCACGGACATCATCTACGACAGTAATTTTAAAACCGATAATGTCAATTGTGACATCACTGATGATGTCATAATTGATTTTGACCATCTTTTCGAAACTGTAAAATTGACGCTTCTGAACTCACGAATGGCACGGACATCATCTACGACAGTAATTTTAAAACCGATAATGTCAATTGTGACATCACTGATGATGTCATAATCGATTTTGACCGTCTTTTCGAAACTGTAAAATTGACGCTTCTGAACTCACGGATTGCACGGACATCATCTACGACAGTAATTTTAAAACCGATAATGTCAATTGTGACATCACTGATGATGTCATAATTGATTTTAACCATCTTTTCAAAACTGTAAAATTGACGCTTCTGAACTCACGGATGGCACGGACATCATCTACGACAGTAATTTTAAAACCGATAATGTCAATTGTGACATTACTGATGATGTCATAATTGATTTTGACCGTCTTTTCGAAACTGTAAAATTGACGCTTCTGAACTCACGGATGGCACGGACATCATCTACGACAGTAATTTTAAAACCGATTATGTCAATTGTGACATCACTGATGATGTCATAATTGATTTTAAACATCTTTTCAAAACTGTAAAATTGACGCTTCTGAACTCACGGATGGCACGGACATCATCTACGACAGTAATTTTAAAACCGATAATGTCAATTGTGACATCACTGATGATGTCATAATTGATTTTGACCATCTTTTCAAAACTGTAAAATTGATGCTTCTGAACTCACGGATGGCACAGACATCATCTACGACAGTCATTTTAAAACCGATTATGTCAATTGTGACATCACTGATGATGTCATAATTGATTTTGACCGTCTTTTCGAAACTGTAAAATTGACGCTTCTGAACTCACGGATGGCACGGACATCATCTACGACAGTAATTTTAAAACCGATAATGTCAATTGTGACATCACTGATGATGTCATAATTGATTTTGACCGTCTTTTCGAAACTGTAAAATTGACGCTTCTGAACTCACGGATGGCACGGACATCATCTACGACAGTAATTTTAAAACCGATAATGTCAATTGTGACATCACTGATGATGTCATAATTGATTTTTACCGTCTTTTCGAAACTGTAAATTTGACGCTTCTGAACTCACGGATGGCACGGACATCATCTACGACAGTAATTTTAAAACCGATTATGTCAATTGTGACATCACTGATGATGTCATAATTGATTTTAACCATCTTTTCAAAACTGTAAAATTGACGCTTCTGAACTCACGGATGGCACGGACATAATCTACGACAGTAATTTTAAAACCGATAATGTCAATTGTGACATCACTGATGATGTCATAATTGATTTTTACCGTCTTTTCGAAACTGTAAATTTGACGCTTCTGAACTCACGGATGGCACGGACATCATCTACGACAGTAATTTTAAAACCGATTATGTCAATTGTGACATCACTGATGATGTCATAATTGATTTTAACCATCTTTTCAAAACTGTAAAATTGACGCTTCTGAACTCACGGATGGCACGGACATCATCTACGACAGTAATTTTAAAACCGATAATGTCAATTGTGACATCACTGATGATGTCATAATTGATTTTGACCATCTTTTCAAAACTGTAAAATTGATGCTTCTGAACTCACGGATGGCATGGACATCATCTACGACAGTAATTTTAAAACCGATTATGTCAATTGTGACATCACTGATGATGTCATAATTGATTTTAACCATCTTTTCAAAACTGAAAAAATTGACGCTTCTGAACTCACGGATGGCACGGACATAATCTACGACAGTAATTTTAAAACCGATAATGTCAATTGTGACATCACTGATGATGTCATAATTGATTTTGACCATCTTTTCAAAACTGTAAAATTGACGCTTCTGAACTCACGGATGGCACGGACATAATCTACGACAGTAATTTTAAAACCGATAATATCAATTGTGACATCACTGATGATGTCATAATTGATTTTGACCGTCTTTTTGAAACTGTAAAATTGACGCTTCTGAACTCACGGATGGCACGGACATCATCTACGACAGTAATTTTAAAACCGATAATGTCAATTGTGACATCACTGATGATGTCATAATTGATTTTGACCGTCTTTTCGAAACTGTAAAATTGACGCTTCTGAACTCACGGATGGCACAGACATCATCTACGACAGTAATTTTAAAACCGATTATGTCAATTGTGACATCACTGATGATGTCATAATTGATTTTAACCATCTTTTCAAAACTGTAAAATTGACGCTTCTGAACTCACGGATGGCACGGACATCATCTACGACAGTAATTTTAAAACCGATAATGTCAATTGTGACATCACTGATGATGTCATAATTGATTTTGACCATCTTTTCAAAACTGTAAAATTGATGCTTCTGAACTCACGGATGGCACAGACATCATCTACGACAGTAATTTTAAAACCGATTATGTCAATTGTGACATCACTGATGATGTCATAATTGATTTTGACCGTCTTTTCGAAACTGTAAAATTGACGCTTCTGAACTCACGGATGGCACGGACATCATCTATGACAGTAATTTTGAAACCGATAATGTCAATTGTGACATCACTGATGATGTCATAATTGATTTTGACCGTCTTTTCGAAACTGTAAAATTGACGCTTCTGAACTCACGGATGGCACGGACATCATCTACGACAGTAATTTTAAAACCGATTATGTCAATTGTGACATCACTGATGATGTCATAATTGATTTTAACCATCTTTTCGAAACTGTAAAATTGACGCTTCTGAACTCACGGATGGCACGGACATCATCTACGACAGTAATTTTAAAACCGATAATGTCAATTGTGACATCACTGATGATGTCATAATTGATTTTGACCGTCTTTTCGAAACTGTAAAATTTACGCTTCTGAACTCACGAATGGCACGGACATCATCTACGACAGTAATTTTAAAACCGATAATGTCAATTGTGACATCACTGATGATGTCATAATTGATTTTGACCGTCTTTTCGAAACTGTAAAATTGACGCTTCTGAACTCACGGATGGCACGGACATCATCTATGACAGTAATTTTAAAACCGATAATGTCAATTGTGACATCACTGATGATGTCATAATTGATTTTGACCGTCTTTTCGAAACTGTAAAATTGACGCTTCTGAACTCACGGATGGCACAGACTTCATCTACGACAGTAATTTTAAAACCGATTATGTCAATTGTGACATCACTGATGATGTCATAATTGATTTTAACCATCTTTTCGAAACTGTAAAATTGACGCTTCTGAACTCACGGATGGCACGGACATCATCTACGACAGTAATTTTAAAACCGATAATGTCAATTGTGACATCACTATGATGTCATAATTGATTTTAACCATCTTTTCAAAACTGAAAAAATTGACGCTTCTGAACTCACGGATGGCACGGACATAATCTACGACAGTAATTTTAAAACCGATAATGTCAATTGTGACATCACTGATGATGTCATAATTGATTTTTACCGTCTTTTCGAAACTGTAAATTTGACGCTTCTGAACTCACGGATGGCACGGACATCATCTACGACAGTAATTTTAAAACCGATTATGTCAATTGTGACATCACTGATGATGTCATAATTGATTTTAACCATCTTTTCAAAACTGTAAAATTGACGCTTCTGAACTCACGGATGGCACGGACATCATCTACGACAGTAATTTTAAAACCGATAATGTCAATTGTGACATCACTGATGATGTCATAATTGATTTTGACCATCTTTTCAAAACTGTAAAATTGATGCTTCTGAACTCACGGATGGCATGGACATCATCTACGACAGTAATTTTAAAACCGATTATGTCAATTGTGACATCACTGATGATGTCATAATTGATTTTAACCATCTTTTCAAAACTGAAAAAATTGACGCTTCTGAACTCACGGATGGCACGGACATAATCTACGACAGTAATTTTAAAACCGATAATGTCAATTGTGACATCACTGATGATGTCATAATTGATTTTGACCATCTTTTCAAAACTGTAAAATTGACGCTTCTGAACTCACGGATGGCACGGACATAATCTACGACAGTAATTTTAAAACCGATAATATCAATTGTGACATCACTGATGATGTCATAATTGATTTTGACCGTCTTTTTGAAACTGTAAAATTGACGCTTCTGAACTCACGGATGGCACGGACATCATCTACGACAGTAATTTTAAAACCGATAATGTCAATTGTGACATCACTGATGATGTCATAATTGATTTTGACCGTCTTTTCGAAACTGTAAAATTGACGCTTCTGAACTCACGGATGGCACGGACATCATCTACGACAGTAATTTTAAAACCGATTATGTCAATTGTGACATCACTGATGATGTCATAATTGATTTTAACTGTCTTTTCAAAACTGTAAAATTGACGCTTCTGAACTCACGGATGGCACGGACATAATCTACGACAGTAATTTTAAAACCGATAATGTCAATTGTGACATCACTGATGATGTCATAATTGATTTTGACCATCTTTTCAAAACTGTAAAATTGATGCTTCTGAACTCACGGATGGCACAGACATCATCTACGACAGTAATTTTAAAACCGATTATGTCAATTGTGACATCACTGATGATGTCATAATTGATTTTGACCGTCTTTTCGAAACTGTAAAATTGACGCTTCTGAACTCACGGATGGCACGGACATCATCTATGACAGTAATTTTGAAACCGATAATGTCAATTGTGACATCACTGATGATGTCATAATTGATTTTGACCGTCTTTTCGAAACTGTAAAATTGACGCTTCTGAACTCACGGATGGCACGGACATCATCTACGACAGTAATTTTAAAACCGATTATGTCAATTGTGACATCACTGATGATGTCATAATTGATTTTAACCATCTTTTCGAAACTGTAAAATTGACGCTTCTGAACTCACGGATGGCACGGACATCATCTACGACAGTAATTTTAAAACCGATAATGTCAATTGTGACATCACTGATGATGTCATAATTGATTTTGACCGTCTTTTCGAAACTGTAAAATTTACGCTTCTGAACTCACGAATGGCACGGACATCATCTACGACAGTAATTTTAAAACCGATAATGTCAATTGTGACATCACTGATGATGTCATAATTGATTTTGACCGTCTTTTCGAAACTGTAAAATTGACGCTTCTGAACTCACGGATGGCACGGACATCATCTATGACAGTAATTTTAAAACCGATAATGTCAATTGTGACATCACTGATGATGTCATAATTGATTTTGACCGTCTTTTCGAAACTGTAAAATTGACGCTTCTGAACTCACGGATGGCACGGACTTCATCTACGACAGTAATTTTAAAACCGATTATGTCAATTGTGACATCACTGATGATGTCATAATTGATTTTAACCATCTTTTCGAAACTGTAAAATTGACGCTTCTGAACTCACGGATGGCACGGACATCATCTACGACAGTAATTTTAAAACCGATAATGTCAATTGTGACATCACTATGATGTCATAATTGATTTTAACCATCTTTTCAAAACTGAAAAAATTGACGCTTCTGAACTCACGGATGGCACGGACATAATCTACGACAGTAATTTTAAAACCGATAATGTCAATTGTGACATCACTGATGATGTCATAATTGATTTTGACCATCTTTTCAAAACTGTAAAATTGATGCTTCTGAACTCACGGATGGCACAGACATCATCTACGACAGTAATTTTAAAACCGATTATGTCAATTGTGACATCACTGATGATGTCATAATTGATTTTGACCGTCTTTTCGAAACTGTAAAATTGACGCTTCTGAACTCACGGATGGCACGGACATCATCTACGACAGTAATTTTAAAACCGATAATGTCAATTGTGAGATCACTGATGATGTCATAATTGATTTTGACCGTCTTTTCGAAACTGTAAAATTGACGCTTCTGAACTCACGGATGGCACGGACATCATCTACGACAGTAATTTTAAAACCGATAATGTCAATTGTGACATCACTGATGATGTCATAATTGATTTTTACCGTCTTTTCGAAACTGTAAATTTGACGCTTCTGAACTCACGGATGGCACGGACATCATCTACGACAGTAATTTTAAAACCGATTATGTCAATTGTGACATCACTGATGATGTCATAATTGATTTTAACCATCTTTTCAAAACTGTAAAATTGACGCTTCTGAACTCACGGATGGCACGGACATCATCTACGACAGTAATTTTAAAACCGATAATGTCAATTGTGACATCACTGATGATGTCATAATTGATTTTGTCCGTCTTTTCGAAACTGTAAAATTGACGCTTCTGAACTCACGAATGGCACGGACATCATCTACGACAGTAATTTTAAAACCGATAATGTCAATTGTGACATCACTGATGATGTCATAATTGATTTTGACCATCTTTTCGAAACTGTAAAATTGACGCTTCTGAACTCACGAATGGCACGGACATCATCTACGACAGTAATTTTAAAACCGATAATGTCAATTGTGACATCACTGATGATGTCATAATTGATTTTGACCGTCTTTTCGAAACTGTAAAATTGACGCTTCTGAACTCACGGATTGCACGGACATCATCTACGACAGTAATTTTAAAACCGATAATGTCAATTGTGACATCACTGATGATGTCATAATTGATTTTAACCATCTTTTCAAAACTGTAAAATTGACGCTTCTGAACTCACGGATGGCACGGACATCATCTACGACAGTAATTTTAAAACCGATAATGTCAATTGTGACATTACTGATGATGTCATAATTGATTTTGACCGTCTTTTCGAAACTGTAAAATTGACGCTTCTGAACTCACGGATGGCACGGACATCATCTACGACAGTAATTTTAAAACCGATTATGTCAATTGTGACATCACTGATGATGTCATAATTGATTTTAAACATCTTTTCAAAACTGTAAAATTGACGCTTCTGAACTCACGGATGGCACGGACATCATCTACGACAGTAATTTTAAAACCGATAATGTCAATTGTGACATCACTGATGATGTCATAATTGATTTTGACCATCTTTTCAAAACTGTAAAATTGATGCTTCTGAACTCACGGATGGCACAGACATCATCTACGACAGTAATTTTAAAACCGATTATGTCAATTGTGACATCACTGATGATGTCATAATTGATTTTGACCGTCTTTTCGAAACTGTAAAATTGACGCTTCTGAACTCACGGATGGCACGGACATCATCTACGACAGTAATTTTAAAACCGATAATGTCAATTGTGACATCACTGATGATGTCATAATTGATTTTGACCGTCTTTTCGAAACTGTAAAATTGACGCTTCTGAACTCACGGATGGCACGGACATCATCTACGACAGTAATTTTAAAACCGATAATGTCAATTGTGACATCACTGATGATGTCATAATTGATTTTTACCGTCTTTTCGAAACTGTAAATTTGACGCTTCTGAACTCACGGATGGCACGGACATCATCTACGACAGTAATTTTAAAACCGATTATGTCAATTGTGACATCACTGATGATGTCATAATTGATTTTAACCATCTTTTCAAAACTGTAAAATTGACGCTTCTGAACTCACGGATGGCACGGACATAATCTACGACAGTAATTTTAAAACCGATAATGTCAATTGTGACATCACTGATGATGTCATAATTGATTTTTACCGTCTTTTCGAAACTGTAAATTTGACGCTTCTGAACTCACGGATGGCACGGACATCATCTACGACAGTAATTTTAAAACCGATTATGTCAATTGTGACATCACTGATGATGTCATAATTGATTTTAACCATCTTTTCAAAACTGTAAAATTGACGCTTCTGAACTCACGGATGGCACGGACATCATCTACGACAGTAATTTTAAAACCGATAATGTCAATTGTGACATCACTGATGATGTCATAATTGATTTTGACCATCTTTTTAAAACTGTAAAATTGATGCTTCTGAACTCACGGATGGCATGGACATCATCTACGACAGTAATTTTAAAACCGATTATGTCAATTGTGACATCACTGATGATGTCATAATTGATTTTAACCATCTTTTCAAAACTGAAAAAATTGACGCTTCTGAACTCACGGATGGCACGGACATAATCTACGACAGTAATTTTAAAACCGATAATGTCAATTGTGACATCACTGATGATGTCATAATTGATTTTGACCATCTTTTCAAAACTGTAAAATTGACGCTTCTGAACTCACGGATGGCACGGACATAATCTACGACAGTAATTTTAAAACCGATAATATCAATTGTGACATCACTGATGATGTCATAATTGATTTTGACCGTCTTTTTGAAACTGTAAAATTGACGCTTCTGAACTCACGGATGGCACGGACATCATCTACGACAGTAATTTTAAAACCGATAATGTCAATTGTGACATCACTGATGATGTCATAATTGATTTTGACCGTCTTTTCGAAACTGTAAAATTGACGCTTCTGAACTCACGGATGGCACAGACATCATCTACGACAGTAATTTTAAAACCGATTATGTCAATTGTGACATCACTGATGATGTCATAATTGATTTTAACCATCTTTTCAAAACTGTAAAATTGACGCTTCTGAACTCACGGATGGCACGGACATCATCTACGACAGTAATTTTAAAACCGATAATGTCAATTGTGACATCACTGATGATGTCATAATTGATTTTGACCGTCTTTTCGAAACTGTAAAATTGACGCTTCTGAACTCACGGATGGCACGGACATCATCTATGACAGTAATTTTGAAACCGATAATGTCAATTGTGACATCACTGATGATGTCATAATTGATTTTGACCGTCTTTTCGAAACTGTAAAATTGACGCTTCTGAACTCACGGATGGCACGGACATCATCTACGACAGTAATTTTAAAACCGATTATGTCAATTGTGACATCACTGATGATGTCATAATTGATTTTAACCATCTTTTCGAAACTGTAAAATTGACGCTTCTGAACTCACGGATGGCACGGACATCATCTACGACAGTAATTTTAAAACCGATAATGTCAATTGTGACATCACTGATGATGTCATAATTGATTTTGACCGTCTTTTCGAAACTGTAAAATTTACGCTTCTGAACTCACGAATGGCACGGACATCATCTACGACAGTAATTTTAAAACCGATAATGTCAATTGTGACATCACTGATGATGTCATAATTGATTTTGACCGTCTTTTCGAAACTGTAAAATTGACGCTTCTGAACTCACGGATGGCACGGACATCATCTATGACAGTAATTTTAAAACCGATAATGTCAATTGTGACATCACTGATGATGTCATAATTGATTTTGACCGTCTTTTCGAAACTGTAAAATTGACGCTTCTGAACTCACGGATGGCACGGACTTCATCTACGACAGTAATTTTAAAACCGATTATGTCAATTGTGACATCACTGATGATGTCATAATTGATTTTAACCATCTTTTCGAAACTGTAAAATTGACGCTTCTGAACTCACGGATGGCACGGACATCATCTACGACAGTAATTTTAAAACCGATAATGTCAATTGTGACATCACTATGATGTCATAATTGATTTTAACCATCTTTTCAAAACTGAAAAAATTGACGCTTCTGAACTCACGGATGGCACGGACATAATCTACGACAGTAATTTTAAAACCGATTATGTCAATTGTGACATCACTGATGATGTCATAATTGATTTTGACCGTCTTTTCGAAACTGTAAAATTGACGCTTCTGAACTCACGGATGGCACGGACATCATCTACGACAGTAATTTTAAAACCGATAATGTCAATTGTGAGATCACTGATGATGTCATAATTGATTTTGACCGTCTTTTCGAAACTGTAAAATTGACGCTTCTGAACTCACGGATGGCACGGACATCATCTACGACAGTAATTTTAAAACCGATAATGTCAATTGTGACATCACTGATGATGTCATAATTGATTTTTACCGTCTTTTCGAAACTGTAAATTTGACTCTTCTGAACTCACGGATGGCACGGACATCATCTACGACAGTAATTTTAAAACCGATTATGTCAATTGTGACATCACTGATGATGTCATAATTGATTTTAACCATCTTTTCAAAACTGTAAAATTGACGCTTCTGAACTCACGGATGGCACGGACATAATCTACGACAGTAATTTTAAAACTGATAATATCAATTGTGACATCACTGATGATGTCATAATTGATTTTGACCGTCTTTTTGAAACTGTAAAATTGACGCTTCTGAACTCACGGATGGCACGGACATCATCTACGACAGTAATTTTAAAACCGATTATGTCAATTGTGACATCACTGATGATGTCATAATTGATTTTAACCATCTTTTCAAAACTGTAAAATTGACGCTTCTGAACTCACGGATGGCACGGACATAATCTACGACAGTAATTTTAAAACCGATAATGTCAATTGTGACATCACTGATGATGTCATAATTGATTTTTACCGTCTTTTCGAAACTGTAAATTTGACGCTTCTGAACTCACGGATGGCACGGACATCATCTACGACAGTAATTTTAAAACCGATTATGTCAATTGTGACATCACTGATGATGTCATAATTGATTTTAACCATCTTTTCAAAACTGTAAAATTGACGCTTCTGAACTCACGGATGGCACGGACATCATCTACGACAGTAATTTTAAAACCGATAATGTCAATTGTGACATCACTGATGATGTCATAATTGATTTTGACCGTCTTTTCGAAACTGTAAAATTGACGCTTCTGAACTCACGAATGGCACGGACATCATCTACGACAGTAATTTTAAAACCGATAATGTCAATTGTGACATCACTGATGATGTCATAATTGATTTTGACCGTCTTTTCGAAACTGTAAAATTGACGCTTCTGAACTCACTGATTGCACGGACATCATCTACGACAGTAATTTTAAAACCGATAATGTCAATTGTGACATCACTGATGATGTCATAATTGATTTTAACCATCTTTTCAAAACTGTAAAATTGACGCTTCTGAACTCACGGATGGCACGGACATCATCTACGACAGTAATTTTAAAACCGATAATGTCAATTGTGACATCACTGATGATGTCATAATTGATTTTGACCGTCTTTTCGAAACTGTAAAATTGACGCTTCTGAACTCACGGATGGCACGGACATCATCTACGACAGTAATTTTAAAACCGATAATGTCAATTGTGACATCACTGATGATGTCATAATTGATTTTAACCATCTTTTCAAAACTGTAAAATTGACGCTTCTGAACTCACGGATGGCACGGACATAATCTACGACAGTAATTTTAAAACCGATAATGTCAATTGTGACATCACTGATGATGTCATAATAGATTTTGACCGTCTTTTCGAAACTGTAAAATTGACGCTTCTGAACTCACGGATGGCACGGACATCATCTACGACAGTAATTTTAAAACCGATAATGTCAATTGTGACATCACTGATGATGTCATAATTGATTTTAACCATCTTTTCAAAACTGTAAAATTGACGCTTCTGAACTCACGGATGGCACGGACATCATCTACGACAGTAATTTTAAAACCGATAATGTCAATTGTGACATCACTGATGATGTCATAATTGATTTTAACCATCTTTTCAAAACTGTAAAATTGACGCTTCTGAACTCACGGATGGCACGAACATCATCTACGACAGTAATTTTAAAACCGATAATGTCAATTGTGACATCACTGATGATGTCATAATTGATTTTGACCGTCTTTTCGAAACTGTAAAATTGACGCTTCTGAACTCACGAATGTCACGGACATCATCTACGACAGTAATTTTAAAACCGATAATGTCAATTGTGACATCACTGTTGATGTCATAATTGATTTTAACCATCTTTTTAAAACTGTAAAATTGATGCTTCTGAACTCACGGATGGCACGGACATAATCTACGACAGTAATTTTAAAACTGATAATATCAATTGTGACATCACTGATGATGTCATAATTGATTTTGACCGTCTTTTTGAAACTGTAAAATTGACGCTTCTGAACTCACGGATGGCACGGACATCATCTACGACAGTAATTTTAAAACCGATAATGTCAATTGTGACATCACTGATGATGTCATAATTGATTTTGACCATCTTTTCAAAACTGTAAAATTGATGCTTCTGAACTCACGGATGGCATGGACATCATCTACGACAGTAATTTTAAAACCGATTATGTCAATTGTGACATCACTGATGATGTCATAATTGATTTTAACCATCTTTTCAAAACTGAAAAAATTGACGCTTCTGAACTCACGGATGGCACGGACATAATCTACGACAGTAATTTTAAAACCGATAATGTCAATTGTGACATCACTGATGATGTCATAATTGATTTTGACCATCTTTTCAAAACTGTAAAATTTATGCTTCTGAACTCACGGATGGCACGGACATCATCTACGACAGTAATTTTAAAACCGATTATGTCAATTGTGACATCACTGATGATGTCATAATTGATTTTGACCGTCTTTTCGAAACTGTAAAATTGACGCTTCTGAACTCACGGATGGCACGGACATCATCTACGACAGTAATTTTAAAACCGATAATGTCAATTGTGAGATCACTGATGATGTCATAATTGATTTTGACCGTCTTTTCGAAACTGTAAAATTGACGCTTCTGAACTCACGGATGGCACGGACATCATCTACGACAGTAATTTTAAAACCGATAATGTCAATTGTGACATCACTGATGATGTCATAATTGATTTTAACCATCTTTTTAAAACTGTAAAATTGATGCTTCTGAACTCACGGATGGCACGGACATAATCTACGACAGTAATTTTAAAACCGATAATATCAATTGTGACATCACTGATGATGTCATAATTGATTTTGACCGTCTTTTTGAAACTGTAAAATTGACGCTTCTGAACTCACGGATGGCACGTACATCATCTACGACAGTAATTTTAAAACCGATAATGTCAATTGTGACATCACTGATGATGTCATAATTGATTTTGACCATCTTTTCAAAACTGTAAAATTTATGCTTCTGAACTCACGGATGGCACGGACATCATCTACGACAGTAATTTTAAAACCGATTATGTCAATTGTGACATCACTGATGATGTCATAATTGATTTTGACCGTCTTTTCGAAACTGTAAAATTGACGCTTCTGAACTCACGGATGGCACGGACATCATCTACGACAGTAATTTTAAAACCGATAATGTCAATTGTGAGATCACTGATGATGTCATAATTGATTTTGACCGTCTTTTCGAAACTGTAAAATTGACGCTTCTGAACTCACGGATGGCACGGACATCATCTACGACAGTAATTTTAAAACCGATAATGTCAATTGTGACATCACTGATGATGTCATAATTGATTTTAACCATCTTTTTAAAACTGTAAAATTGATGCTTCTGAACTCACGGATGGCACGGACATAATCTACGACAGTAATTTTAAAACCGATAATATCAATTGTGACATCACTGATGATGTCATAATTGATTTTGACCGTCTTTTTGAAACTGTAAAATTGACGCTTCTGAACTCACGGATGGCACGTACATCATCTACGACAGTAATTTTAAAACCGATAATGTCAATTGTGACATCACTGATGATGTCATAATTGATTTTGACCATCTTTTCAAAACTGTAAAATTTATGCTTCTGAACTCACGGATGGCACGGACATCATCTACGACAGTAATTTTAAAACCGATTATGTCAATTGTGACATCACTGATGATGTCATAATTGATTTTGACCGTCTTTTCGAAACTGTAAAATTGACGCTTCTGAACTCACGGATGGCACGGACATCATCTACGACAGTAATTTTAAAACCGATAATGTCAATTGTGAGATCACTGATGATGTCATAATTGATTTTGACCGTCTTTTCGAAACTGTAAAATTGACGCTTCTGAACTCACGGATGGCACGGACATCATCTACGACAGTAATTTTAAAACCGATAATGTCAATTGTGACATCACTGATGATGTCATAATTGATTTTAACCATCTTTTTAAAACTGTAAAATTGATGCTTCTGAACTCACGGATGGCACGGACATAATCTACGACAGTAATTTTAAAACCGATAATATCAATTGTGACATCACTGATGATGTCATAATTGATTTTGACCGTCTTTTTGAAACTGTAAAATTGACGCTTCTGAACTCACGGATGGCACGTACATCATCTACGACAGTAATTTTAAAACCGATAATGTCAATTGTGACATCACTGATGATGTCATAATTGATTTTGACCATCTTTTCAAAACTGTAAAATTGATGCTTCTGAACTCACGGATGGCACGGACATCATCTACGACAGTAATTTTAAAACCGATTATGTCAATTGTGACATCACTGATGATGTCATAATTGATTTTAACCATCTTTTCAAAACTGAAAAAATTGACGCTTCTGAACTCACGGATGGCACGGACATAATCTACGACAGTAATTTTAAAACCGATAATGTCAATTGTGACATCACTGATGATGTCATAATTGATTTTGACCATCTTTTCAAAACTGTAAAATTGATGCTTCTGAACTCACGGATGGCACAGACATCATCTACGACAGTAATTTTAAAACCGATTATGTCAATTGTGACATCACTGATGATGTCATAATTGATTTTGACCGTCTTTTCGAAACTGTAAAATTGACGCTTCTGAACTCACGGATGGCACGGACATCATCTAAGACAGTAATTTTAAAACCGATAATGTCAATTGTGAGATCACTGATGATGTCATAATTGATTTTGACCGTCTTTTCGAAACTGTAAAATTGACGCTTCTGAACTCACGGATGGCACGGACATCATCTACGACAGTAATTTTAAAACCGATAATGTCAATTGTGACATCACTGATGATGTCATAATTGATTTTTACCGTCTTTTCAAAACTGTAAAATTGATGCTTCTGAACTCACGGATGGCACAGACATCATCTACGACAGTAATTTTAAAACCGATTATGTCAATTGTGACATCACTGATGATGTCATAATTGATTTTGACCATCTTTTCGAAACTGTAAAATTGACGCTTCTGAACTCACGAATGGCACGGACATCATCTACGACAGTAATTTTAAAACCGATAATGTCAATTGTGACATCACTGATGATGTCATAATTGATTTTGACCGTCTTTTCGAAACTGTAAAATTGACGCTTCTGAATTTACGGATTGCACGGACATCATCTACGACAGTAATTTTAAAACCGATAATGTCAATTGTGACATCACTGATGATGTCATAATTGATTTTGACCATCTTTTCAAAACTGTAAAATTGATGCTTCTGAACTCACGGATGGCACAGACATCATCTACGACAGTAATTTTAAAACCGATTATGTCAATCGTGACATCACTGATGATGTCATAATTGATTTTGACCATCTTTTCGAAACTGTAAAATTGACGCTTCTGAACTCACGGATGTCACGGACATCATCTACGACAGTAATTTTAAAACCGATAATGTCAATTGTGACATCACTGATGATGTCATAATTGATTTTAACCATCTTTTTAAAACTGTAAAATTGATGCTTCTGAACTCACGGATGGCACGGACATAATCTACGACAGTAATTTTAAAACCGATAATATCAATTGTGACATCACTGATGATGTCATAATTGATTTTGACCGTCTTTTTGAAACTGTAAAATTGACGCTTCTGAACTCACGGATGGCACGGACATCATCTACGACAGTAATTTTAAAACCGATAATGTCAATTGTGACATCACTGATGATGTCATAATTGATTTTGACCATCTTTTCAAAACTGTAAAATTGATGCTTCTGAACTCACGGATGGCACAGACATCATCTACGACAGTAATTTAAAAACCGATTATGTTAATTGTGACATCACTGATGAGTTCATAATTGATTTTAACCATCTTTTCAAAACTGTAAAATTGACGCTTCTGAACTCACGGATGGCACGGACATCATCTACGACAGTAATTTTAAAACCGATAATGTCAATTGTGACATCACTGATGATGTCATAATTAATTTTGACCGTCTTTTCGAAACTGTAAATTTGACGCTTCTGAACTCACGGATGGCACGGACATCATCTACGACAGTAATTTTAAAACCGATAATGTCAATTGTGACATCACTGATGATGTCATAATTGATTTTGCCCATCTTTTCGAAACTGTAAAATTGACGCTTCTGAACTCACGGATGTCACGGACATCATCTACGACAGTAATTTTAAAACCGATAATGTCAATTGTGACATCACTGATGATGTCATAATTGATTTTAACCATCTTTTCAAAACTGTAAAATTGATGCTTCTGAACTCACGGATGGCACAGACATCATCTACGACAGTAATTTTAAAACCGATTATGTCAATTGTGACATCACTGATGATGTCATAATTGATTTTAACCATCTTTTCAAAACTGAAAAAATTGACGCTTCTGAACTCACGGATGGCACGGACATCATCTACGACAGTAATTTTAAAACCGATAATGTCAATTGTGACATCACTGATGATGTCATAATTGATTTTGACCATCTTTTCAAAACTGTAAAATTGATGCTTCTGAACTCACGGATGGCACAGACATCATCTACGACAGTAATTTTAAAACCGATTATGTCAATTGTGACATCACTGATGATGTCATAATTGATTTTGACCGTCTTTTCGAAACTGTAAAATTGACGCTTCTGAACTCACGGATGGCACGGACATCATCTACGACAGTAATTTTAAAACCGATAATGTCAATTGTGAGATCACTGATGATGTCATAATTGATTTTGACCGTCTTTTCGAAACTGTAAAATTGACGCTTCTGAACTCACGGATGGCACGGACATCATCTACGACAGTAATTTTAAAACCGATTATGTCAATTGTGACATCACTGATGATGTCATAATTGATTTTTACCGTCTTTTCAAAACTGTAAAATTGACGCTTCTGAACTCACGGATGGCACAGACATCATCTACGACAGTAATTTTAAAACCGATTATGTCAATTGTGACATCACTGATGATGTCATAATTGATTTTGACCATCTTTTCGAAACTGTAAAATTGACGCTTCTGAACTCACGGATGGCACGGACTTCATCTACGACAGTAATTTTAAAACCGATTATGTCAATTGTGACATCACTGATGATGTCATAATTGATTTTAACCATCTTTTCGAAACTGTAAAATTGACGCTTCTGAACTCACGGATGGCACGGACATCATCTACGACAGTAATTTTAAAACCGATTATGTCAATTGTGACATCACTGATGATGTCATAATTGATTTTTACCGTCTTTTCAAAACTGTAAAATTGACGCTTCTGAACTCACGGATGGCACAGACATCATCTACGACAGTAATTTTAAAACCGATTATGTCAATTGTGACATCACTGATGATGTCATAATTAATTTTGACCGTCTTTTCGAAACTGTAAATTTGACGCTTCTGAACTCACGGATGGCACGGACATCATCTACGACAGTAATTTTAAAACCGATTATGTCAATTGTGACATCACTGATGATGTCATAATTGATTTTGACCGTCTTTTCGAAACTGTAAAATTGACGCTTCTGAACTCACGGATGGCACGGACATCATCTACGACAGTAATTTTAAAACCGATAATGTCAATTGTGAGATCACTGATGATGTCATAATTGATTTTGACCGTCTTTTCGAAACTGTAAAATTGACGCTTCTGAACTCACGGATGGCACGGACATCATCTACGACAGTAATTTTAAAACCGATAATGTCAATTGTGACATCACTGATGATGTCATAATTGATTTTTACCGTCTTTTCGAAACTGTAAATTTGACGCTTCTGAACTCACGGATGGCACGGACATCATCTACGACAGTAATTTTAAAACCGATTATGTCAATTGTGACATCACTGATGATGTCATAATTGATTTTAACCATCTTTTCAAAACTGTAAAATTGACGCTTCTGAACTCACGGATGGCACGGACATCATCTACGACAGTAATTTTAAAACCGATAATGTCAATTGTGACATCACTGATGATGTCATAATTGATTTTGTCCGTCTTTTCGAAACTGTAAAATTGACGCTTCTGAACTCACGAATGGCACGGACATCATCTACGACAGTAATTTTAAAACCGATAATGTCAATTGTGACATCACTGATGATGTCATAATTGATTTTGACCGTCTTTTCGAAACTGTAAAATTGACGCTTCTGAACTCACGAATGGCACGGACATCATCTACGACAGTAATTTTAAAACCGATAATGTCAATTGTGACATCACTGATGATGTCATAATTGATTTTGACCGTCTTTTCGAAACTGTAAAATTGACGCTTCTGAACTCACGGATTGCACGGACATCATCTACGACAGTAATTTTAAAACTGATAATGTCAATTGTGACATCACTGATGATGTCATAATTGATTTTAACCATCTTTTCAAAACTGTAAAATTGACGCTTCTGAACTCACGGATGGCACGGACATCATCTACGACAGTAATTTTAAAACCGATAATGTCAATTGTGACATTACTGATGATGTCATAATTGATTTTGACCGTCTTTTCGAAACTGTAAAATTGACGCTTCTGAACTCACGGATGGCACGGACATCATCTACGACAGTAATTTTAAAACCGATTATGTCAATTGTGACATCACTGATGATGTCATAATTGATTTTAAACATCTTTTCAAAACTGTAAAATTGACGCTTCTGAACTCACGGATGGCACGGACATCATCTACGACAGTAATTTTAAAACCGATAATGTCAATTGTGACATCACTGATGATGTCATAATTGATTTTGACCATCTTTTCAAAACTGTAAAATTGATGCTTCTGAACTCACGGATGGCACAGACATCATCTACGACAGTAATTTTAAAACCGATTATGTCAATTGTGACATCACTGATGATGTCATAATTGATTTTGACCGTCTTTTCGAAACTGTAAAATTGACGCTTCTGAACTCACGGATGGCACGGACATCATCTACGACAGTAATTTTAAAACCGATAATGTCAATTGTGACATCACTGATGATGTCATAATTGATTTTGACCATCTTTTCGAAACTGTAAAATTGACGCTTCTGAACTCACGGATGGCACGGACATCATCTACGACAGTAATTTTAAAACCGATTATGTCAATTGTGACATCACTGATGATGTCATAATTGATTTTTACCGTCTTTTCAAAACTGTAAAATTGACGCTTCTGAACTCACGGATGGCACAGACATCATCTACGACAGTAATTTTAAAACCGATTATGTCAATTGTGACATCACTGATGATGTCATAATTAATTTTGACCGTCTTTTCGAAACTGTAAATTTGACGCTTCTGAACTCACGGATGGCACGGACATCATCTACGACAGTAATTTTAAAACCGATTATGTCAATTGTGACATCACTGATGATGTCATAATTGATTTTGACCGTCTTTTCGAAACTGTAAAATTGACGCTTCTGAACTCACGGATGGCACGGACATCATCTACGACAGTAATTTTAAAACCGATAATGTCAATTGTGAGATCACTGATGATGTCATAATTGATTTTGACCGTCTTTTCGAAACTGTAAAATTGACGCTTCTGAACTCACGGATGGCACGGACATCATCTACGACAGTAATTTTAAAACCGATAATGTCAATTGTGACATCACTGATGATGTCATAATTGATTTTTACCGTCTTTTCGAAACTGTAAATTTGACGCTTCTGAACTCACGGATGGCACGGACATCATCTACGACAGTAATTTTAAAACCGATTATGTCAATTGTGACATCACTGATGATGTCATAATTGATTTTAACCATCTTTTCAAAACTGTAAAATTGACGCTTCTGAACTCACGGATGGCACGGACATCATCTACGACAGTAATTTTAAAACCGATAATGTCAATTGTGACATCACTGATGATGTCATAATTGATTTTGTCCGTCTTTTCGAAACTGTAAAATTGACGCTTCTGAACTCACGAATGGCACGGACATCATCTACGACAGTAATTTTAAAACCGATAATGTCAATTGTGACATCACTGATGATGTCATAATTGATTTTGACCGTCTTTTCGAAACTGTAAAATTGACGCTTCTGAACTCACGAATGGCACGGACATCATCTACGACAGTAATTTTAAAACCGATAATGTCAATTGTGACATCACTGATGATGTCATAATTGATTTTGACCGTCTTTTCGAAACTGTAAAATTGACGCTTCTGAACTCACGGATTGCACGGACATCATCTACGACAGTAATTTTAAAACTGATAATGTCAATTGTGACATCACTGATGATGTCATAATTGATTTTAACCATCTTTTCAAAACTGTAAAATTGACGCTTCTGAACTCACGGATGGCACGGACATCATCTACGACAGTAATTTTAAAACCGATAATGTCAATTGTGACATTACTGATGATGTCATAATTGATTTTGACCGTCTTTTCGAAACTGTAAAATTGACGCTTCTGAACTCACGGATGGCACGGACATCATCTACGACAGTAATTTTAAAACCGATTATGTCAATTGTGACATCACTGATGATGTCATAATTGATTTTAAACATCTTTTCAAAACTGTAAAATTGACGCTTCTGAACTCACGGATGGCACGGACATCATCTACGACAGTAATTTTAAAACCGATAATGTCAATTGTGACATCACTGATGATGTCATAATTGATTTTGACCATCTTTTCAAAACTGTAAAATTGATGCTTCTGAACTCACGGATGGCACAGACATCATCTACGACAGTAATTTTAAAACCGATTATGTCAATTGTGACATCACTGATGATGTCATAATTGATTTTGACCGTCTTTTCGAAACTGTAAAATTGACGCTTCTGAACTCACGGATGGCACGGACATCATCTACGACAGTAATTTTAAAACCGATAATGTCAATTGTGACATCACTGATGATGTCATAATTGATTTTGACCGTCTTTTCGAAACTGTAAAATTGACGCTTCTGAACTCACGGATGGCACGGACATCATCTACGACAGTAATTTTAAAACCGATAATGTCAATTGTGACATCACTGATGATGTCATAATTGATTTTTACCGTCTTTTCGAAACTGTAAATTTGACGCTTCTGAACTCACGGATGGCACGGACATCATCTACGACAGTAATTTTAAAACCGATTATGTCAATTGTGACATCACTGATGATGTCATAATTGATTTTAACCATCTTTTCAAAACTGTAAAATTGACGCTTCTGAACTCACGGATGGCACGGACATAATCTACGACAGTAATTTTAAAACCGATAATGTCAATTGTGACATCACTGATGATGTCATAATTGATTTTTACCTTCTTTTCGAAACTGTAAATTTGACGCTTCTGAACTCACGGATGGCACGGACATCATCTACGACAGTAATTTTAAAACCGATTATGTCAATTGTGACATCACTGATGATGTCATAATTGATTTTAACCATCTTTTCAAAACTGTAAAATTGACGCTTCTGAACTCACGGATGGCACGGACATCATCTACGACAGTAATTTTAAAACCGATAATGTCAATTGTGACATCACTGATGATGTCATAATTGATTTTGACCGTCTTTTCGAAACTGTAAAATTGACGTTTCTGAACTCACGAATGGCACGGACATCATCTACGACAGTAATTTTAAAACCGATAATGTCAATTGTGACATCACTGATGATGTCATAATTGATTTTGACCGTCTTTTCGAAACTGTAAAATTGACGCTTCTGAACTCACTGATTGCACGGACATCATCTACGACAGTAATTTTAAAACCGATAATGTCAATTGTGACATCACTGATGATGTCATAATTGATTTTAACCATCTTTTCAAAACTGTAAAATTGACGCTTCTGAACTCACGGATGGCACGGACATCATCTACGACAGTAATTTTAAAACCGATAATGTCAATTGTGACATCACTGATGATGTCATAATTGATTTTGACCGTCTTTTCGAAACTGTAAAGTTGACGCTTCTGAACTCACGGATGGCACGGACATCATCTACGACAGTAATTTTAAAACCGATAATGTCAATTGTGACATCACTGATGATGTCATAATTGATTTTAACCATCTTTTCAAAACTGTAAAATTGACGCTTCTGAACTCACGGATGGCACGGACATAATCTACGACAGTAATTTTAAAACCGATAATGTCAATTGTGACATCACTGATGATGTCATAATAGATTTTGACCGTCTTTTCGAAACTGTAAAATTGACGCTTCTGAACTCACGGATGGCACGGACATCATCTACGACAGTAATTTTAAAACCGATAATGTCAATTGTGACATCACTGATGATGTCATAATTGATTTTAACCATCTTTTCAAAACTGTAAAATTGACGCTTCTGAACTCACGGATGGCACGGACATCATCTACGACAGTAATTTTAAAACCGATAATGTCAATTGTGACATCACTGATGATGTCATAATTGATTTTAACCATCTTTTCAAAACTGTAAAATTGACGCTTCTGAACTCACGGATGGCACGAACATCATCTACGACAGTAATTTTAAAACCGATAATGTCAATTGTGACATCACTGATGATGTCATAATTGATTTTGACCGTCTTTTCGAAACTGTAAAATTGACGCTTCTGAACTCACGAATGTCACGGACATCATCTACGACAGTAATTTTAAAACCGATAATGTCAATTGTGACATCACTGTTGATGTCATAATTGATTTTAACCATCTTTTTAAAACTGTAAAATTGATGCTTCTGAACTCACGGATGGCACGGACATAATCTACGACAGTAATTTTAAAACTGATAATATCAATTGTGACATCACTGATGATGTCATAATTGATTTTGACCGTCTTTTTGAAACTCTTAAATTGACGCTTCTGAACTCACGGATGGCACGGACATCATCTACGACAGTAATTTTAAAACCGATAATGTCAATTGTGACATCACTGATGATGTCATAATTGATTTTGACCATCTTTTCAAAACTGTAAAATTGATGCTTCTGAACTCACGGATGGCATGGACATCATCTACGACAGTAATTTTAAAACCGATTATGTCAATTGTGACATCACTGATGATGTCATAATTGATTTTAACCATCTTTTCAAAACTGAAAAAATTGACGCTTCTGAACTCACGGATGGCACGGACATAATCTACGACAGTAATTTTAAAACCGATAATGTCAATTGTGACATCACTGATGATGTCATAATTGATTTTGACCATCTTTTCAAAACTGTAAAATTTATGCTTCTGAACTCACGGATGGCACGGACATCATCTACGACAGTAATTTTAAAACCGATTATGTCAATTGTGACATCACTGATGATGTCATAATTGATTTTGACAGTCTTTTCGAAACTGTAAAATTGACGCTTCTGAACTCACGGATGGCACGGACATCATCTACGACAGTAATTTTAAAACCGATAATGTCAATTGTGAGATCACTGATGATGTCATAATTGATTTTGACCGTCTTTTCGAAACTGTAAAATTGACGCTTCTGAACTCACGGATGGCACGGACATCATCTACGACAGTAATTTTAAAACCGATAATGTCAATTGTGACATCACTGATGATGTCATAATTGATTTTGACCATCTTTTCAAAACTGTAAAATTTATGCTTCTGAACTCACGGATGGCACGGACATCATCTACGACAGTAATTTTAAAACCGATTATGTCAATTGTGACATCACTGATGATGTCATAATTGATTTTGACCGTCTTTTCGAAACTGTAAAATTGACGCTTCTGAACTCACGGATGGCACGGACATCATCTACGACAGTAATTTTAAAACCGATAATGTCAATTGTGAGATCACTG
Organism: Crinia signifera; assembly: GCF_055691185.1. Lineage (NCBI taxonomy): Eukaryota > Metazoa > Chordata > Amphibia > Anura > Myobatrachidae > Crinia > Crinia signifera. The sequence continues at coordinate 118,708,777 of NC_139218.1, read as the reverse complement.
ATGATGTCATAATTGATTTTGACCGTCTTTTCGAAACTGTAAAATTGACGCTTCTGAACTCACGGATGGCACGGACATCATCTACAACAGTAATTTTAAAACCGATAATGTCAATTGTGACATCACTGATGATGTCATAATTGATTTTAACCATCTTTTTAAAACTGTAAAATTGATGCTTCTGAACTCACGGATGGCACGGACATAATCTACGACAGTAATTTTAAAACCGATAATATCAATTGTGACATCACTGATGATGTCATAATTGATTTTGACCGTCTTTTTGAAACTGTAAAATTGACGCTTCTGAACTCACGGATGGCACGTACATCATCTACGACAGTAATTTTAAAACCGATAATGTCAATTGTGACATCACTGATGATGTCATAATTGATTTTGACCATCTTTTCAAAACTGTAAAATTTATGCTTCTGAACTCACGGATGGCACGGACATCATCTACGACAGTAATTTTAAAACCGATTATGTCAATTGTGACATCACTGATGATGTCATAATTGATTTTGACCATCTTTTCGAAACTGTAAAATTGACGCTTCTGAACTCACGGATGGCACGGACATCATCTACGACAGTAATTTTAAAACCGATAATGTCAATTGTGAGATCACTGATGATGTCATAATTGATTTTGACCGTCTTTTCGAAACTGTAAAATTGACGCTTCTGAACTCACGGATGGCACGGACATCATCTACGACAGTAATTTTAAAACCGATAATGTCAATTGTGACATCACTGATGATGTCATAATTGATTTTAACCATCTTTTTAAAACTGTAAAATTGATGCTTCTGAACTCACGGATGGCACGGACATAATCTACGACAGTAATTTTAAAACCGATAATATCAATTGTGACATCACTGATGATGTCATAATTGATTTTGACCGTCTTTTTGAAACTGTAAAATTGACGCTTCTGAACTCACGGATGGCACGTACATCATCTACGACAGTAATTTTAAAACCGATAATGTCAATTGTGACATCACTGATGATGTCATAATTGATTTTGACCATCTTTTCAAAACTGTAAAATTGATGCTTCTGAACTCACGGATGGCACGGACATCATCTACGACAGTAATTTTAAAACCGATTATGTCAATTGTGACATCACTGATGATGTCATAATTGATTTTAACCATCTTTTCAAAACTGAAAAAATTGACGCTTCTGAACTCACGGATGGCACGGACATAATCTACGACAGTAATTTTAAAACCGATAATGTCAATTGTGACATCACTGATGATGTCATAATTGATTTTGACCATCTTTTCAAAACTGTAAAATTGATGCTTCTGAACTCACGGATGGCACAGACATCATCTACGACAGTAATTTTAAAACCGATTATGTCAATTGTGACATCACTGATGATGTCATAATTGATTTTGACCGTCTTTTCGAAACTGTAAAATTGACGCTTCTGAACTCACGGATGGCACGGACATCATCTAAGACAGTAATTTTAAAACCGATAATGTCAATTGTGAGATCACTGATGATGTCATAATTGATTTTGACCGTCTTTTCGAAACTGTAAAATTGACGCTTCTGAACTCACGGATGGCACGGACATCATCTACGACAGTAATTTTAAAACCGATAATGTCAATTGTGACATCACTGATGATGTCATAATTGATTTTGACCATCTTTTCAAAACTGTAAAATTGATGCTTCTGAACTCACGGATGGCACAGACATCATCTACGACAGTAATTTTAAAACCGATTATGTCAATTGTGACATCACTGATGATGTCATAATTGATTTTGACCATCTTTTCGAAACTGTGAAATTGACGCTTCTGAACTCACGAATGGCACGGACATCATCTACGACAGTAATTTTAAAACCGATAATGTCAATTGTGACATCACTGATGATGTCATAATTGATTTTGACCGTCTTTTCGAAACTGTAAAATTGACGCTTCTGAACTCACGGATTGCACGGACATCATCTACGACAGTAATTTTAAAACCGATAATGTCAATTGTGACATCACTGATGATGTCATAATTGATTTTGACCATCTTTTCAAAACTGTAAAATTGATGCTTCTGAACTCACGGATGGCACAGACATCATCTACGACAGTAATTTTAAAACCGATTATGTCAATCGTGACATCACTGATGATGTCATAATTGATTTTGACCATCTTTTCGAAACTGTAAAATTGACGCTTCTGAACTCACGGATGTCACGGACATCATCTACGACAGTAATTTTAAAACCGATAATGTCAATTGTGACATCACTGATGATGTCATAATTGATTTTAACCATCTTTTTAAAACTGTAAAATTGATGCTTCTGAACTCACGGATGGCACGGACATAATCTACGACAGTAATTTTAAAACCGATAATATCAATTGTGACATCACTGATGATGTCATAATTGATTTTGACCGTCTTTTTGAAACTGTAAAATTGACGCTTCTGAACTCACGGATGGCACGGACATCATCTACGACAGTAATTTTAAAACCGATAATGTCAATTGTGACATCACTGATGATGTCATAATTGATTTTGACCATCTTTTCAAAACTGTAAAATTGATGCTTCTGAACTCACGGATGGCACGGACATCATCTACGACAGTAATTTAAAAACCGATTATGTTAATTGTGACATCACTGATGAGTTCATAATTGATTTTAACCATCTTTTCAAAACTGTAAAATTGACGCTTCTGAACTCACGGATGGCACGGACATCATCTACGACAGTAATTTTAAAACCGATAATGTCAATTGTGACATCACTGGTGATGTCATAATTGATTTTGACCATCTTTTCAAAACTGTAAAATTGATGCTTCTGAACTCACGGATGGCACAGACATCATCTACGACAGTAATTTTAAAACCGATTATGTCAATTGTGACATCACTGATGATGTCATAATTGATTTTGACCGTCTTTTCGAAACTGTAAAATTGACGCTTCTGAACTCACGGATGGCACGGACATCATCTACGACAGTAATTTTAAAACCGATAATGTCAATTGTGACATCACTGATGATGTCATAATTGATTTTGACCGTCTTTTCGAAACTGTAAAATTGACGCTTCTGAACTCACAGATGGCACGGACATCATCTACGACAGTAATTTTAAAACCGATAATGTCAATTGTGACATCACTGATGATGTCATAATTAATTTTGACCGTCTTTTCGAAACTGTAAATTTGACGCTTCTGAACTCACGGATGGCACGGACATCATCTACGACAGTAATTTTAAAACCGATAATGTCAATTGTGACATCACTGATGATGTCATAATTGATTTTGACCATCTTTTCGAAACTGTAAAATTGACGCTTCTGAACTCACGGATGTCACGGACATCATCTACGACAGTAATTTTAAAACCGATAATGTCAATTGTGACATCACTGATGATGTCATAATTGATTTTAACCATCTTTTCAAAACTGTAAAATTGATGCTTCTGAACTCACGGATGGCACAGACATCATCTACGACAGTAATTTTAAAACCGATTATGTCAATTGTGACATCACTGATGATGTCATAATTGATTTTAACCATCTTTTCAAAACTGAAAAAATTGACGCTTCTGAACTCACGGATGGCACGGACATCATCTACGACAGTAATTTTAAAACCGATAATGTCAATTGTGACATCACTGATGATGTCATAATTGATTTTGACCATCTTTTCAAAACTGTAAAATTGATGCTTCTGAACTCACGGATGGCACAGACATCATCTACGACAGTAATTTTAAAACCGATTATGTCAATTGTGACATCACTGATGATGTCATAATTGATTTTGACCGTCTTTTCGAAACTGTAAAATTGACGCTTCTGAACTCACGGATGGCACGGACATCATCTACGACAGTAATTTTAAAACCGATAATGTCAATTGTGAGATCACTGATGATGTCATAATTGATTTTGACCGTCTTTTCGAAACTGTAAAATTGACGCTTCTGAACTCACGGATGGCACGGACATCATCTACGACAGTAATTTTAAAACCGATTATGTCAATTGTGACATCACTGATGATGTCATAATTGATTTTTACCGTCTTTTCAAAACTGTAAAATTGACGCTTCTGAACTCACGGATGGCACAGACATCATCTACGACAGTAATTTTAAAACCGATTATGTCAATTGTGACATCACTGATGATGTCATAATTGATTTTGACCATCTTTTCGAAACTGTAAAATTGACGCTTCTGAACTCACGGATGGCACGGACATCATCTACGACAGTAATTTTAAAACCGATAATGTCAATTGTGACATCACTGATGATGTCATAATTGATTTTGACCGTCTTTTCGAAACTGTAAAATTGACGCTTCTGAACTCACAGATTGCACGGACATCATCTACGACAGTAATTTTAAAACCGATTATGTCAATTGTGACATCACTGATGATGTCATAATTGATTTTAACCATCTTTTCAAAACTGTAAAATTGACGCTTCTGAACTCACGGATGGCACGGACATCATCTACGACAGTAATTTTAAAACCGATAATGTCAATTGTGACATCACTGATGATGTCATAATTGATTTTGACCGTCTTTTCGAAACTGTAAAATTGACGCTTCTGAACTCACGAATGGCACGGACATCATCTACGACAGTAATTTTAAAACCGATAATGTCAATTGTGACATCACTGATGATGTCATAATTGATTTTGACCGTCTTTTCGAAACTGTAAAATTGACGCTTCTGAACTCACGAATGGCACGGACATCATCTACGACAGTAATTTTAAAACCGATAATGTCAATTGTGACATCACTGATGATGTCATAATTAATTTTAACCATCTTTTCAAAACTGAAAAAATTGACGCTTCTGAACTCACGGATGGCACGGACATCATCTACGACAGTAATTTTAAAACCGATAATGTCAATTGTGACATCACTGATGATGTCATAATTGATTTTGACCATCTTTTCAAAACTGTAAAATTGATGCTTCTGAACTCACGGATGGCACAGACATCATCTACGACAGTAATTTTAAAACCGATTATGTCAATTGTGACATCACTGATGATGTCATAATTGATTTTGACCGTCTTTTCGAAACTGTAAAATTGACGCTTCTGAACTCACGGATGGCACGGACATCATCTACGACAGTAATTTTAAAACCGATAATGTCAATTGTGAGATCACTGATGATGTCATAATTGATTTTGACCGTCTTTTCGAAACTGTAAAATTGACGCTTCTGAACTCACGGATGGCACGGACATCATCTACGACAGTAATTTTAAAACCTATTATGTCAATTGTGACATCACTGATGATGTCATAATTGATTTTTACCGTCTTTTCAAAACTGTAAAATTGACGCTTCTGAACTCACGGATGGCACAGACATCATCTACGACAGTAATTTTAAAACCGATTATGTCAATTGTGACATCACTGATGATGTCATAATTGATTTTGACCATCTTTTCGAAACTGTAAAATTGACGCTTCTGAACTCACGGATGGCACGGACATCATCTACGACAGTAATTTTAAAACCGATAATGTCAATTGTGACATCACTGATGATGTCATAATTGATTTTGACCGTCTTTTCGAAACTGTAAAATTGACGCTTCTGAACTCACGGATTGCACGGACATCATCTACGACAGTAATTTTAAAACCGATTATGTCAATTGTGACATCACTGATGATGTCATAATTGATTTTAACCATCTTTTCAAAACTGTAAAATTGACGCTTCTGAACTCACGGATGGCACGGACATCATCTACGACAGTAATTTTAAAACCGATAATGTCAATTGTGACATCACTGATGATGTCATAATTGATTTTGACCGTCTTTTCGAAACTGTAAAATTGACGCTTCTGAACTCACGAATGGCACGGACATCATCTACGACAGTAATTTTAAAACCGATAATGTCAATTGTGACATCACTGATGATGTCATAATTGATTTTGACCGTCTTTTCGAAACTGTAAAATTGACGCTTCTGAACTCACGAATGGCACGGACATCATCTACGACAGTAATTTTAAAACCGATAATGTCAATTGTGACATCACTGATGATGTCATAATTAATTTTAACCATCTTTTCAAAACTGTAAAATTGACGCTTCTGAACTCACGGATGGCTCGGACATCATCTACGACAGTAATTTTAAAACCGATAATGTCAATTTTGACATCACTGATGATGTCATAATTGATTTTGACCGTCTTTTCGAAACTGTAAAATTGACGCTTCTGAACTCACGGATGGCACGGACATCATCTACGACAGTAATTTTAAAACCGATTATGTCAATTGTGACATCACTGATGATGTCATAATTGATTTTAACCATCTTTTCAAAACTATAAAATTGACGCTTCTGAACTCACGGATGGCACGGACATCATCTACGACAGTAATTTTAAAACCGATAATGTCAATTGTGACATCACTGATGATGTCATAATTGATTTTACCCATCTTTTCAAAACTGTAAAAATGACGCTTCTGAACTCACGGATGGCACGGACATCATCTACGACAGTAATTTTAAAACCGATAATGTCAATTGTGACATCAATGATGATGTCATAATTGATTTTGACCGTCTTTTCGAAACTGTAAAATTGACGCTTCTGAACTCACGGATGGCACGGACATCATCTACGACAGTAATTTTAAAACCGATAATGTCAATTGTGACATCAATGATGATGTCATAATTGATTTTAACCATCTTTTCAAAACTGTAAAATTGACGCTTCTGAACTCACGGATGGCACGGACATCATCTACGACAGTAATTTTAAAACCGATAATGTCAATTGTGACATCACTGATGATGTCATAATTGATTTTGACCGTCTTTTCGAAACTGTAAAATTGACGCTTCTGAACTCACGAATGGCACGGACATCATCTACGACAGTAATTTTAAAACCGATAATGTCAATTGTGACATCACTGATGATGTCATAATTGATTTTGACCGTCTTTTCGAAACTGTAAAATTGACGCTTCTGAACTCACGAATGGCACGGACATCATCTACGACAGTAATTTTAAAACCGATAATGTCAATTGTGACATCACTGATGATGTCATAATTAATTTTAACCATCTTTTCAAAACTGTAAAATTGACGCTTCTGAACTCACGGATGGCTCGGACATCATCTACGACAGTAATTTTAAAACCGATAATGTCAATTGTGACATCACTGATGATGTCATAATTGATTTTGACCGTCTTTTCGAAACTGTAAAATTGACGCTTCTGAACTCACGGATGGCACGGACATCATCTACGACAGTAATTTTAAAACCGATTATGTCAATTGTGACATCACTGATGATGTCATAATTGATTTTAACCATCTTTTCAAAACTGTAAAATTGACGCTTCTGAACTCACGGATGGCACGGACATCATCTACGACAGTAATTTTAAAACCGATAATGTCAATTGTGACATCACTGATGATGTCATAATTGATTTTACCCATCTTTTCAAAACTGTAAAAATGACGCTTCTGAACTCACGGATGGCACGGACATCATCTACGACAGTAATTTTAAAACCGATAATGTCAATTGTGACATCAATGATGATGTCATAATTGATTTTGACCGTCTTTTCGAAACTGTAAAATTGACGCTTCTGAACTCACGGATGGCACGGACATCATCTACGACAGTAATTTTAAAACCGATAATGTCAATTGTGACATCAATGATGATGTCATAATTGATTTTGACCGTCTTTTCGAAACTGTAAAATTGACGCTTCTGAACTCACGGATGTCACGGACATCTTCTACGACAGTAATTTTAAAACCGATAATGTCAATTGTGACATCACTGATGATGTCATAATTGATTTTAACCATCTTTTCAAAACTGTAAAATTGACGCTTCTGAACTCACGGATGGCACGGACATAATCTACGACAGTAATTTTAAAACCGATAATATCAATTGTGACATCACTGATGATGTCATAATTGATTTTGACCGTCTTTTTGAAACTGTAAAATTGACGCTTCTGAACTCACGGATGGCACGGACATCATCTACGACAGTAATTTTAAAACCGATTATGTCAATTGTGACATCACTGATGATGTCATAATTGATTTTGACCATCTTTTCAAAACTGTAAAATTGATGCTTCTGAACTCACGGATGGCACAGACATCATCTACGACAGTAATTTAAAAACCGATTATGTTAATTGTGACATCACTGATGAGTTCATAATTGATTTTAACCATCTTTTCAAAACTGTAAAATTGACGCTTCTGAACTCACGGATGGCACGGACATCATCTACGACAGTAATTTTAAAACCGATAATGTCAATTGTGACATCACTGATGATGTCATAATTGATTTTGACCATCTTTTCAAAACTGTAAAATTGATGCTTCTGAACTCACGGATGGCACAGACATCATCTACGACAGTAATTTTAAAACCGATTATGTCAATTGTGACATCACTGATGATGTCATAATTGATTTTGACCGTCTTTTCGAAACTGTAAAATTGACGCTTCTGAACTCACGGATGTCACGGACATCATCTACGACAGTAATTTTAAAACCGATAATGTCAATTGTGACATCACTGATGATGTCATAATTGATTTTAACCATCTTTTCAAAACTAAAATTGACGCTTCTGAACTCACGGATGGCACGGACATAATCTACGACAGTAATTTTAAAACCGATAATATTAATTGTGACATCACTGATGATGTCATAATTGATTTTGACCGTCTTTTTGAAACTGTAAAATTGACGCTTCTGAACTCACGGATGGCACGGACATCATCTACGACAGTAATTTTAAAACCGATAATGTCAATTGTGACATCACTGATGATGTCATAATTGATTTTGACCGTCTTTTCGAAACTGTAAAATTGACGCTTCTGAACTCACGGATGGCACGGACATCATCTACGACAGTAATTTTAAAACCGATTATGTCAATTGTGACATCACTGATGATGTCATAATTGATTTTAACCATCTTTTCAAAACTGTAAAATTGACGCTTCTGAACTCACGGATGGCACGGACATCATCTACGACAGTAATTTTAAAACCGATAATGTCAATTGTGACATCACTGATGATGTCATAATTGATTTTGACCATCTTTTCAAAACTGTAAAATTGATGCTTCTGAACTCACGGATGGCACAGACATCATCTACGACAGTAATTTTAAAACCGATTATGTCAATTGTGACATCACTGATGATGTCATAATTGATTTTGACCGTCTTTTCGAAACTATAAAATTGACGCTTCTGAACTCACGGATGGCACGGACATCATCTACGACAGTAATTTTAAAACCGATACTGTCAATTGTGACATCACTGATGATGTCATAATTGATTTTGACCGTCTTTTCGAAACTGTAAAATTGACGCTTCTGAACTCACGGATGGCACGGACATCATCTATGACAGTAATTTTAAACCGATAATGTCAATTGTGACATCACTGATGATGTCATAATTGATTTTGACCGTCTTTTCGAAACTGTAAAATTGACGCTTCTGAACTCACGGATGGCACGGACATCATCTACGACAGTAATTTTAAAACCGATTATGTCAATTGTGACATCACTGATGATGTCATAATTGATTTTAACCATATTTTCGAAACTGTAAAATTGACGCTTCTGAACTCACGGATGGCACGGACATCATCTACGACAGTAATTTTAAAACCGATAATGTCAATTGTGACATCACTGATGATGTCATAATTGATTTTGACCGTCTTTTCGAAACTGTAAAATTGACGCTTCTGAACTCACGAATGGCACGGACATCATCTACGACAGTAATTTTAAAACCGATAATGTCAATTGTAACATCACTGATGATGTCATAATTGATTTTGACCGTCTTTTCAAAACTGTAAATTTGAAGCTTCTGAACTCACGAATGGCACGGACATCATCTACGACAGTAATTTTAAAACCGATAATGTCAATTGTGACATCACTGATGATGTCATAATTGATTTTGACCGTCTTTTCGAAACTGTAAAATTGACGCTTCTGAACTCACGAATGGCACGGACATCATCTACGACAGTAATTTTAAAACCGATTATGTCAATTGTGACATCACTGATGATGTCATAATTAATTTTAACCATCTTTTCAAAACTGTAAAATTGACGCTTCTGAACTCACGGATGGCTCGGACATCATCTACGACAGTAATTTTAAAACCGATAATGTCAATTTTGACATCACTGATGATGTCATAATTGATTTTGACCGTCTTTTCGAAACTGTAAAATTGACGCTTCTGAACTCACGGATGGCACGGACATCATCTACGACAGTAATTTTAAAACCGATTATGTCAATTGTGACATCACTGATGATGTCATAATTGATTTTAACCATCTTTTCAAAACTATAAAATTGACGCTTCTGAACTCACGGATGGCACGGACATCATCTACGACAGTAATTTTAAAACCGATAATGTCAATTGTGACATCACTGATGATGTCATAATTGATTTTACCCATCTTTTCAAAACTGTAAAAATGACGCTTCTGAACTCACGGATGGCACGGACATCATCTACGACAGTAATTTTAAAACCGATAATGTCAATTGTGACATCAATGATGATGTCATAATTGATTTTGACCGTCTTTTCGAAACTGTAAAATTGACGCTTCTGAACTCACGGATGGCACGGACATCATCTACGACAGTAATTTTAAAACCGATAATGTCAATTGTGACATCAATGATGATGTCATAATTGATTTTAACCATCTTTTCAAAACTGTAAAATTGACGCTTCTGAACTCACGGATGGCACGGACATCATCTACGACAGTAATTTTAAAACCGATAATGTCAATTGTGACATCACTGATGATGTCATAATTGATTTTGACCGTCTTTTCGAAACTGTAAAATTGACGCTTCTGAACTCACGAATGGCACGGACATCATCTACGACAGTAATTTTAAAACCGATAATGTCAATTGTGACATCACTGATGATGTCATAATTGATTTTGACCGTCTTTTCGAAACTGTAAAATTGACGCTTCTGAACTCACGAATGGCACGGACATCATCTACGACAGTAATTTTAAAACCGATAATGTCAATTGTGACATCACTGATGATGTCATAATTAATTTTAACCATCTTTTCAAAACTGTAAAATTGACGCTTCTGAACTCACGGATGGCTCGGACATCATCTACGACAGTAATTTTAAAACCGATAATGTCAATTGTGACATCACTGATGATGTCATAATTGATTTTGACCGTCTTTTCGAAACTGTAAAATTGACGCTTCTGAACTCACGGATGGCACGGACATCATCTACGACAGTAATTTTAAAACCGATTATGTCAATTGTGACATCACTGATGATGTCATAATTGATTTTAACCATCTTTTCAAAACTGTAAAATTGACGCTTCTGAACTCACGGATGGCACGGACATCATCTACGACAGTAATTTTAAAACCGATAATGTCAATTGTGACATCACTGATGATGTCATAATTGATTTTACCCATCTTTTCAAAACTGTAAAAATGACGCTTCTGAACTCACGGATGGCACGGACATCATCTACGACAGTAATTTTAAAACCGATAATGTCAATTGTGACATCAATGATGATGTCATAATTGATTTTGACCGTCTTTTCGAAACTGTAAAATTGACGCTTCTGAACTCACGGATGGCACGGACATCATCTACGACAGTAATTTTAAAACCGATAATGTCAATTGTGACATCAATGATGATGTCATAATTGATTTTGACCGTCTTTTCGAAACTGTAAAATTGACGCTTCTGAACTCACGGATGTCACGGACATCTTCTACGACAGTAATTTTAAAACCGATAATGTCAATTGTGACATCACTGATGATGTCATAATTGATTTTAACCATCTTTTCAAAACTGTAAAATTGACGCTTCTGAACTCACGGATGGCACGGACATAATCTACGACAGTAATTTTAAAACCGATAATATCAATTGTGACATCACTGATGATGTCATAATTGATTTTGACCGTCTTTTTGAAACTGTAAAATTGACGCTTCTGAACTCACGGATGGCACGGACATCATCTACGACAGTAATTTTAAAACCGATTATGTCAATTGTGACATCACTGATGATGTCATAATTGATTTTGACCATCTTTTCAAAACTGTAAAATTGATGCTTCTGAACTCACGGATGGCACAGACATCATCTACGACAGTAATTTAAAAACCGATTATGTTAATTGTGACATCACTGATTAGTTCATAATTGATTTTAACCATCTTTTCAAAACTGTAAAATTGACGCTTCTGAACTCACGGATGGCACGGACATCATCTACGACAGTAATTTTAAAACCGATAATGTCAATTGTGACATCACTGATGATGTCATAATTGATTTTGACCATCTTTTCAAAACTGTAAAATTGATGCTTCTGAACTCACGGATGGCACAGACATCATCTACGACAGTAATTTTAAAACCGATTATGTCAATTGTGACATCACTGATGATGTCATAATTGATTTTGACCGTCTTTTCGAAACTGTAAAATTGACGCTTCTGAACTCACGGATGTCACGGACATCATCTACGACAGTAATTTTAAAACCGATAATGTCAATTGTGACATCACTGATGATGTCATAATTGATTTTAACCATCTTTTCAAAACTAAAATTGACGCTTCTGAACTCACGGATGGCACGGACATAATCTACGACAGTAATTTTAAAACCGATAATATTAATTGTGACATCACTGATGATGTCATAATTGATTTTGACCGTCTTTTTGAAACTGTAAAATTGACGCTTCTGAACTCACGGATGGCACGGACATCATCTACGACAGTAATTTTAAAACCGATAATGTCAATTGTGACATCACTGATGATGTCATAATTGATTTTGACCGTCTTTTCGAAACTGTAAAATTGACGCTTCTGAACTCACGGATGGCACGGACATCATCTACGACAGTAATTTTAAAACCGATTATGTCAATTGTGACATCACTGATGATGTCATAATTGATTTTAACCATCTTTTCAAAACTGTAAAATTGACGCTTCTGAACTCACGGATGGCACGGACATCATCTACGACAGTAATTTTAAAACCGATAATGTCAATTGTGACATCACTGATGATGTCATAATTGATTTTGACCATCTTTTCAAAACTGTAAAATTGATGCTTCTGAACTCACGGATGGCACAGACATCATCTACGACAGTAATTTTAAAACCGATTATGTCAATTGTGACATCACTGATGATGTCATAATTGATTTTGACCGTCTTTTCGAAACTATAAAATTGACGCTTCTGAACTCACGGATGGCACGGACATCATCTACGACAGTAATTTTAAAACCGATACTGTCAATTGTGACATCACTGATGATGTCATAATTGATTTTGACCGTCTTTTCGAAACTGTAAAATTGACGCTTCTGAACTCACGGATGGCACGGACATCATCTATGACAGTAATTTTAAACCGATAATGTCAATTGTGACATCACTGATGATGTCATAATTGATTTTGACCGTCTTTTCGAAACTGTAAAATTGACGCTTCTGAACTCACGGATGGCACGGACATCATCTACGACAGTAATTTTAAAACCGATTATGTCAATTGTGACATCACTGATGATGTCATAATTGATTTTAACCATATTTTCGAAACTGTAAAATTGACGCTTCTGAACTCACGGATGGCACGGACATCATCTACGACAGTAATTTTAAAACCGATAATGTCAATTGTGACATCACTGATGATGTCATAATTGATTTTGACCGTCTTTTCGAAACTGTAAAATTGACGCTTCTGAACTCACGAATGGCACGGACATCATCTACGACAGTAATTTTAAAACCGATAATGTCAATTGTAACATCACTGATGATGTCATAATTGATTTTGACCGTCTTTTCAAAACTGTAAATTTGAAGCTTCTGAACTCACGAATGGCACGGACATCATCTACGACAGTAATTTTAAAACCGATAATGTCAATTGTGACATCACTGATGATGTCATAATTGATTTTGACCGTCTTTTCGAAACTGTAAAATTGACGCTTCTGAACTCACGAATGGCACGGACATCATCTACGACAGTAATTTTAAAACCGATTATGTCAATTGTGACATCACTGATGATGTCATAATTGATTTTAACCATCTTTTCAAAACTGTAAAATTGACGCTTCTGAACTCACGGATGGCACGGACATCATCTACGACAGTAATTTTAAAACCGATAATGTCAATTGTGACATCACTGATGATGTCATAATTGATTTTGACCATCTTTTCAAAACTGTAAAATTAATGCTTCTGAACTCACGGATGGCACAGACATCATCTACGACAGTAATTTTAAAACCGATTATGTCAATTGTGACATCACTGATGATGTCATAATTGATTTTGACCGTCTTTTCGAAACTGTAAAATTGACGCTTCTGAACTCACGGATGGCACGGACATCATCTACGACAGTAATTTTAAAACCGATAATGTCAATTGTGACATCACTGATGATGTCATAATTGATTTTGACCATCTTTTCAAAACTGTAAAATTGACGCTTCTGAACTCACGGATGGCACGGACATCATCTACGACAGTAATTTTAAAACCGATAATGTCAATTGTGACATCACTGATGATGTCATAATAGATTTTGACCGTCTTTTCGAAACTGTAAAATTGACGCTTCTGAACTCACGGATGGCACGGACATCATCTACGACAGTAATTTTAAAACCGATAATGTCAATTGTGACATCACTGATGATGTCATAACTGGTTTTAACCATCTTTTCAAAACTGTAAAATTGACGCTTCTGAACTCACGGATGGCACGGACATCATCTACGACAGTAATTTTAAAACCGATAATGTCAATTGTGACATCACTGATGATGTCATAATTGATTTTGACCATCTTTTCAAAACTGTAAAAATGACGCTTCTGAACTCACGGATGGCACAGACATCATCTACGACTTTAATTTTAAAACCGATAATGTCAATTGTGACATCACTGATGATGTCATAATTGATTTTGACCATCTTTTCAAAACTGTAAAATTGATGCTTCTGAACTCACGGATGGCACAGACATCATCTACGACAGTAATTTTAAAACCGATTATGTCAATTTTGACATCACTGATGATGTCATAATTGATTTTAACCATCTTTTCAAAACTGTAAAATTGACGCTTCTGAACTCACGGATGGCACGGACATCATCTACGACAGTAATTTTAAAACCGATAATGTCAATTGTGACATCACTGATGATGTCATAATTGATTTTGACCGTCTTTTCGAAACTGTAAAATTGACGCTTCTGAACTCACGGATGGCACGGACATCATCTACGACAGTAATTTTAAAACCGATAATGTCAATTGTGACATCACTGATGATGTCATAATTGATTTTAACCATCTTTTCAAAACTGTAAAATTGACGCTTCTGAACTCACGGATGGCACGGACATCATCTACGACAGTAATTTTAAAACCGATAATGTCAATTGTGACATCACTGATGATGTCATAATTGATTTTAACCATCTTTTCAAAACTGTAAAATTGACGCTTCTGAACTCACGGATGGCACGGACATCATCTACGACAGTAATTTTAAAACCGATAATGTCAATTGTGACATCACTGATGATGTCATAATTGATTTTAACCATCTTTTCAAAACTGTAAAATTGACGCTTCTGAACTCACGGATGGCACGGACATCATCTACGACAGTAATTTTAAAACCGATAATGTCAATTGTGACATCACTGATGATGTCATAATTGATTTTGACCGTCTTTTCGAAACTGTAAAATTGACGCTTCTGAACTCACGAATGGCACGGACATCATCTACGACAGTAATTTTAAAACCGATAATGTCAATTGTGACATCACTGATGATGTCATAATTGATTTTAACCATCTTTTCAAAACTGTAAAAATGACGCTTCTGAACTCACGGATGGCACGGACATCATCTACGACAGTAATTTTAAAACCGATAATGTCAATTGTGACATCAATGATGATGTCATAATTGATTTTGACCGTCTTTTCGAAACTGTAAAATTGACGCTTCTGAACTCACGAATGGCACGGACATCATCTACGACAGTAATTTTAAAACCGATAATGTCAATTGTGACATCACTGATGATGTCATAATTGATTTTGACCGTCTTTTCGAAACTGTAAAATTGACGCTTCTGAACTCACGAATGGCACGGACATCATCTACGACAGTAATTTTAAAACCGATAATGTCAATTGTGACATCACTGATGATGTCATAATTAATTTTAACCATCTTTTCAAAACTGAAAAAATTGACGCTTCTGAACTCACGGATGGCACGGACATCATCTACGACAGTAATTTTAAAACCGATAATGTCAATTGTGACATCACTGATGATGTCATAATTGATTTTGACCATCTTTTCAAAACTGTAAAATTGATGCTTCTGAACTCACGGATGGCACAGACATCATCTACGACAGTAATTTTAAAACCGATTATGTCAATTGTGACATCACTGATGATGTCATAATTGATTTTGACCGTCTTTTCGAAACTGTAAAATTGACGCTTCTGAACTCACGGATGGCACGGACATCATCTACGACAGTAATTTTAAAACCGATAATGTCAATTGTGAGATCACTGATGATGTCATAATTGATTTTGACCGTCTTTTCGAAACTGTAAAATTGACGCTTCTGAACTCACGGATGGCACGGACATCATCTACGACAGTAATTTTAAAACCGATTATGTCAATTGTGACATCACTGATGATGTCATAATTGATTTTTACCGTCTTTTCAAAACTGTAAAATTGACGCTTCTGAACTCACGGATGGCACAGACATCATCTACGACAGTAATTTTAAAACCGATTATGTCAATTGTGACATCACTGATGATGTCATAATTGATTTTGACCATCTTTTCGAAACTGTAAAATTGACGCTTCTGAACTCACGGATGGCACGGACATCATCTACGACAGTAATTTTAAAACCGATAATGTCAATTGTGACATCACTGATGATGTCATAATTGATTTTGACCGTCTTTTCGAAACTGTAAAATTGACGCTTCTGAACTCACGGATTGCACGGACATCATCTACGACAGTAATTTTAAAACCGATTATGTCAATTGTGACATCACTGATGATGTCATAATTGATTTTAACCATCTTTTCAAAACTGTAAAATTGACGCTTCTGAACTCACGGATGGCACGGACATCATCTACGACAGTAATTTTAAAACCGATAATGTCAATTGTGACATCACTGATGATGTCATAATTGATTTTGACCGTCTTTTCGAAACTGTAAAATTGACGCTTCTGAACTCACGAATGGCACGGACATCATCTACGACAGTAATTTTAAAACCGATAATGTCAATTGTGACATCACTGATGATGTCATAATTGATTTTGACCGTCTTTTCGAAACTGTAAAATTGACGCTTCTGAACTCACGAATGGCACGGACATCATCTACGACAGTAATTTTAAAACCGATAATGTCAATTGTGACATCACTGATGATGTCATAATTAATTTTAACCATCTTTTCAAAACTGTAAAATTGACGCTTCTGAACTCACGGATGGCTCGGACATCATCTACGACAGTAATTTTAAAACCGATAATGTCAATTTTGACATCACTGATGATGTCATAATTGATTTTGACCGTCTTTTCGAAACTGTAAAATTGACGCTTCTGAACTCACGGATGGCACGGACATCATCTACGACAGTAATTTTAAAACCGATTATGTCAATTGTGACATCACTGATGATGTCATAATTGATTTTAACCATCTTTTCAAAACTGTAAAATTGACGCTTCTGAACTCACGGATGGCACGGACATCATCTACGACAGTAATTTTAAAACCGATAATGTCAATTGTGACATCACTGATGATGTCATAATTGATTTTACCCATCTTTTCAAAACTGTAAAAATGACGCTTCTGAACTCACGGATGGCACGGACATCATCTACGACAGTAATTTTAAAACCGATAATGTCAATTGTGACATCAATGATGATGTCATAATTGATTTTGACCGTCTTTTCGAAACTGTAAAATTGACGCTTCTGAACTCACGGATGGCACGGACATCATCTACGACAGTAATTTTAAAACCGATAATGTCAATTGTGACATCAATGATGATGTCATAATTGATTTTAACCATCTTTTCAAAACTGTAAAATTGACGCTTCTGAACTCACGGATGGCACGGACATCATCTACGACAGTAATTTTAAAACCGATAATGTCAATTGTGACATCACTGATGATGTCATAATTGATTTTGACCGTCTTTTCGAAACTGTAAAATTGACGCTTCTGAACTCACGAATGGCACGGACATCATCTACGACAGTAATTTTAAAACCGATAATGTCAATTGTGACATCACTGATGATGTCATAATTGATTTTGACCGTCTTTTCGAAACTGTAAAATTGACGCTTCTGAACTCACGAATGGCACGGACATCATCTACGACAGTAATTTTAAAACCGATAATGTCAATTGTGACATCACTGATGATGTCATAATTAATTTTAACCATCTTTTCAAAACTGTAAAATTGACGCTTCTGAACTCACGGATGGCTCGGACATCATCTACGACAGTAATTTTAAAACCGATAATGTCAATTGTGACATCACTGATGATGTCATAATTGATTTTGACCGTCTTTTCGAAACTGTAAAATTGACGCTTCTGAACTCACGGATGGCACGGACATCATCTACGACAGTAATTTTAAAACCGATTATGTCAATTGTGACATCACTGATGATGTCATAATTGATTTTAACCATCTTTTCAAAACTGTAAAATTGACGCTTCTGAACTCACGGATGGCACGGACATCATCTACGACAGTAATTTTAAAACCGATAATGTCAATTGTGACATCACTGATGATGTCATAATTGATTTTACCCATCTTTTCAAAACTGTAAAAATGACGCTTCTGAACTCACGGATGGCACGGACATCATCTACGACAGTAATTTTAAAACCGATAATGTCAATTGTGACATCAATGATGATGTCATAATTGATTTTGACCGTCTTTTCGAAACTGTAAAATTGACGCTTCTGAACTCACGGATGGCACGGACATCATCTACGACAGTAATTTTAAAACCGATAATGTCAATTGTGACATCAATGATGATGTCATAATTGATTTTGACCGTCTTTTCGAAACTGTAAAATTGACGCTTCTGAACTCACGGATGTCACGGACATCTTCTACGACAGTAATTTTAAAACCGATAATGTCAATTGTGACATCACTGATGATGTCATAATTGATTTTAACCATCTTTTCAAAACTGTAAAATTGACGCTTCTGAACTCACGGATGGCACGGACATAATCTACGACAGTAATTTTAAAACCGATAATATCAATTGTGACATCACTGATGATGTCATAATTGATTTTGACCGTCTTTTTGAAACTGTAAAATTGACGCTTCTGAACTCACGGATGGCACGGACATCATCTACGACAGTAATTTTAAAACCGATTATGTCAATTGTGACATCACTGATGATGTCATAATTGATTTTGACCATCTTTTCAAAACTGTAAAATTGATGCTTCTGAACTCACGGATGGCACAGACATCATCTACGACAGTAATTTAAAAACCGATTATGTTAATTGTGACATCACTGATGAGTTCATAATTGATTTTAACCATCTTTTCAAAACTGTAAAATTGACGCTTCTGAACTCACGGATGGCACGGACATCATCTACGACAGTAATTTTAAAACCGATAATGTCAATTGTGACATCACTGATGATGTCATAATTGATTTTGACCATCTTTTCAAAACTGTAAAATTGATGCTTCTGAACTCACGGATGGCACAGACATCATCTACGACAGTAATTTTAAAACCGATTATGTCAATTGTGACATCACTGATGATGTCATAATTGATTTTGACCGTCTTTTCGAAACTGTAAAATTGACGCTTCTGAACTCACGGATGTCACGGACATCATCTACGACAGTAATTTTAAAACCGATAATGTCAATTGTGACATCACTGATGATGTCATAATTGATTTTAACCATCTTTTCAAAACTAAAATTGACGCTTCTGAACTCACGGATGGCACGGACATAATCTACGACAGTAATTTTAAAACCGATAATATTAATTGTGACATCACTGATGATGTCATAATTGATTTTGACCGTCTTTTTGAAACTGTAAAATTGACGCTTCTGAACTCACGGATGGCACGGACATCATCTACGACAGTAATTTTAAAACCGATAATGTCAATTGTGACATCACTGATGATGTCATAATTGATTTTGACCGTCTTTTCGAAACTGTAAAATTGACGCTTCTGAACTCACGGATGGCACGGACATCATCTACGACAGTAATTTTAAAACCGATTATGTCAATTGTGACATCACTGATGATGTCATAATTGATTTTAACCATCTTTTCAAAACTGTAAAATTGACGCTTCTGAACTCACGGATGGCACGGACATCATCTACGACAGTAATTTTAAAACCGATAATGTCAATTGTGACATCACTGATGATGTCATAATTGATTTTGACCATCTTTTCAAAACTGTAAAATTGATGCTTCTGAACTCACGGATGGCACAGACATCATCTACGACAGTAATTTTAAAACCGATTATGTCAATTGTGACATCACTGATGATGTCATAATTGATTTTGACCGTCTTTTCGAAACTATAAAATTGACGCTTCTGAACTCACGGATGGCACGGACATCATCTACGACAGTAATTTTAAAACCGATACTGTCAATTGTGACATCACTGATGATGTCATAATTGATTTTGACCGTCTTTTCGAAACTGTAAAATTGACGCTTCTGAACTCACGGATGGCACGGACATCATCTATGACAGTAATTTTAAACCGATAATGTCAAATGTGACATCACTGATGATGTCATAATTGATTTTGACCGTCTTTTCGAAACTGTAAAATTGACGCTTCTGAACTCACGGATGGCACGGACATCATCTACGACAGTAATTTTAAAACCGATTATGTCAATTGTGACATCACTGATGATGTCATAATTG
Source organism: Crinia signifera (assembly GCF_055691185.1). Lineage (NCBI taxonomy): Eukaryota > Metazoa > Chordata > Amphibia > Anura > Myobatrachidae > Crinia > Crinia signifera. The sequence continues at coordinate 118,687,391 of NC_139218.1, read as the reverse complement.
ATTTTAACCATATTTTCGAAACTGTAAAATTGACGCTTCTGAACTCACGGATGGCACGGACATCATCTACGACAGTAATTTTAAAACCGATAATGTCAATTGTGACATCACTGATGATGTCATAATTGATTTTGACCGTCTTTTCGAAACTGTAAAATTTACGCTTCTGAACTCACGAATGGCACGGACATCATCTACGACAGTAATTTTAAAACCGATAATGTCAATTGTGACATCACTGATGATGTCATAATTGATTTTGACCGTCTTTTCAAAACTGTAAATTTGAAGCTTCTGAACTCACGAATGGCACGGACATCATCTACGACAGTAATTTTAAAACCGATAATGTCAATTGTGACATCACTGATGATGTCATAATTGATTTTGACCGTCTTTTCGAAACTGTAAAATTGACGCTTCTGAACTCACGAATGGCACGGACATCATCTACGACAGTAATTTTAAAACCGATAATGTCAATTGTGACATCAATGATGATGTCATAATTGATTTTAACCATCTTTTCAAAACTGTAAAATTGACGCTTCTGAACTCACGGATGGCACGGACATCATCTACGACAGTAATTTTAAAACCGATAATGTCAATTGTGACATCACTGATGATGTCATAATTGATTTTGACCGTCTTTTCGAAACTGTAAAATTGACGCTTCTGAACTCACGAATGGCACGGACATCATCTACGACAGTAATTTTAAAACCGATAATGTCAATTGTGACATCACTGATGATGTCATAATTGATTTTACCCATCTTTTCAAAACTGTAAAAATGACGCTTCTGAACTCACGGATGGCACGGACATCATCTACGACAGTAATTTTAAAACCGATAATGTCAATTGTGACATCAATGATGATGTCATAATTGATTTTGACCGTCTTTTCGAAACTGTAAAATTGACGCTTCTGAACTCACGGATGGCACGGACATCATCTACGACAGTAATTTTAAAACCGATAATGTCAATTGTGACATCAATGATGATGTCATAATTGATTTTAACCATCTTTTCAAAACTGTAAAATTGACGCTTCTGAACTCACGGATGGCACGGACATCATCTACGACAGTAATTTTAAAACCGATAATGTCAATTGTGACATCACTGATGATGTCATAATTGATTTTGACCGTCTTTTCGAAACTGTAAAATTGACGCTTCTGAACTCACGAATGGCACGGACATCATCTACGACAGTAATTTTAAAACCGATAATGTCAATTGTGACATCACTGATGATGTCATAATTGATTTTGACCGTCTTTTCGAAACTGTAAAATTGACGCTTCTGAACTCACGAATGGCACGGACATCATCTACGACAGTAATTTTAAAACCGATAATGTCAATTGTGACATCACTGATGATGTCATAATTAATTTTAACCATCTTTTCAAAACTGTAAAATTGACGCTTCTGAACTCACGGATGGCTCGGACATCATCTACGACAGTAATTTTAAAACCGATAATGTCAATTGTGACATCACTGATGATGTCATAATTGATTTTGACCGTCTTTTCGAAACTGTAAAATTGACGCTTCTGAACTCACGGATGGCACGGACATCATCTACGACAGTAATTTTAAAACCGATTATGTCAATTGTGACATCACTGATGATGTCATAATTGATTTTAACCATATTTTCGAAACTGTAAAATTGACGCTTCTGAACTCACGGATGGCACGGACATCATCTACGACAGTAATTTTAAAACCGATAATGTCAATTGTGACATCACTGATGATGTCATAATTGATTTTGACCGTCTTTTCGAAACTGTAAAATTTACGCTTCTGAACTCACGAATGGCACGGACATCATCTACGACAGTAATTTTAAAACCGATAATGTCAATTGTGACATCACTGATGATGTCATAATTGATTTTGACCGTCTTTTCGAAACTGTAAAATTGACGCTTCTGAACTCACGAATGGCACGGACATCATCTACGACAGTAATTTTAAAACCGATAATGTCAATTGTGACATCACTGATGATGTCATAATTAATTTTAACCATCTTTTCAAAACTGTAAAATTGACGCTTCTGAACTCACGGATGGCTCGGACATCATCTACGACAGTAATTTTAAAACCGATAATGTCAATTGTGACATCACTGATGATGTCATAATTGATTTTGACCGTCTTTTCGAAACTGTAAAATTGACGCTTCTGAACTCACGGATGGCACGGACATCATCTACGACAGTAATTTTAAAACCGATTATGTCAATTGTGACATCACTGATGATGTCATAATTGATTTTAACCATCTTTTCAAAACTGTAAAATTGACGCTTCTGAACTCACGGATGGCACGGACATCATCTACGACAGTAATTTTAAAACCGATAATGTCAATTGTGACATCACTGATGATGTCATAATTGATTTTACCCATCTTTTCAAAACTGTAAAAATGACGCTTCTGAACTCACGGATGGCACGGACATCATCTACGACAGTAATTTTAAAACCGATAATGTCAATTGTGACATCAATGATGATGTCATAATTGATTTTGACCGTCTTTTCGAAACTGTAAAATTGACGCTTCTGAACTCACGGATGGCACGGACATCATCTACGACAGTAATTTTAAAACCGATAATGTCAATTGTGACATCAATGATGATGTCATAATTGATTTTGACCGTCTTTTCGAAACTGTAAAATTGACGCTTCTGAACTCACGGATGTCACGGACATCTTCTACGACAGTAATTTTAAAACCGATAATGTCAATTGTGACATCACTGATGATGTCATAATTGATTTTAACCATCTTTTCAAAACTGTAAAATTGACGCTTCTGAACTCACGGATGGCACGGACATAATCTACGACAGTAATTTTAAAACCGATAATATCAATTGTGACATCACTGATGATGTCATAATTGATTTTGACCGTCTTTTTGAAACTGTAAAATTGACGCTTCTGAACTCACGGATGGCACGGACATCATCTACGACAGTAATTTTAAAACCGATTATGTCAATTGTGACATCACTGATGATGTCATAATTGATTTTGACCATCTTTTCAAAACTGTAAAATTGATGCTTCTGAACTCACGGATGGCACAGACATCATCTACGACAGTAATTTAAAAACCGATTATGTTAATTGTGACATCACTGATGAGTTCATAATTGATTTTAACCATCTTTTCAAAACTGTAAAATTGACGCTTCTGAACTCACGGATGGCACGGACATCATCTACGACAGTAATTTTAAAACCGATAATGTCAATTGTGACATCACTGATGATGTCATAATTGATTTTGACCATCTTTTCAAAACTGTAAAATTGATGCTTCTGAACTCACGGATGGCACAGACATCATCTACGACAGTAATTTTAAAACCGATTATGTCAATTGTGACATCACTGATGATGTCATAATTGATTTTGACCGTCTTTTCGAAACTGTAAAATTGACGCTTCTGAACTCACGGATGTCACGGACATCATCTACGACAGTAATTTTAAAACCGATAATGTCAATTGTGACATCACTGATGATGTCATAATTGATTTTAACCATCTTTTCAAAACTAAAATTGACGCTTCTGAACTCACGGATGGCACGGACATAATCTACGACAGTAATTTTAAAACCGATAATATTAATTGTGACATCACTGATGATGTCATAATTGATTTTGACCGTCTTTTTGAAACTGTAAAATTGACGCTTCTGAACTCACGGATGGCACGGACATCATCTACGACAGTAATTTTAAAACCGATAATGTCAATTGTGACATCACTGATGATGTCATAATTGATTTTGACCGTCTTTTCGAAACTGTAAAATTGACGCTTCTGAACTCACGGATGGCACGGACATCATCTACGACAGTAATTTTAAAACCGATTATGTCAATTGTGACATCACTGATGATGTCATAATTGATTTTGACCGTCTTTTCGAAACTATAAAATTGACGCTTCTGAACTCACGGATGGCACGGACATCATCTACGACAGTAATTTTAAAACCGATACTGTCAATTGTGACATCACTGATGATGTCATAATTGATTTTGACCGTCTTTTCGAAACTGTAAAATTGACGCTTCTGAACTCACGGATGGCACGGACATCATCTATGACAGTAATTTTAAACCAATAATGTCAATTGTGACATCACTGATGATGTCATAATTGATTTTGACCGTCTTTTCGAAACTGTAAAATTGACGCTTCTGAACTCACGGATGGCACGGACATCATCTACGACAGTAATTTTAAAACCGATTATGTCAATTGTGACATCACTGATGATGTCATAATTGATTTTAACCATATTTTCGAAACTGTAAAATTGACGCTTCTGAACTCACGGATGGCACGGACATCATCTACGACAGTAATTTTAAAACCGATAATGTCAATTGTGACATCACTGATGATGTCATAATTGATTTTGACCGTCTTTTCGAAACTGTAAAATTTACGCTTCTGAACTCACGAATGGCACGGACATCATCTACGACAGTAATTTTAAAACCGATAATGTCAATTGTGACATCACTGATGATGTCATAATTGATTTTGACCGTCTTTTCAAAACTGTAAATTTGAAGCTTCTGAACTCACGAATGGCACGGACATCATCTACGACAGTAATTTTAAAACCGATAATGTCAATTGTGACATCACTGATGATGTCATAATTGATTTTGACCGTCTTTTCGAAACTGTAAAATTGACGCTTCTGAACTCACGAATGGCACGGACATCATCTACGACAGTAATTTTAAAACCGATTATGTCAATTGTGACATCACTGATGATGTCATAATTGATTTTAACCATCTTTTCAAAACTGTAAAATTGACGCTTCTGAACTCACGGATGGCACGGACATCATCTACGACAGTAATTTTAAAACCGATAATGTCAATTGTGACATCACTGATGATGTCATAATTGATTTTGACCATCTTTTCAAAACTGTAAAATTAATGCTTCTGAACTCACGGATGGCACAGACATCATCTACGACAGTAATTTTAAAACCGATTATGTCAATTGTGACATCACTGATGATGTCATAATTGATTTTGACCGTCTTTTCGAAACTGTAAAATTGACGCTTCTGAACTCACGGATGGCACGGACATCATCTACGACAGTAATTTTAAAACCGATAATGTCAATTGTGACATCACTGATGATGTCATAATAGATTTTGACCGTCTTTTCGAAACTGTAAAATTGACGCTTCTGAACTCACGGATGGCACGGACATCATCTACGACAGTAATTTTAAAACCGATAATGTCAATTGTGACATCACTGATGATGTCATAACTGGTTTTAACCATCTTTTCAAAACTGTAAAATTGACGCTTCTGAACTCACGGATGGCACGGACATCATCTACGACAGTAATTTTAAAACCGATAATGTCAATTGTGACATCACTGATGATGTCATAATTGATTTTGACCATCTTTTCAAAACTGTAAAAATGACGCTTCTGGGGGCGTGGCCTAGCAGCCATAACGAAAAGACGTGCTTCCAAAGAGCTCCGTCTGAAACCACATCAAAAACCCCAAATCAGCACCCTGCTTCCCCCATCGGAGTGTCAGACCTGCCCTACCTGACCCCCGGAGAGTACCTGGACACCGACTGCAGAGCCGGGGAGGGCCTCCTGCCTTCCTGCAGGTTGCGGCCTGGTGCGCCACGAAAGCCGGGACCTCAATTTTGGAGCGGACGGCGGGGACACGCTGGCGCGCACAGATTAACCCACCTGACGGAGGCTGTGACGGCGAACGGAGGGAGGAGAACAGGTCGGCCGGCCTGCGGGTGGACGAGAGACCAGGAGAACAGCGCAGGAGAGAGGCTGTGATCCCACCGCTGCCCGGGAGCTGCGTCCGCCATTACAGGAGGACGCGCGCTGACTCACCACTACAAGGAGAGGTAAGGTGCCGCTGAGAAGCGCAGCATCGCCTCTCCCTAACCCCAATACCGGGACCAGCCACAGCCTGATCACTGCAGAGCCCCATACACCCGGGCTGAGAGCCATACCACCCCAGGAGAGGAATAGAGTAGACGGGCAATATCCCTGCCTATCTCCCCAGCCAGAAATAGCCCTGCTACCGGTGTGACCCACAGCCCACCTGCCACGGCCACCAGAGAGCCAGGGGGAGGCACATCAAAAGGTGACCCTGTGCCCATCTCACACAGTAGGGTCCTGGTACTACCCTGGGCTGGACCTAATACATGAGTCAGTGAGCACTGTGAGACCCAGAGAATAGCTACTTAAAGATCCCAGGACTCACACTAAACCTCAGGTCACAGAACCCACCAGCTAAACAAGGGTTAAAAAAAAAAAAAAGAACACTATCCTACCCAAACTGGAAGAATCATAACCATAGCTCTAGCTACCTCAGAGGATAAATGATCCTGGAGCTCCACCTAGTGGACCAAATAAACAACTGCATCACCAGAAAAATTAGAAACCAGGACAGTTAAATAACAACTCCCGAAAGGTGTCCCAACCTTCGGTGTCACATCCTCACGGCTCAGAGCTGCTCACCCGCCGCACAATAATATTGTCAATAAACGGAGAAAAATCAACCATATTGGTGCCACGGGATACTGCGACTCCAGTTACCACACATACGAGACTTTCTCTGAAATACGCTGACCAAAATACAAATATGAAGTAACCACGCAAGTTCGCCTCTGTCATTATATTAAACAAAGATAGTGCATACAACGACCACCACATTAATATCAAGATCACGAGGACACCAACACTACAACTACCTTCCTCAAGTGAACCCCAAGGCCTAGCATGCCAGCTAAACGCCAAAAAGACGCCCCGGGCACTTCACAAGTGAGTTTCTTCAAGGCACAAGCGTCCCCGACAACCACAAAGCTATCAGCCCCATCCGCGGTGGCAAACCAAAAGCAACTTTCAGCTCTCTCAACCCCGTTTGACCCCAAACATTCACAAACAGACGGCTCGGACATGGGAGACGATGCCCCTCTGACGGTGGGCCTAATGAAGCAACTCCTTGCCTCCTTTAAGACAGACATTTCGGCAGACTTTAAAACAGCTCTGCAAACATGCCAGCAGTCCATTGATGAAATTGGGCAAAGAACGGATCATCTGGAGACCAAATGCGAAGAAATAGTCTGCTCCCACAATGACCTTCTTACCTCACATGACGAATTGCAAGCTGAAGTGACATCTCTACGGAATAAAGTGGGGGAACTTGAGGATCGATCTAGACGGAATAACGTCAAAGTAAGAGGGATTCCGGAATCGGTGTCCAATTTAGAACTAGAAGATTATGTAACGAAAATATTCAAACAGCTACTACCAGAAGCAAGCAGCCAGGATTTGCTATTGGATCGCGTACATAGACTCCCCAAACCCAGATCAGCCCCACAAGATGCAACAAGGGACACTATAATGCGCTTCCACTTCTACCATATCAAAGAAAAAATATTGCGGGCAACAAGATCCAAAGATCTAGCAACACCGATACTGGGCCCCCTTCAAATTTTTGGTGATCTCTCAGCTACTACCATAGCCCATCGACGTACCTTCCTACCAGTGACCAGAGCTCTACAAAAAGCCGAAATCCAATACAGGTGGGGGTTCCCCACCAAGTTGATAATACGGCGCAATGGCTCTACAGACGTAGTGTCGACACCAGAAGATGGCATAAAGCTTCTCGTCAAATGGAACCTAGACGGCATCGCAGCAGCGACCTCAAAACCCCCCAGGTTGAACAATGACTGGCTCACGTCGAAATAAGATGGGAACACCTTTGGACACAACATATCCTTTCAATTTAGCCATACTTGAACATTGAAAGTTTGGCAGTTTGTGCCTAAGAGATATGTGAGGTGTCTGCGCAGTTAGCCCGCACCCGACGAGAACGCGGGGATCTTCCCTGACTGTCCCATCCCACGATGGGTTAGCAATAGAAAGGGGCGGGCTGGCGGCTCGGATATCTCCCCCTTTATGCTTCCCTATTGCTATGTTCATCGCCCATGGCGATGCCTGGAAAGTTACCCAGGAGTGTTATTGTTATAAATATGGTTATACTACTGTTATATAGATAGTATGTTATACTAAAGTTGCTTAGATATTTGCTAAAACTAGTTTGCACTAATCTTATCCAACACACTTTCACAAATCAGAGAATGACAGAGGCGCATATTTTATCCGCGCCCCCTAAATGCGCCACCGCCTAAGGTGGCCTTGCCTAGTAGTACCTAAATGGTACTCTCAAATCCCCCCGTATTACCCCTGTTTCTTCCCCCCACCTAACCAAAGGGTACGGCCCATATTATGCCTCACTAAACGAAACACTCCTTTGATTCTACAAAGCAATGTTCTTACACCATACCTCAGACTAGCACGTCAAATCCAACTAAAAAATGGTTAATGTTTTGTCTTTAAATGTTAAGGGTCTTAACTCACCGAACAAAAGGAAACTAGCATTACATCACTTTGCCAAAGTGAAAGCGCACGTGGTGGCGGTCCAGGAAACTCACTTTATGGCCTCCGCTGCGCCTAAATTCACTAACTTTAAATTCCCTACTACCTACACCTCCAATGGCCCAAAAAAAAAAGCAGGAGTAGCGATCTTAATATCCTCAGCATGCAAATTCATACTAGAAAAACAAACGACAGATTCAGAGGGTCGCTACCTAATTCTAAACGGTCAATTGGAAAATAAACAAGTCACGATAGCGAATGTATATGTACCTAACTCCAAACAGATTCCCTTTATACGAAAATTCTGCACAGCACTGCAGGCTAACTGCTCGGGAAGCCTACTACTCCTAGGCGACTTTAACCAAGTATTAGACGCACATATGGATAAGTCAACCCCACTCCGAACTCTAACCAAACCCACCCCTAAAGATCAATCCAACCAATTTAGGAAGATACTAAATGAGTATGCCCTATATGATATCTGGAGGGCAAAAAATCCCTCATGCAGAGACTATACCTTCTATTCCCCAGTGCACAATTCTTATTCTAGAATTGATTTAGCCCTCTCGGACAAATGGACACTCCAGCAGATCAAAAAAGCTAGTATAATCCCCATACCCTGGTCCGATCACTCGGCCTTATCACTTAGATGGGACCTAAACCATTACCACCCTGGCGCGAGACAGTGGCGCCTTGGCAACTACCTCCTAGACATCCCAAGCGTTAAGGAGGCTATACAAAAAAACCTACAAATGTTTCTGGATACAAATGACCCAACCGACACAAACACCTTTAACTACTGGTGCACCTTGAAAGCAGTGGTTAGAGGGTCAATTATACAAGCAGCAGCCAGGCACCGTACCAATCAAAATAAATTAATGAAAGATGTAGAAACCCGCTTAGCTGAATTAGAATCCAGACTTAAACTCTCCCCCACTGACAAATCAATATACAAAAATCTACTTAAAGCCAGGGAAGAATGGAACGTGCTCTCCCTTCAGGAGGTGCACAGAAACCTCTTTAAATTGAAACAAAAATTTTATGTCCATGGCGATAAAGCCGGCAAGCTATTAGCAAGAAAACTTAGGAGCAAAGTAGCACAGGAGAGAGTAAAAGGGGTGGTAAATCTGAAAGGTACGAAGGTTACGGATCCGTCCGAGATTGCGAATGCCTTCGCCGAATATTATTCCTCACTGTACAATTTAAAAGACGACCCTGAGACCCCCCAACCCACTACGGAAGGCATAGCCTCCTTTTTAGAAAATATTTCTCTCCCCTCCTTAGACCCAATTGCTCTTGCTACATTGGAGAACCCTTGGTCGATTGATGAGATCGAGAAGGCCATATCTGACCTGCCACTAGAAAAAGCACCAGGCCCCGACGGCTACACTAATAAATTTTACAAAACCTTCAAGAACTCATTATCCCGTCCAATGCAACAAGTATATGAGGAGGCTTCCGCAAAAGCGTCCTTTCCAACAGAGATGCTAGAAGCACGAATAGTCGCATTCCCCAAACCAGGGAAGAATCCTTCTAGTCTTGCCAATTTTCGTCCCATTGCACTTCTAAACACTGATGTGAAAATATACGCAAAGCTCATCGCCAATAGACTTGCGCCGCTGCTCCCTTCCCTCATTTGTCATGACCAGGTGGGGTTTGTGAACGGCCGCCAAGCATCAGATAACACTAGGAGACTGGTTGATGTTTTGGATGCCTTCTCCGTGTCCCCTGAGCCGCTGCTCCTGCTCTCGCTGGATGCGGAGAAGGCATTTGATCGCCTGCACTGGGGGTATTTGCGGGAGGTGCTGATTAAATTTGGCATTAAAGATAGGGCTCTATCATCAATATTAGCCCTATACTCGAACCCATCGGCAAAAGTCTTCATAAATGGAATGCTATCAGTTGCCTTTGCTATATCCAACGGCACGCGCCAGGGCTGCCCCCTATCCCCCTTAATGTTCGCTCTGGCAATTGAGCCACTGGCCGAAACTATCAGGACTACAACTACAATAACAGGCCCCTCACTGTTTGATCATTCACAGAAAATATGCTTATTTGCGGATGATGTACTGTTGACTATTACAAACCCCAGCACCTCCTTGCGGAACCTACACAAAGTACTAAAGGCATATTCATCAGTATCCTTTTATAAATTAAATTGCTCCAAAACAGAAGCCCTCCCGATTCACTTCACCCCCACCCTGCTAGATCAACTTAAATCTAAATACTCATACGCATGGCAGGATAATAGCATTAAATACCTGGGCATACATGTCCCGGCAAAGACCCAAAATATTCTTTCATTTAACTACCTTCCACTATTAGCCAATCTTAAAAAATTAACACAGGAATGGATGATGCAACACGTGTCATGGATGGGTCGAATAGCGGCTCTAAAAATGGTGCTGCTTCCAAAACTGTTGTATTTATTTAGAACAATACCCATACTGTTACCTGACTCCCTACTCGCAAAATTTGACAAGTTATTTATAGCATACGTATGGAAAGGCAAAAAGCCAAGGCTGGCAAAAAAGATTATGGCTCAACCCAAAGCCTATGGAGGCCTGGCTTATCCAGACCTACGGGCGTACCAAAGGGCCTCGCTGCTAGCCTCTATAGGGGCATGGATGACAACTGATGAACCCAAACCCTGGGTCATAGTGGAAAGAGGTCTAGTATCTCAATTTCCCCTCGTGGATCTACTATGGCTACCTCCATCGGAGGTAAAACAAATTGTCCATCCCTCTGTAGTGGTTCAGGCGGTATGTAAAACATGGAACACACTGAGGACCCATATGCTGGGAGGGCCACAACCCACACTAGAACTGTCATTGAGGGGACTATCACGTCTGATCCCAGACCTGTCCCTCGACCTATGGATAGCTAACAATATTATCACTTTGAAAGAGTTGACAGAATCAGGAATAATACTCTCCTTCACCCAAATCCAAGAAAAGTACTCCATACCCTGGAAAGAGTTCTATAAATATTTACAGGTGCGACACTGGCTGCAAACTGTCTCCCCACCCCCCCAGGCCCTGAAGCCAATACCCAATACATTATTGGTATTACTCCAAAAGACAAACAATAAAGGGGCAATATCCAGGTGGTACAATTCTCTAGTCACACCTCAACAATACTCAAAATTTCCCTCTCAAACCAAATGGGAAACAGATATGGGCTTGCCTATGTCAGAAGAGGAGTGGCAATCCGTGTTTCAGATGTGCTTTAAAATGTCTAAGTGTATATCCCATATAGAACAATTTTTTAAACTATTACATAGGTTGTATATGACCCCCGCCCTCCTCCACAAAATAAGCGCCACGAACCCAAGATCCTGCTGGCGCAACTGTGGCGGGGTGGGATCAATATACCACATATTTTGGGCTTGTCGTCTAGTGGCTGACCTTTGGAGGAGAATATTCAGATTAACCTCTAATATACTGCATCATACTATCGACCCACAGCCGAAAGTTGCACTGTTTCATATCCTCCCAGACATAGCCTCACATTCTGATAAATATGTCATCGGCCACATATTGGCCTCAACCAAACGTCTCCTAGCCCGCAACTGGAGGACAACTAACATACCTAGCCTTAAAGAGATAGAAGAGGCAGTCCAATCACACTTTGAATTTGAAACAGCTGGCACATCCTATAACTCAACGCCATCAACTTCTGCAACTAGGTTATGGCAGAATTGGGTGGAGTATAAATCAGAACTAGCAATGAAAGATTGAACAATGTATGTACTTATTAACCTAGACCATTCTAATATACTGTATCACTGTACTTTGGCACTATACTATTGCACTATGGAATTGTGACCGTACCCCCCCCCCCCACCCTTCCCCCCCCCCCCACCCCTATCTTTGTTCTGTACCACATCTCCCCAAAAAAAATAGAAAACTCAAAGTCATGAGATACACTTGAAATGTTTTATTGTATATTTGAATTTGTGACATTCAATAAAAATTTAAATTTGAAAAAAAGAAAAAAAATGACGCTTCTGAACTCACGGATGGCACAGACATCATCTACGACTTTAATTTTAAAACCGATAATGTCAATTGTGACATCACTGATGATGTCATAATTGATTTTGACCATCTTTTCAAAACTGTAAAATTGATGCTTCTGAACTCACGGATGGCACAGACATCATCTACGACAGTAATTTTAAAACCGATTATGTCAATTTTGACATCACTGATGATGTCATAATTGATTTTAACCATCTTTTCAAAACTGTAAAATTGACGCTTCTGAACTCACGGATGGCACGGACATCATCTACGACAGTAATTTTAAAACCGATAATGTCAATTGTGACATCACTGATGATGTCATAATTGATTTTGACCGTCTTTTCGAAACTGTAAAATTGACGCTTCTGAACTCACGGATGGCACGGACATCATCTACGACAGTAATTTTAAAACCGATAATGTCAATTGTGACATCACTGATGATGTCATAATTGATTTTAACCATCTTTTCAAAACTGTAAAATTGACGCTTCTGAACTCACGGATGGCACGGACATCATCTACGACAGTAATTTTAAAACCGATAATGTCAATTGTGACATCACTGATGATGTCATAATTGATTTTAACCATCTTTTCAAAACTGTAAAATTGACGCTTCTGAACTCACGGATGGCACGGACATCATCTACGACAGTAATTTTAAAACCGATAATGTCAATTGTGACATCACTGATGATGTCATAATTGATTTTAACCATCTTTTCAAAACTGTAAAATTGACGCTTCTGAACTCACGGATGGCACGGACATCATCTACGACAGTAATTTTAAAACCGATAATGTCAATTGTGACATCACTGATGATGTCATAATTGATTTTGACCGTCTTTTCGAAACTGTAAAATTGACGCTTCTGAACTCACGAATGGCACGGACATCATCTACGACAGTAATTTTAAAACCGATAATGTCAATTGTGACATCACTGATGATGTCATAATTGATTTTAACCATCTTTTCAAAACTGTAAAAATGACGCTTCTGAACTCACGGATGGCACGGACATCATCTACGACAGTAATTTTAAAACCGATAATGTCAATTGTGACATCAATGATGATGTCATAATTGATTTTGACCGTCTTTTCGAAACTGTAAAATTGACGCTTCTGAACTCACGGATGGCACGGACATCATCTACGACAGTAATTTTAAAACCGATAATGTCAATTGTGACATCACTGATGATGTCATAATTGATTTTGACCATCTTTTCAAAACTGTAAAATTGATGCTTCTGAACTCACGGATGGCACAGACATCATCTACGACAGTAATTTTAAAACCGATTATGTCAATTGTGACATCACTGATGATGTCATAATTGATTTTGACCATCTTTTCGAAACTGTAAAATTGACGCTTCTGAACTCACGGATGTCACGGACATCATCTACGACAGTAATTTTAAAACCGATAATGTCAATTGTGACATCACTGATGATGTCATAATTGATTTTAACCATCTTTTCAAAACTAAAATTGACGCTTCTGAACTCACGGATGGCACGGACATAATCTACGACAGTAATTTTAAAACCGATAATATTAATTGTGACATCACTGATGATGTCATAATTGATTTTGACCGTCTTTTTGAAACTGTAAAATTGACGCTTCTGAACTCACGGATGGCACGGACATCATCTACGACAGTAATTTTAAAACCGATAATGTCAATTGTGACATCACTGATGATGTCATAATTGATTTTGACCGTCTTTTCGAAACTGTAAAATTGACGCTTCTGAACTCACGGATGGCACGGACATCATCTACGACAGTAATTTTAAAACCGATTATGTCAATTGTGACATCACTGATGATGTCATAATTGATTTTAACCATCTTTTCAAAACTGTAAAATTGACGCTTCTGAACTCACGGATGGCACGGACATCATCTACGACAGTAATTTTAAAACCGATAATGTCAATTGTGACATCACTGATGATGTCATAATTGATTTTGACCATCTTTTCAAAACTGTAAAATTGATGCTTCTGAACTCACGGATGGCACAGACATCATCTACGACAGTAATTTTAAAACCGATTATGTCAATTGTGACATCACTGATGATGTCATAATTGATTTTGACCGTCTTTTCGAAACTATAAAATTGACGCTTCTGAACTCACGGATGGCACGGACATCATCTACGACAGTAATTTTAAAACCGATACTGTCAATTGTGACATCACTGATGATGTCATAATTGATTTTGACCGTCTTTTCGAAACTGTAAAATTGACGCTTCTGAACTCACGGATGGCACGGACATCATCTATGACAGTAATTTTAAACCGATAATGTCAATTGTGACATCACTGATGATGTCATAATTGATTTTGACCGTCTTTTCGAAACTGTAAAATTGACGCTTCTGAACTCACGGATGGCACGGACATCATCTACGACAGTAATTTTAAAACCGATTATGTCAATTGTGACATCACTGATGATGTCATAATTGATTTTAACCATATTTTCGAAACTGTAAAATTGACGCTTCTGAACTCACGGATGGCACGGACATCATCTACGACAGTAATTTTAAAACCGATAATGTCAATTGTGACATCACTGATGATGTCATAATTGATTTTGACCGTCTTTTCGAAACTGTAAAATTTACGCTTCTGAACTCACGAATGGCACGGACATCATCTACGACAGTAATTTTAAAACCGATAATGTCAATTGTGACATCACTGATGATGTCATAATTGATTTTGACCGTCTTTTCAAAACTGTAAATTTGAAGCTTCTGAACTCACGAATGGCACGGACATCATCTACGACAGTAATTTTAAAACCGATAATGTCAATTGTGACATCAATGATGATGTCATAATTGATTTTGACCGTCTTTTCGAAACTGTAAAATTGACGCTTCTGAACTCACGGATGGCACGGACATCATCTACGACAGTAATTTTAAAACCGATAATGTCAATTGTGACATCACTGATGATGTCATAATTGATTTTGACCATCTTTTCAAAACTGTAAAATTGATGCTTCTGAACTCACGGATGGCACAGACATCATCTACGACAGTAATTTTAAAACCGATTATGTCAATTGTGACATCACTGATGATGTCATAATTGATTTTAACCATCTTTTCAAAACTGTAAAATTGACGCTTCTGAACTCACGGATGGCACGGACATAATCTACGACAGTAATTTTAAAACCGATAATGTCAATTGTGACATCACTGATGATGTCATAATTGATTTTGACCATCTTTTCAAAACTGTAAAATTGATGCTTCTGAACTCACGGATGGCACAGACATCATCTACGACAGTAATTTTAAAACCGATTATGTCAATTGTGACATCACTGATGATGTCATAATTGATTTTGACCGTCTTTTCGAAACTGTAAAATTGACGCTTCTGAACTCACGGATGGCACGGACATCATCTACGACAGTAATTTTAAAACCGATAATGTCAATTGTGAGATCACTGATGATGTCATAATTGATTTTGACCGTCTTTTCGAAACTGTAAAATTGACGCTTCTGAACTCACGGATGGCACGGACATCATCTACGACAGTAATTTTAAAACCGATAATGTCAATTGTGACATCACTGATGATGTCATAATTGATTTTTACCGTCTTTTCGAAACTGTAAATTTGACGCTTCTGAACTCACGGATGGCACGGACATCATCTACGACAGTAATTTTAAAACCGATTATGTCAATTGTGACATCACTGATGATGTCATAATTGATTTTAACCATCTTTTCAAAACTGTAAAATTGACGCTTCTGAACTCACGGATGGCACGGACATCATCTACGACAGTAATTTTAAAACCGATAATGTCAATTGTGACATCACTGATGATGTCATAATTGATTTTGTCCGTCTTTTCGAAACTGTAAAATTGACGCTTCTGAACTCACGAATGGCACGGACATCATCTACGACAGTAATTTTAAAACCGATAATGTCAATTGTGACATCACTGATGATGTCATAATTGATTTTGACCATCTTTTCGAAACTGTAAAATTGACGCTTCTGAACTCACGAATGGCACGGACATCATCTACGACAGTAATTTTAAAACCGATAATGTCAATTGTGACATCACTGATGATGTCATAATCGATTTTGACCGTCTTTTCGAAACTGTAAAATTGACGCTTCTGAACTCACGGATTGCACGGACATCATCTACGACAGTAATTTTAAAACCGATAATGTCAATTGTGACATCACTGATGATGTCATAATTGATTTTAACCATCTTTTCAAAACTGTAAAATTTACGCTTCTGAACTCACGAATGGCACGGACATCATCTACGACAGTAATTTTAAAACCGATAATGTCAATTGTGACATCACTGATGATGTCATAATTGATTTTGACCGTCTTTTCAAAACTGTAAATTTGAAGCTTCTGAACTCACGAATGGCACGGACATCATCTACGACAGTAATTTTAAAACCGATAATGTCAATTGTGACATCAATGATGATGTCATAATTGATTTTGACCGTCTTTTCGAAACTGTAAAATTGACGCTTCTGAACTCACGGATGGCACGGACATCATCTACGACAGTAATTTTAAAACCGATAATGTCAATTGTGACATCACTGATGATGTCATAATTGATTTTGACCATCTTTTCAAAACTGTAAAATTGATGCTTCTGAACTCACGGATGGCACAGACATCATCTACGACAGTAATTTTAAAACCGATTATGTCAATTGTGACATCACTGATGATGTCATAATTGATTTTAACCATCTTTTCAAAACTGTAAAATTGACGCTTCTGAACTCACGGATGGCACGGACATAATCTACGACAGTAATTTTAAAACCGATAATGTCAATTGTGACATCACTGATGATGTCATAATTGATTTTGACCATCTTTTCAAAACTGTAAAATTGATGCTTCTGAACTCACGGATGGCACAGACATCATCTACGACAGTAATTTTAAAACCGATTATGTCAATTGTGACATCACTGATGATGTCATAATTGATTTTGACCGTCTTTTCGAAACTGTAAAATTGACGCTTCTGAACTCACGGATGGCACGGACATCATCTACGACAGTAATTTTAAAACCGATAATGTCAATTGTGAGATCACTGATGATGTCATAATTGATTTTGACCGTCTTTTCGAAACTGTAAAATTGACGCTTCTGAACTCACGGATGGCACGGACATCATCTACGACAGTAATTTTAAAACCGATAATGTCAATTGTGACATCACTGATGATGTCATAATTGATTTTTACCGTCTTTTCGAAACTGTAAATTTGACGCTTCTGAACTCACGGATGGCACGGACATCATCTACGACAGTAATTTTAAAACCGATTATGTCAATTGTGACATCACTGATGATGTCATAATTGATTTTAACCATCTTTTCAAAACTGTAAAATTGACGCTTCTGAACTCACGGATGGCACGGACATCATCTACGACAGTAATTTTAAAACCGATAATGTCAATTGTGACATCACTGATGATGTCATAATTGATTTTGTCCGTCTTTTCGAAACTGTAAAATTGACGCTTCTGAACTCACGAATGGCACGGACATCATCTACGACAGTAATTTTAAAACCGATAATGTCAATTGTGACATCACTGATGATGTCATAATTGATTTTGACCATCTTTTCGAAACTGTAAAATTGACGCTTCTGAACTCACGAATGGCACGGACATCATCTACGACAGTAATTTTAAAACCGATAATGTCAATTGTGACATCACTGATGATGTCATAATCGATTTTGACCGTCTTTTCGAAACTGTAAAATTGACGCTTCTGAACTCACGGATTGCACGGACATCATCTACGACAGTAATTTTAAAACCGATAATGTCAATTGTGACATCACTGATGATGTCATAATTGATTTTAACCATCTTTTCAAAACTGTAAAATTGACGCTTCTGAACTCACGGATGGCACGGACATCATCTACGACAGTAATTTTAAAACCGATAATGTCAATTGTGACATTACTGATGATGTCATAATTGATTTTGACCGTCTTTTCGAAACTGTAAAATTGACGCTTCTGAACTCACGGATGGCACGGACATCATCTACGACAGTAATTTTAAAACCGATTATGTCAATTGTGACATCACTGATGATGTCATAATTGATTTTAAACATCTTTTCAAAACTGTAAAATTGACGCTTCTGAACTCACGGATGGCACGGACATCATCTACGACAGTAATTTTAAAACCGATAATGTCAATTGTGACATCACTGATGATGTCATAATTGATTTTGACCATCTTTTCAAAACTGTAAAATTGATGCTTCTGAACTCACGGATGGCACAGACATCATCTACGACAGTAATTTTAAAACCGATTATGTCAATTGTGACATCACTGATGATGTCATAATTGATTTTGACCGTCTTTTCGAAACTGTAAAATTGACGCTTCTGAACTCACGGATGGCACGGACATCATCTACGACAGTAATTTTAAAACCGATAATGTCAATTGTGACATCACTGATGATGTCATAATTGATTTTGACCGTCTTTTCGAAACTGTAAAATTGACGCTTCTGAACTCACGGATGGCACGGACATCATCTACGACAGTAATTTTAAAACCGATAATGTCAATTGTGACATCACTGATGATGTCATAATTGATTTTTACCGTCTTTTCGAAACTGTAAATTTGACGCTTCTGAACTCACGGATGGCACGGACATCATCTACGACAGTAATTTTAAAACCGATTATGTCAATTGTGACATCACTGATGATGTCATAATTGATTTTAACCATCTTTTCAAAACTGTAAAATTGACGCTTCTGAACTCACGGATGGCACGGACATAATCTACGACAGTAATTTTAAAACCGATAATGTCAATTGTGACATCACTGATGATGTCATAATTGATTTTTACCGTCTTTTCGAAACTGTAAATTTGACGCTTCTGAACTCACGGATGGCACGGACATCATCTACGACAGTAATTTTAAAACCGATTATGTCAATTGTGACATCACTGATGATGTCATAATTGATTTTAACCATCTTTTCAAAACTGTAAAATTGACGCTTCTGAACTCACGGATGGCACGGACATCATCTACGACAGTAATTTTAAAACCGATAATGTCAATTGTGACATCACTGATGATGTCATAATTGATTTTGACCATCTTTTCAAAACTGTAAAATTGATGCTTCTGAACTCACGGATGGCATGGACATCATCTACGACAGTAATTTTAAAACCGATTATGTCAATTGTGACATCACTGATGATGTCATAATTGATTTTAACCATCTTTTCAAAACTGAAAAAATTGACGCTTCTGAACTCACGGATGGCACGGACATAATCTACGACAGTAATTTTAAAACCGATAATGTCAATTGTGACATCACTGATGATGTCATAATTGATTTTGACCATCTTTTCAAAACTGTAAAATTGACGCTTCTGAACTCACGGATGGCACGGACATAATCTACGACAGTAATTTTAAAACCGATAATATCAATTGTGACATCACTGATGATGTCATAATTGATTTTGACCGTCTTTTTGAAACTGTAAAATTGACGCTTCTGAACTCACGGATGGCACGGACATCATCTACGACAGTAATTTTAAAACCGATAATGTCAATTGTGACATCACTGATGATGTCATAATTGATTTTGACCGTCTTTTCGAAACTGTAAAATTGACGCTTCTGAACTCACGGATGGCACAGACATCATCTACGACAGTAATTTTAAAACCGATTATGTCAATTGTGACATCACTGATGATGTCATAATTGATTTTAACCATCTTTTCAAAACTGTAAAATTGACGCTTCTGAACTCACGGATGGCACGGACATCATCTACGACAGTAATTTTAAAACCGATAATGTCAATTGTGACATCACTGATGATGTCATAATTGATTTTGACCATCTTTTCAAAACTGTAAAATTGATGCTTCTGAACTCACGGATGGCACAGACATCATCTACGACAGTAATTTTAAAACCGATTATGTCAATTGTGACATCACTGATGATGTCATAATTGATTTTGACCGTCTTTTCGAAACTGTAAAATTGACGCTTCTGAACTCACGGATGGCACGGACATCATCTATGACAGTAATTTTGAAACCGATAATGTCAATTGTGACATCACTGATGATGTCATAATTGATTTTGACCGTCTTTTCGAAACTGTAAAATTGACGCTTCTGAACTCACGGATGGCACGGACATCATCTACGACAGTAATTTTAAAACCGATTATGTCAATTGTGACATCACTGATGATGTCATAATTGATTTTAACCATCTTTTCGAAACTGTAAAATTGACGCTTCTGAACTCACGGATGGCACGGACATCATCTACGACAGTAATTTTAAAACCGATAATGTCAATTGTGACATCACTGATGATGTCATAATTGATTTTGACCGTCTTTTCGAAACTGTAAAATTTACGCTTCTGAACTCACGAATGGCACGGACATCATCTACGACAGTAATTTTAAAACCGATAATGTCAATTGTGACATCACTGATGATGTCATAATTGATTTTGACCGTCTTTTCGAAACTGTAAAATTGACGCTTCTGAACTCACGGATGGCACGGACATCATCTATGACAGTAATTTTAAAACCGATAATGTCAATTGTGACATCACTGATGATGTCATAATTGATTTTGACCGTCTTTTCGAAACTGTAAAATTGACGCTTCTGAACTCACGGATGGCACAGACTTCATCTACGACAGTAATTTTAAAACCGATTATGTCAATTGTGACATCACTGATGATGTCATAATTGATTTTAACAATCTTTTCGAAACTGTAAAATTGACGCTTCTGAACTCACGGATGGCACGGACATCATCTACGACAGTAATTTTAAAACCGATAATGTCAATTGTGACATCACTATGATGTCATAATTGATTTTAACCATCTTTTCAAAACTGAAAAAATTGACGCTTCTGAACTCACGGATGGCACGGACATAATCTACGACAGTAATTTTAAAACCGATAATGTCAATTGTGACATCACTGATGATGTCATAATTGATTTTTACCGTCTTTTCGAAACTGTAAATTTGACGCTTCTGAACTCACGGATGGCACGGACATCATCTACGACAGTAATTTTAAAACCGATTATGTCAATTGTGACATCACTGATGATGTCATAATTGATTTTAACCATCTTTTCAAAACTGTAAAATTGACGCTTCTGAACTCACGGATGGCACGGACATCATCTACGACAGTAATTTTAAAACCGATAATGTCAATTGTGACATCACTGATGATGTCATAATTGATTTTGACCATCTTTTCAAAACTGTAAAATTGATGCTTCTGAACTCACGGATGGCATGGACATCATCTACGACAGTAATTTTAAAACCGATTATGTCAATTGTGACATCACTGATGATGTCATAATTGATTTTAACCATCTTTTCAAAACTGAAAAAATTGACGCTTCTGAACTCACGGATGGCACGGACATAATCTACGACAGTAATTTTAAAACCGATAATGTCAATTGTGACATCACTGATGATGTCATAATTGATTTTGACCATCTTTTCAAAACTGTAAAATTGACGCTTCTGAACTCACGGATGGCACGGACATAATCTACGACAGTAATTTTAAAACCGATAATATCAATTGTGACATCACTGATGATGTCATAATTGATTTTGACCGTCTTTTTGAAACTGTAAAATTGACGCTTCTGAACTCACGGATGGCACGGACATCATCTACGACAGTAATTTTAAAACCGATAATGTCAATTGTGACATCACTGATGATGTCATAATTGATTTTGACCGTCTTTTCGACACTGTAAAATTGACGCTTCTGAACTCACGAATGGCACGGACATCATCTACGACAGTAATTTTAAAACCGATAATGTCAATTGTGACATCACTGATGATGTCATAATTGATTTTGACCGTCTTTTCGAAACTGTAAAATTGACGCTTCTGAACTCACGGGTGGCACGGACATCATCTACGACAGTAATTTTAAAACCGATTATGTCAATTGTGACATCACTGATGATGTCATAATTGATTTTAACCATCTTTTCGAAACTGTAAAATTGACGCTTCTGAACTCACGGATGGCACGGACATCATCTACGACAGTAATTTTAAAACCGATAATGTCAATTGTGACATCACTGATGATGTCATAATTGATTTTGACCGTCTTTTCGAAACTGTAAAATTTACGCTTCTGAACTCACGAATAGCACGGACATCATCTACGACAGTAATTTTAAAACCGATAATGTCAATTGTGACATCACTGATGATGTCATAATTGATTTTGACCGTCTTTTCAAAACTGTAAAATTGAAGCTTCTGAACTCACGAATGGCACGGACATCATCTACGACAGTAATTTTAAAACCGATAATGTCAATTGTGACATCACTGATGATGTCATAATTGATTTTGACCGTCTTTTCGAAACTGTAAAATTGACGCTTCTGAACTCACGAATGGCACGGACATCATCTACGACAGTAATTTTAAAACCGATAATGTCAATTGTGACATCACTGATGATGTCATAATTGATTTTAACCATCTTTTCAAAACTGTAAAATTGACGCTTCTGAACTCACGAATGGCTCGGACATCATCTACGACAGTAATTTTAAAACCGATAATGTCAATTGTGACATCACTGATGATGTCATAATTGATTTTGACCGTCTTTTCGAAACTGTAAAATTGACGCTTCTGAACTCACGGATGGCACGGACATCATCTACGACAGTAATTTTAAAACCGATAATGTCAATTGTGACATCACTGATGATGTCATAATTGATTTTGACCGTCTTTTCGAAACTGTAAAATTGACGCTTCTGAACTCACGGATGGCACGGACATCATCTACGACAGTAATTTTAAAACCGATTATGTCAATTGTGACATCACTGATGATGTCATAATTGATTTTAACCATCTTTTCGAAACTGTAAAATTGACGCTTCTGAACTCACGGATGGCACGGACATCATCTACGACAGTAATTTTAAAACCGATAATGTCAATTGTGACATCACTGATGATGTCATAATTGATTTTGACCGCCTTTTCGAAACTGTAAAATTTACGCTTCTGAACTCACGAATGGCTCGGACATCATCTACGACAGTAATTTTAAAACCGATAATGTCAATTGTGACATCACTGATGATGTCATAATTGATTTTGACCGTCTTTTCGAAACTGTAAAATTGACGCTTCTGAACTCACGGATGGCACGGACATCATCTACGACAGTAATTTTAAAACCGATTATGTCAATTGTGACATCACTGATGATGTCATAATTGATTTTAACCATCTTTTCAAAACTGTAAAATTGACGCTTCTGAACTCACGGATGGCACGGACATCATCTACGACAGTAATTTTAAAACCGATAATGTCAATTGTGACATCACTGATGATGTCATAATTGATTTTGACCGTCTTTTCGAAACTGTAAAATTGACGCTTCTGAACTCACGGATGGCACGGACATCATCTACGACAGTAATTTTAAAACCGATAATGTCAATTGTGACATCACTGATGATGTCATAATTGATTTTAACCATCTTTTCAAAACTGTAAAATTGACGCTTCTGAACTCACGGATGGCACGGACATCATCTACGATAGTAATTTTAAAACCGATAATGTCAATTGTGACATCACTGATTATGTCATAATAGATTT
This sequence comes from Crinia signifera, assembly GCF_055691185.1. Taxonomy (NCBI): domain Eukaryota; kingdom Metazoa; phylum Chordata; class Amphibia; order Anura; family Myobatrachidae; genus Crinia; species Crinia signifera. Next base: position 118,662,989 of record NC_139218.1, on the reverse strand, counting down.
TGACCGTCTTTTCGAAACTGTAAAATTGACGCTTCTGAACTCACGGATGGCACGGACATCATCTACGACAGTAATTTTAAAACCGATAATGTCAATTGTGACATCACTGATGATGTCATAATTGATTTTGACCGTCTTTTCGAAACTGTAAAATTTACGCTTCTGAACTCACGAATGGCACGGACATCATCTACGACAGTAATTTTAAAACCAATAATGTCAATTGTGACATCACTGATGATGTCATAATTGATTTTGACCGTCTTTTCAAAACTGTAAATTTGAAGCTTCTGAACTCACGAATGGCACGGACATCATCTACGACAGTAATTTTAAAACCGATAATGTCAATTGTGACATCACTGATGATGTCATAATTGATTTTGACCGTCTTTTCGAAACTGTAAAATTGACGCTTCTGAACTCACGAATGGCACGGACATCATCTACGACAGTAATTTTAAAACCGATTATGTCAATTGTGACATCACTGATAATGTCATAATTGATTTTGGCCGTCTTTTCGAAACTGTAAAATTGACGCTTCTGAACTCACGGATGGCACGGACATCATCTACGACAGTAATTTTAAAACCGATAATGTCAATTGTGACATCACTGATGATGTCATAATTGATTTTGACCGTCTTTTCGAAACTGTAAAATTGACGCTTCTGAACTCACGGATGGCACGGGCATCATTTATGACAGTAATTTTAAAACCGATAATGTCAATTGTGACATCACTGATGATGTCATAATTGATTTTGACCGTCTTTTCGAAACTGTAAAATTGACGCTTCTGAACTCACGGATGGCACGGACATCATCTACGACAGTAATTTTAAAACCGATTATGTCAATTGTGACATCACTGATGATGTCATAATTGATTTTAACCATCTTTTCAAAACTGTAAAATTGACGCTTCTGAACTCACGGATGGCACGGACATCATCTACGACAGTAATTTTAAAACCGATAATGTCAATTGTGACATCACTGATGATGTCATAATTGATTTTGACCGTCTTTTCGAAACTGTAAAATTGACGCTTCTGAACTCACGAATGGCACGGACATCATCTACGACAGTAATTTTAAAACCGATAATGTCAATTGTGACATCACTGATGATGTCATAATTGATTTTGACCGTCTTTTCAAAACTGTAAATTTGAAGCTTCTGAACTCACGAATGGCACGGACATCATCTACGACAGTAATTTTAAAACCGATAATGTCAATTGTGACATCACTGATGATGTCATAATTGATTTTGACCGTCTTTTCGAAACTGTAAAATTGACGCTTCTGAACTCACGGATGGCATGGACATCATCTACGACAGTAATTTTAAAACCGATTATGTCAATTGTGACATCACTGATGATGTCATAATTGATTTTAACCATCTTTTCGAAACTGTAAAATTGACGCTTCTGAACTCACGGATGGCACGGACATCATCTACGACAGTAATTTTAAAACCGATAATGTCAATTGTGACATCACTGATGATGTCATAATTGATTTTGACCGTCTTTTCGAAACTGTAAAATTTACGCTTCTGAACTCACGAATGGCACGGACATCATCTACGACAGTAATTTTAAAACCGATAATGTCAATTGTGACATCACTGATGATGTCATAATTGATTTTGACCGTCTTTTCAAAACTGTAAAATTGAAGCTTCTGAACTCACGAATGGCACGGACATCATCTACGACAGTAATTTTAAAACCGATAATGTCAATTGTGACATCACTGATGATGTCATAATTGATTTTGACCGTCTTTTCAAAACTGTAAAATTGAAGCTTCTGAACTCACGAATGGCACGGACATCATCTACGACAGTAATTTTAAAACCGATAATGTCAATTGTGACATCACTGATGATGTCATAATTGATTTTGACCGTCTTTTCGAAACTGTAAAATTGACGCTTCTGAACTCACGGATGGCACGGACATCATCTACGACAGTAATTTTAAAACCGATAATGTCAATTGTGACATCACTGATGATGTCATAATTGATTTTGACCGTCTTTTCGAAACTGTAAAATTGACGCTTCTGAACTCACGGATGGCACGGACATCATCTATGACAGTAATTTTAAAACCGATAATGTCAATTGTGACATCACTGATGATGTCATAATTGATTTTGACCGTCTTTTCGAAACTAAAATTGACGCTTCTGAACTCACGGATGGCACGGACATCATCTACGACAGTAATTTTAAAACCGATTATGTCAATTGTGACATCACTGATGATGTCATAATTGATTTTAACCATCTTTTCAAAACTGTAAAATTGACGCTTCTGAACTCACGGATGGCACGGACATCATCTACGACAGTAATTTTAAAACCGATAATGTCAATTGTGACATCACTGATGATGTCATAATTGATTTTGACCGTCTTTTCGACACTGTAAAATTGACGCTTCTGAACTCACGAATGGCACGGACATCATCTACGACAGTAATTTTAAAACCGATAATGTCAATTGTGACATCACTGATGATGTCATAATTGATTTTGACCGTCTTTTCGAAACTGTAAAATTGACGCTTCTGAACTCACGGGTGGCACGGACATCATCTACGACAGTAATTTTAAAACCGATTATGTCAATTGTGACATCACTGATGATGTCATAATTGATTTTAACCATCTTTTCGAAACTGTAAAATTGACGCTTCTGAACTCACGGATGGCACGGACATCATCTACGACAGTAATTTTAAAACCGATAATGTCAATTGTGACATCACTGATGATGTCATAATTGATTTTGACCGTCTTTTCGACACTGTAAAATTGACGCTTCTGAACTCACGAATGGCACGGACATCATCTACGACAGTAATTTTAAAACCGATAATGTCAATTGTGACATCACTGATGATGTCATAATTGATTTTGACCGTCTTTTCGAAACTGTAAAATTGACGCTTCTGAACTCACGGGTGGCACGGACATCATCTACGACAGTAATTTTAAAACCGATTATGTCAATTGTGACATCACTGATGATGTCATAATTGATTTTAACCATCTTTTCGAAACTGTAAAATTGACGCTTCTGAACTCACGGATGGCACGGACATCATCTACGACAGTAATTTTAAAACCGATAATGTCAATTGTGACATCACTGATGATGTCATAATTGATTTTGACCGTCTTTTCGAAACTGTAAAATTTACGCTTCTGAACTCACGAATAGCACGGACATCATCTACGACAGTAATTTTAAAACCGATAATGTCAATTGTGACATCACTGATGATGTCATAATTGATTTTGACCGTCTTTTCAAAACTGTAAAATTGAAGCTTCTGAACTCACGAATGGCACGGACATCATCTACGACAGTAATTTTAAAACCGATAATGTCAATTGTGACATCACTGATGATGTCATAATTGATTTTGACCGTCTTTTCGAAACTGTAAAATTGACGCTTCTGAACTCACGAATGGCACGGACATCATCTACGACAGTAATTTTAAAACCGATAATGTCAATTGTGACATCACTGATGATGTCATAATTGATTTTAACCATCTTTTCAAAACTGTAAAATTGACGCTTCTGAACTCACGAATGGCTCGGACATCATCTACGACAGTAATTTTAAAACCGATAATGTCAATTGTGACATCACTGATGATGTCATAATTGATTTTGACCGTCTTTTCGAAACTGTAAAATTGACGCTTCTGAACTCACGGATGGCACGGACATCATCTACGACAGTAATTTTAAAACCGATAATGTCAATTGTGACATCACTGATGATGTCATAATTGATTTTGACCGTCTTTTCGAAACTGTAAAATTGACGCTTCTGAACTCACGGATGGCACGGACATCATCTACGACAGTAATTTTAAAACCGATTATGTCAATTGTGACATCACTGATGATGTCATAATTGATTTTAACCATCTTTTCGAAACTGTAAAATTGACGCTTCTGAACTCACGGATGGCACGGACATCATCTACGACAGTAATTTTAAAACCGATAATGTCAATTGTGACATCACTGATGATGTCATAATTGATTTTGACCGCCTTTTCGAAACTGTAAAATTTACGCTTCTGAACTCACGAATGGCTCGGACATCATCTACGACAGTAATTTTAAAACCGATAATGTCAATTGTGACATCACTGATGATGTCATAATTGATTTTGACCGTCTTTTCGAAACTGTAAAATTGACGCTTCTGAACTCACGGATGGCACGGACATCATCTACGACAGTAATTTTAAAACCGATTATGTCAATTGTGACATCACTGATGATGTCATAATTGATTTTAACCATCTTTTCAAAACTGTAAAATTGACGCTTCTGAACTCACGGATGGCACGGACATCATCTACGACAGTAATTTTAAAACCGATAATGTCAATTGTGACATCACTGATGATGTCATAATTGATTTTGACCGTCTTTTCGAAACTGTAAAATTGACGCTTCTGAACTCACGAATGGCACGGACATCATCTACGACAGTAATTTTAAAACCGATAATGTCAATTGTGACATCACTGATGATGTCATAATTGATTTTAACCATCTTTTCAAAACTGTAAAATTGACGCTTCTGAACTCACGGATGGCACGGACATCATCTACGACAGTAATTTTAAAACCGATAATGTCAATTGTGACATCACTGATTATGTCATAATAGATTTTGACCGTCTTTTCGAAACTGTAAAATTGACGCTTCTGAACTCACGAATGGCACGGACATCATCTACGACAGTAATTTTAAAACCGATAATGTCAATTGTGACATCACTGATGATGTCATAATTGATTTTGACCGTCTTTTCAAAACTGTAAATTTGAAGCTTCTGAACTCACGAATGGCACGGACATCATCTACGACAGTAATTTTAAAACCGATAATGTCAATTGTGACATCACTGATGATGTCATAATTGATTTTGACCGTCTTTTCGAAACTGTAAAATTGACGCTTCTGAACTCACGAATGGCACGGACATCATCTACGACAGTAATTTTAAAACCGATTATGTCAATTGTGACATCACTGATAATGTCATAATTGATTTTGGCCGTCTTTTCGAAACTGTAAAATTGACGCTTCTGAACTCACGGATGGCACGGACATCATCTACGACAGTAATTTTAAAACCGATAATGTCAATTGTGACATCACTGATGATGTCATAATTGATTTTGACCGTCTTTTCGAAACTGTAAAATTGACGCTTCTGAACTCACGGATGGCACGGACATCATTTATGACAGTAATTTTAAAACCGATAATGTCAATTGTGACATCACTGATGATGTCATAATTGATTTTGACCGTCTTTTCGAAACTGTAAAATTGACGCTTCTGAACTCACGGATGGCACGGACATCATCTACGACAGTAATTTTAAAACCGATTATGTCAATTGTGACATCACTGATGATGTCATAATTGATTTTAACCATCTTTTCAAACTGTAAAATTGACGCTTCTGAACTCACGGATGGCACGGACATCATCTACGACAGTAATTTTAAAACCGATAATGTCAATTGTGACATCACTGATGATGTCATAATTGATTTTGAACCGTCTTTTCGAAACTGTAAAATTGACGCTTCTGAACTCACGAATGGCACGGACATCATCTACGACAGTAATTTTAAAACCGATAATGTCAATTGTGACATCACTGATGATGTCATAATTGATTTTGACCGTCTTTTCAAAACTGTAAAATTGAAGCTTCTGAACTCACGAATGGCACGGACATCATCTACGACAGTAATTTTAAAACCGATAATGTCAATTGTGACATCACTGATGATGTCATAATTGATTTTGACCGTCTTTTCGAAACTGTAAAATTGACGCTTCTGAACTCACGGATGGCACGGACATCATCTACGACAGTAATTTTAAAACCGATAATGTCAATTGTGACATCACTGATGATGTCATAATTGATTTTGACCGTCTTTTCGAAACTGTAAAATTGACGCTTCTGAACTCACGGATGGCACGGACATCATCTATGACAGTAATTTTAAAACCGATAATGTCAATTGTGACATCACTGATGATGTCATAATTGATTTTGACCGTCTTTTCGAAACTGTAAAATTGACGCTTCTGAACTCACGGATGGCACGGACATCATCTACGACAGTAATTTTAAAACCGATTATGTCAATTGTGACATCACTGATGATGTCATAATTGATTTTAACCATCTTTTCAAAACTGTAAAATTGACGCTTCTGAACTCACGGATGGCACGGACATCATCTACGACAGTAATTTTAAAACCGATAATGTCAATTGTGACATCACTGATGATGTCATAATTGATTTTGACCGTCTTTTCGACACTGTAAAATTGACGCTTCTGAACTCACGAATGGCACGGACATCATCTACGACAGTAATTTTAAAACCGATAATGTCAATTGTGACATCACTGATGATGTCATAATTGATTTTGACCGTCTTTTCGAAACTGTAAAATTGACGCTTCTGAACTCACGGGTGGCACGGACATCATCTACGACAGTAATTTTAAAACCGATTATGTCAATTGTGACATCACTGATGATGTCATAATTGATTTTAACCATCTTTTCGAAACTGTAAAATTGACGCTTCTGAACTCACGGATGGCACGGACATCATCTACGACAGTAATTTTAAAACAGATAATGTCAATTGTGACATCACTGATGATGTCATAATTGATTTTGACCGTCTTTTCGAAACTGTAAAATTTACGCTTCTGAACTCACGAATAGCACGGACATCATCTACGACAGTAATTTTAAAACCGATAATGTCAATTGTGACATCACTGATGATGTCATAATTGATTTTGACCGTCTTTTCAAAACTGTAAAATTGAAGCTTCTGAACTCACGAATGGCACGGACATCATCTACGACAGTAATTTTAAAACCGATAATGTCAATTGTGACATCACTGATGATGTCATAATTGATTTTGACCGTCTTTTCGAAACTGTAAAATTGACGCTTCTGAACTCACGAATGGCACGGACATCATCTACGACAGTAATTTTAAAACCGATAATGTCAATTGTGACATCACTGATGATGTCATAATTGATTTTAACCATCTTTTCAAAACTGTAAAATTGACGCTTCTGAACTCACGAATGGCTCGGACATCATCTACGACAGTAATTTTAAAACCGATAATGTCAATTGTGACATCACTGATGATGTCATAATTGATTTTGACCGTCTTTTCGAAACTGTAAAATTGACGCTTCTGAACTCACGGATGGCACGGACATCATCTACGACAGTAATTTTAAAACCGATAATGTCAATTGTGACATCACTGATGATGTCATAATTGATTTTGACCGTCTTTTCGAAACTGTAAAATTGACGCTTCTGAACTCACGGATGGCACGGACATCATCTACGACAGTAATTTTAAAACCGATTATGTCAATTGTGACATCACTGATGATGTCATAATTGATTTTAACCATCTTTTCGAAACTGTAAAATTGACGCTTGTGAACTCACGGATGGCACGGACATCATCTACGACAGTAATTTTAAAACCGATAATGTCAATTGTGACATCACTGATGATGTCATAATTGATTTTGACCGCCTTTTCGAAACTGTAAAATTTACGCTTCTGAACTCACGAATGGCTCGGACATCATCTACGACAGTAATTTTAAAACCGATAATGTCAATTGTGACATCACTGATGATGTCATAATTGATTTTGACCGTCTTTTCGAAACTGTAAAATTGACGCTTCTGAACTCACGGATGGCACGGACATCATCTACGACAGTAATTTTAAAACCGATTATGTCAATTGTGACATCACTGATGATGTCATAATTGATTTTAACCATCTTTTCAAAACTGTAAAATTGACGCTTCTGAACTCACGGATGGCACGGACATCATCTACGACAGTAATTTTAAAACCGATAATGTCAATTGTGACATCACTGATGATGTCATAATTGATTTTGACCGTCTTTTCGAAACTGTAAAATTGACGCTTCTGAACTCACGGATGGCACGGACATCATCTACGACAGTAATTTTAAAACCGATAATGTCAATTGTGACATCACTGATGATGTCATAATTGATTTTAACCATCTTTTCAAAACTGTAAAATTGACGCTTCTGAACTCACGGATGGCACGGACATCATCTACGACAGTAATTTTAAAACCGATAATGTCAATTGTGACATCACTGATTATGTCATAATAGATTTTGACCGTCTTTTCGAAACTGTAAAATTGACGCTTCTGAACTCACGGATGGCACGGACATCATCTACGACAGTAATTTTAAAACCGATAATGTCAATTGTGACATCACTGATGATGTCATAATTGATTTTGACCGTCTTTTCGAAACTGTAAAATTTACGCTTCTGAACTCACGAATGGCACGGACATCATCTACGACAGTAATTTTAAAACCAATAATGTCAATTGTGACATCACTGATGATGTCATAATTGATTTTGACCGTCTTTTCAAAACTGTAAATTTGAAGCTTCTGAACTCACGAATGGCACGGACATCATCTACGACAGTAATTTTAAAACCGATAATGTCAATTGTGACATCACTGATGATGTCATAATTGATTTTGACCGTCTTTTCGAAACTGTAAAATTGACGCTTCTGAACTCACGAATGGCACGGACATCATCTACGACAGTAATTTTAAAACCGATTATGTCAATTGTGACATCACTGATAATGTCATAATTGATTTTGGCCGTCTTTTCGAAACTGTAAAATTGACGCTTCTGAACTCACGGATGGCACGGACATCATCTACGACAGTAATTTTAAAACCGATAATGTCAATTGTGACATCACTGATGATGTCATAATTGATTTTGACCGTCTTTTCGAAACTGTAAAATTGATGCTTCTGAACTCACGGATGGCACGGACATCATTTATGACAGTAATTTTAAAACCGATAATGTCAATTGTGACATCACTGATGATGTCATAATTGATTTTGACCGTCTTTTCGAAACTGTAAAATTGACGCTTCTGAACTCACGGATGGCACGGACATCATCTACGACAGTAATTTTAAAACCGATTATGTCAATTGTGACATCACTGATGATGTCATAATTGATTTTAACCATCTTTTCAAAACTGTAAAATTGACGCTTCTGAACTCACGGATGGCACGGACATCATCTACGACAGTAATTTTAAAACCGATAATGTCAATTGTGACATCACTGATGATGTCATAATTGATTTTGACCGTCTTTTCGAAACTGTAAAATTGACGCTTCTGAACTCACGAATGGCACGGACATCATCTACGACAGTAATTTTAAAACCGATAATGTCAATTGTGACATCACTGATGATGTCATAATTGATTTTGACCGTCTTTTCGAAACTGTAAAATTGACGCTTCTGAACTCACGGATGGCATGGACATCATCTACGACAGTAATTTTAAAACCGATTATGTCAATTGTGACATCACTGATGATGTCATAATTGATTTTAACCATCTTTTCGAAACTGTAAAATTGACGCTTCTGAACTCACGGATGGCACGGACATCATCTACGACAGTAATTTTAAAACCGATAATGTCAATTGTGACATCACTGATGATGTCATAATTGATTTTGACCGTCTTTTCGAAACTGTAAAATTTACGCTTCTGAACTCACGAATGGCACGGACATCATCTACGACAGTAATTTTAAAACCGATAATGTCAATTGTGACATCACTGATGATGTCATAATTGATTTTGACCGTCTTTTCAAAACTGTAAAATTGAAGCTTCTGAACTCACGAATGGCACGGACATCATCTACGACAGTAATTTTAAAACCGATAATGTCAATTGTGACATCACTGATGATGTCATAATTGATTTTGACCGTCTTTTCAAAACTGTAAAATTGAAGCTTCTGAACTCACGAATGGCACGGACATCATCTACGACAGTAATTTTAAAACCGATAATGTCAATTGTGACATCACTGATGATGTCATAATTGATTTTGACCGTCTTTTCGAAACTGTAAAATTGACGCTTCTGAACTCACGGATGGCACGGACATCATCTACGACAGTAATTTTAAAACCGATAATGTCAATTGTGACATCACTGATGATGTCATAATTGATTTTGACCGTCTTTTCGAAACTGTAAAATTGACGCTTCTGAACTCACGGATGGCACGGACATCATCTATGACAGTAATTTTAAAACCGATAATGTCAATTGTGACATCACTGATGATGTCATAATTGATTTTGACCGTCTTTTCGAAACTAAAATTGACGCTTCTGAACTCACGGATGGCACGGACATCATCTACGACAGTAATTTTAAAACCGATTATGTCAATTGTGACATCACTGATGATGTCATAATTGATTTTAACCATCTTTTCAAAACTGTAAAATTGACGCTTCTGAACTCACGGATGGCACGGACATCATCTACGACAGTAATTTTAAAACCGATAATGTCAATTGTGACATCACTGATGATGTCATAATTGATTTTGACCGTCTTTTCGACACTGTAAAATTGACGCTTCTGAACTCACGAATGGCACGGACATCATCTACGACAGTAATTTTAAAACCGATAATGTCAATTGTGACATCACTGATGATGTCATAATTGATTTTGACCGTCTTTTCGAAACTGTAAAATTGACGCTTCTGAACTCACGGGTGGCACGGACATCATCTACGACAGTAATTTTAAAACCGATTATGTCAATTGTGACATCACTGATGATGTCATAATTGATTTTAATCATCTTTTCGAAACTGTAAAATTGACGCTTCTGAACTCACGGATGGCACGGACATCATCTACGACAGTAATTTTAAAACCGATAATGTCAATTGTGACATCACTGATGATGTCATAATTGATTTTGACCGTCTTTTCGACACTGTAAAATTGACGCTTCTGAACTCACGAATGGCACGGACATCATCTACGACAGTAATTTTAAAACCGATAATGTCAATTGTGACATCACTGATGATGTCATAATTGATTTTAACCATCTTTTCAAAACTGTAAAATTGACGCTTCTGAACTCACGAATGGCTCGGACATCATCTACGACAGTAATTTTAAAACCGATAATGTCAATTGTGACATCACTGATGATGTCATAATTGATTTTGACCGTCTTTTCGAAACTGTAAAATTGACGCTTCTGAACTCACGGATGGCACGGACATCATCTACGACAGTAATTTTAAAACCGATAATGTCAATTGTGACATCACTGATGATGTCATAATTGATTTTGACCGTCTTTTCGAAACTGTAAAATTGACGCTTCTGAACTCACGGATGGCACGGACATCATCTACGACAGTAATTTTAAAACCGATTATGTCAATTGTGACATCACTGATGATGTCATAATTGATTTTAACCATCTTTTCGAAACTGTAAAATTGACGCTTCTGAACTCACGGATGGCACGGACATCATCTACGACAGTAATTTTAAAACCGATAATGTCAATTGTGACATCACTGATGATGTCATAATTGATTTTGACCGCCTTTTCGAAACTGTAAAATTTACGCTTCTGAACTCACGAATGGCTCGGACATCATCTACGACAGTAATTTTAAAACCGATAATGTCAATTGTGACATCACTGATGATGTCATAATTGATTTTGACCGTCTTTTCGAAACTGTAAAATTGACGCTTCTGAACTCACGGATGGCACGGACATCATCTACGACAGTAATTTTAAAACCGATTATGTCAATTGTGACATCACTGATGATGTCATAATTGATTTTAACCATCTTTTCAAAACTGTAAAATTGACGCTTCTGAACTCACGGATGGCACGGACATCATCTACGACAGTAATTTTAAAACCGATAATGTCAATTGTGACATCACTGATGATGTCATAATTGATTTTGACCGTCTTTTCGAAACTGTAAAATTGACGCTTCTGAACTCACGAATGGCACGGACATCATCTACGACAGTAATTTTAAAACCGATAATGTCAATTGTGACATCACTGATGATGTCATAATTGATTTTAACCATCTTTTCAAAACTGTAAAATTGACGCTTCTGAACTCACGGATGGCACGGACATCATCTACGACAGTAATTTTAAAACCGATAATGTCAATTGTGACATCACTGATTATGTCATAATAGATTTTGACCGTCTTTTCGAAACTGTAAAATTGACGCTTCTGAACTCACGAATGGCACGGACATCATCTACGACAGTAATTTTAAAACCGATAATGTCAATTGTGACATCACTGATGATGTCATAATTGATTTTGACCGTCTTTTCAAAACTGTAAATTTGAAGCTTCTGAACTCACGAATGGCACGGACATCATCTACGACAGTAATTTTAAAACCGATAATGTCAATTGTGACATCACTGATGATGTCATAATTGATTTTGACCGTCTTTTCGAAACTGTAAAATTGACGCTTCTGAACTCACGAATGGCACGGACATCATCTACGACAGTAATTTTAAAACCGATTATGTCAATTGTGACATCACTGATAATGTCATAATTGATTTTGGCCGTCTTTTCGAAACTGTAAAATTGACGCTTCTGAACTCACGGATGGCACGGACATCATCTACGACAGTAATTTTAAAACCGATAATGTCAATTGTGACATCACTGATGATGTCATAATTGATTTTGACCGTCTTTTCGAAACTGTAAAATTGACGCTTCTGAACTCACGGATGGCACGGACATCATTTATGACAGTAATTTTAAAACCGATAATGTCAATTGTGACATCACTGATGATGTCATAATTGATTTTGACCGTCTTTTCGAAACTGTAAAATTGACGCTTCTGAACTCACGGATGGCACGGACATCATCTACGACAGTAATTTTAAAACCGATTATGTCAATTGTGACATCACTGATGATGTCATAATTGATTTTAACCATCTTTTCAAAACTGTAAAATTGACGCTTCTGAACTCACGGATGGCACGGACATCATCTACGACAGTAATTTTAAAACCGATAATGTCAATTGTGACATCACTGATGATGTCATAATTGATTTTGACCGTCTTTTCGAAACTGTAAAATTGACGCTTCTGAACTCACGAATGGCACGGACATCATCTACGACAGTAATTTTAAAACCGATAATGTCAATTGTGACATCACTGATGATGTCATAATTGATTTTGACCGTCTTTTCAAAACTGTAAAATTGAAGCTTCTGAACTCACGAATGGCACGGACATCATCTACGACAGTAATTTTAAAACCGATAATGTCAATTGTGACATCACTGATGATGTCATAATTGATTTTGACCGTCTTTTCGAAACTGTAAAATTGACGCTTCTGAACTCACGGATGGCACGGACATCATCTACGACAGTAATTTTAAAACCGATAATGTCAATTGTGACATCACTGATGATGTCATAATTGATTTTGACCGTCTTTTCGAAACTGTAAAATTGACGCTTCTGAACTCACGGATGGCACGGACATCATCTATGACAGTAATTTTAAAACCGATAATGTCAATTGTGACATCACTGATGATGTCATAATTGATTTTGACCGTCTTTTCGAAACTGTAAAATTGACGCTTCTGAACTCACGGATGGCACGGACATCATCTACGACAGTAATTTTAAAACCGATTATGTCAATTGTGACATCACTGATGATGTCATAATTGATTTTAACCATCTTTTCAAAACTGTAAAATTGACGCTTCTGAACTCACGGATGGCACGGACATCATCTACGACAGTAATTTTAAAACCGATAATGTCAATTGTGACATCACTGATGATGTCATAATTGATTTTGACCGTCTTTTCGACACTGTAAAATTGACGCTTCTGAACTCACGAATGGCACGGACATCATCTACGACAGTAATTTTAAAACCGATAATGTCAATTGTGACATCACTGATGATGTCATAATTGATTTTGACCGTCTTTTCGAAACTGTAAAATTGACGCTTCTGAACTCACGGGTGGCACGGACATCATCTACGACAGTAATTTTAAAACCGATTTTGTCAATTGTGACATCACTGATGATGTCATAATTGATTTTAACCATCTTTTCGAAACTGTAAAATTGACGCTTCTGAACTCACGGATGGCACGGACATCATCTACGACAGTAATTTTAAAACAGATAATGTCAATTGTGACATCACTGATGATGTCATAATTGATTTTGACCGTCTTTTCGAAACTGTAAAATTTACGCTTCTGAACTCACGAATAGCACGGACATCATCTACGACAGTAATTTTAAAACCGATAATGTCAATTGTGACATCACTGATGATGTCATAATTGATTTTGACCGTCTTTTCAAAACTGTAAAATTGAAGCTTCTGAACTCACGAATGGCACGGACATCATCTACGACAGTAATTTTAAAACCGATAATGTCAATTGTGACATCACTGATGATGTCATAATTGATTTTGACCGTCTTTTCGAAACTGTAAAATTGACGCTTCTGAACTCACGAATGGCACGGACATCATCTACGACAGTAATTTTAAAACCGATAATGTCAATTGTGACATCACTGATGATGTCATAATTGATTTTAACCATCTTTTCAAAACTGTAAAATTGACGCTTCTGAACTCACGAATGGCTCGGACATCATCTACGACAGTAATTTTAAAACCGATAATGTCAATTGTGACATCACTGATGATGTCATAATTGATTTTGACCGTCTTTTCGAAACTGTAAAATTGACTCTTCTGAACTCACGGATGGCACGGACATCATCTACGACAGTAATTTTAAAACCGATAATGTCAATTGTGACATCACTGATGATGTCATAATTGATTTTGACCGTCTTTTCGAAACTGTAAAATTGACGCTTCTGAACTCACGGATGGCACGGACATCATCTACGACAGTAATTTTAAAACCGATTATGTCAATTGTGACATCACTGATGATGTCATAATTGATTTTAATAATCTTTTCGAAACTGTAAAATTGACGCTTCTGAACTCACGGATGGCACGGACATCATCTACGACAGTAATTTTAAAACCGATAATGTCAATTGTGACATCACTGATGATGTCATAATTGATTTTGACCGCCTTTTCGAAACTGTAAAATTTACGCTTCTGAACTCACGAATGGCTCGGACATCATCTACGACAGTAATTTTAAAACCGATAATGTCAATTGTGACATCACTGATGATGTCATAATTGATTTTGACCGTCTTTTCGAAACTGTAAAATTGACGCTTCTGAACTCACGGATGGCACGGACATCATCTACGACAGTAATTTTAAAACCGATTATGTCAATTGTGACATCACTGATGATGTCATAATTGATTTTAACCATCTTTTCAAAACTGTAAAATTGACGCTTCTGAACTCACGGATGGCACGGACATCATCTACGACAGTAATTTTAAAACCGATAATGTCAATTGTGACATCACTGATGATGTCATAATTGATTTTGACCGTCTTTTCGAAACTGTAAAATTGACGCTTCTGAACTCACGGATGGCACGGACATCATCTACGACAGTAATTTTAAAACCGATAATGTCAATTGTGACATCACTGATGATGTCATAATTGATTTTAACCATCTTTTCAAAACTGTAAAATTGACGCTTCTGAACTCACGGATGGCACGGACATCATCTACGACAGTAATTTTAAAACCGATAATGTCAATTGTGACATCACTGATTATGTCATAATAGATTTTGACCGTCTTTTCGAAACTGTAAAATTGACGCTTCTGAACTCACGGATGGCACGAACATCATCTACGACAGTAATTTTAAAACCGATAATGTCAATTGTGACATCACTGATGATGTCATAATTGATTTTGACCGTCTTTTCGAAACTGTAAAATTTACGCTTCTGAACTCACGAATGGCACGGACATCATCTACGACAGTAATTTTAAAACCAATAATGTCAATTGTGACATCACTGATGATGTCATAATTGATTTTGACCGTCTTTTCAAAACTGTAAATTTGAAGCTTCTGAACTCACGAATGGCACGGACATCATCTACGACAGTAATTTTAAAACCGATAATGTCAATTGTGACATCACTGATGATGTCATAATTGATTTTGACCGTCTTTTCGAAACTGTAAAATTGACGCTTCTGAACTCACGAATGGCACGGACATCATCTACGACAGTAATTTTAAAACCGATTATGTCAATTGTGACATCACTGATAATGTCATAATTGATTTTGGCCGTCTTTTCGAAACTGTAAAATTGACGCTTCTGAACTCACGGATGGCACGGACATCATCTACGACAGTAATTTTAAAACCGATAATGTCAATTGTGACATCACTGATGATGTCATAATTGATTTTGACCGTCTTTTCGAAACTGTAAAATTGATGCTTCTGAACTCACGGATGGCACGGACATCATTTATGACAGTAATTTTAAAACCGATAATGTCAATTGTGACATCACTGATGATGTCATAATTGATTTTGACCGTCTTTTCGAAACTGTAAAATTGACGCTTCTGAACTCACGGATGGCACGGACATCATCTACGACAGTAATTTTAAAACCGATTATGTCAATTGTGACATCACTGATGATGTCATAATTGATTTTAACCATCTTTTCAAAACTGTAAAATTGACGCTTCTGAACTCACGGATGGCACGGACATCATCTACGACAGTAATTTTAAAACCGATAATGTCAATTGTGACATCACTGATGATGTCATAATTGATTTTGACCGTCTTTTCGAAACTGTAAAATTGACGCTTCTGAACTCACGAATGGCACGGACATCATCTACGACAGTAATTTTAAAACCGATAATGTCAATTGTGACATCACTGATGATGTCATAATTGATTTTGACCGTCTTTTCGAAACTGTAAAATTGACGCTTCTGAACTCACGGATGGCATGGACATCATCTACGACAGTAATTTTAAAACCGATTATGTCAATTGTGACATCACTGATGATGTCATAATTGATTTTAACCATCTTTTCGAAACTGTAAAATTGACGCTTCTGAACTCACGGATGGCACGGACATCATCTACGACAGTAATTTTAAAACCGATAATGTCAATTGTGACATCACTGATGATGTCATAATTGATTTTGACCGTCTTTTCGAAACTGTAAAATTTACGCTTCTGAACTCACGAATGGCACGGACATCATCTACGACAGTAATTTTAAAACCGATAATGTCAATTGTGACATCACTGATGATGTCATAATTGATTTTGACCGTCTTTTCAAAACTGTAAAATTGAAGCTTCTGAACTCACGAATGGCACGGACATCATCTACGACAGTAATTTTAAAACCGATAATGTCAATTGTGACATCACTGATGATGTCATAATTGATTTTGACCGTCTTTTCAAAACTGTAAAATTGAAGCTTCTGAACTCACGAATGGCACGGACATCATCTACGACAGTAATTTTAAAACCGATAATGTCAATTGTGACATCACTGATGATGTCATAATTGATTTTGACCGTCTTTTCGAAACTGTAAAATTGACGCTTCTGAACTCACGGATGGCACGGACATCATCTACGACAGTAATTTTAAAACCGATAATGTCAATTGTGACATCACTGATGATGTCATAATTGATTTTGACCGTCTTTTCGAAACTGTAAAATTGACGCTTCTGAACTC
Organism: Crinia signifera; assembly: GCF_055691185.1. NCBI lineage: Eukaryota > Metazoa > Chordata > Amphibia > Anura > Myobatrachidae > Crinia > Crinia signifera. Next base: position 118,645,159 of record NC_139218.1, on the reverse strand, counting down.
ACGGATGGCACGGACATCATCTATGACAGTAATTTTAAAACCGATAATGTCAATTGTGACATCACTGATGATGTCATAATTGATTTTGACCGTCTTTTCGAAACTAAAATTGACGCTTCTGAACTCACGGATGGCACGGACATCATCTACGACAGTAATTTTAAAACCGATTATGTCAATTGTGACATCACTGATGATGTCATAATTGATTTTAACCATCTTTTCAAAACTGTAAAATTGACGCTTCTGAACTCACGGATGGCACGGACATCATCTACGACAGTAATTTTAAAACCGATAATGTCAATTGTGACATCACTGATGATGTCATAATTGATTTTGACCGTCTTTTCGACACTGTAAAATTGACGCTTCTGAACTCACGAATGGCACGGACATCATCTACGACAGTAATTTTAAAACCGATAATGTCAATTGTGACATCACTGATGATGTCATAATTGATTTTGACCGTCTTTTCGAAACTGTAAAATTGACGCTTCTGAACTCACGGGTGGCACGGACATCATCTACGACAGTAATTTTAAAACCGATTATGTCAATTGTGACATCACTGATGATGTCATAATTGATTTTAATCATCTTTTCGAAACTGTAAAATTGACGCTTCTGAACTCACGGATGGCACGGACATCATCTACGACAGTAATTTTAAAACCGATAATGTCAATTGTGACATCACTGATGATGTCATAATTGATTTTGACCGTCTTTTCGACACTGTAAAATTGACGCTTCTGAACTCACGAATGGCACGGACATCATCTACGACAGTAATTTTAAAACCGATAATGTCAATTGTGACATCACTGATGATGTCATAATTGATTTTGACCGTCTTTTCGAAACTGTAAAATTGACGCTTCTGAACTCACGGGTGGCACGGACATCATCTACGACAGTAATTTTAAAACCGATTATGTCAATTGTGACATCACTGATGATGTCATAATTGATTTTAACCATCTTTTCGAAACTGTAAAATTGACGCTTCTGAACTCACGGATGGCACGGACATCATCTACGACAGTAATTTTAAAACCGATAATGTCAATTGTGACATCACTGATGATGTCATAATTGATTTTGACCGTCTTTTCGAAACTGTAAAATTTACGCTTCTGAACTCACGAATAGCACGGACATCATCTACGACAGTAATTTTAAAACCGATAATGTCAATTGTGACATCACTGATGATGTCATAATTGATTTTGACCGTCTTTTCAAAACTGTAAAATTGAAGCTTCTGAACTCACGAATGGCACGGACATCATCTACGACAGTAATTTTAAAACCGATAATGTCAATTGTGACATCACTGATGATGTCATAATTGATTTTGACCGTCTTTTCGAAACTGTAAAATTGACGCTTCTGAACTCACGAATGGCACGGACATCATCTACGACAGTAATTTTAAAACCGATAATGTCAATTGTGACATCACTGATGATGTCATAATTGATTTTAACCATCTTTTCAAAACTGTAAAATTGACGCTTCTGAACTCACGAATGGCTCGGACATCATCTACGACAGTAATTTTAAAACCGATAATGTCAATTGTGACATCACTGATGATGTCATAATTGATTTTGACCGTCTTTTCGAAACTGTAAAATTGACGCTTCTGAACTCACGGATGGCACGGACATCATCTACGACAGTAATTTTAAAACCGATAATGTCAATTGTGACATCACTGATGATGTCATAATTGATTTTGACCGTCTTTTCGAAACTGTAAAATTGACGCTTCTGAACTCACGGATGGCACGGACATCATCTACGACAGTAATTTTAAAACCGATTATGTCAATTGTGACATCACTGATGATGTCATAATTGATTTTAACCATCTTTTCGAAACTGTAAAATTGACGCTTCTGAACTCACGGATGGCACGGACATCATCTACGACAGTAATTTTAAAACCGATAATGTCAATTGTGACATCACTGATGATGTCATAATTGATTTTGACCGCCTTTTCGAAACTGTAAAATTTACGCTTCTGAACTCACGAATGGCTCGGACATCATCTACGACAGTAATTTTAAAACCGATAATGTCAATTGTGACATCACTGATGATGTCATAATTGATTTTGACCGTCTTTTCGAAACTGTAAAATTGACGCTTCTGAACTCACGGATGGCACGGACATCATCTACGACAGTAATTTTAAAACCGATTATGTCAATTGTGACATCACTGATGATGTCATAATTGATTTTAACCATCTTTTCAAAACTGTAAAATTGACGCTTCTGAACTCACGGATGGCACGGACATCATCTACGACAGTAATTTTAAAACCGATAATGTCAATTGTGACATCACTGATGATGTCATAATTGATTTTGACCGTCTTTTCGAAACTGTAAAATTGACGCTTCTGAACTCACGGATGGCACGGACATCATCTACGACAGTAATTTTAAAACCGATAATGTCAATTGTGACATCACTGATGATGTCATAATTGATTTTAACCATCTTTTCAAAACTGTAAAATTGACGCTTCTGAACTCACGGATGGCACGGACATCATCTACGACAGTAATTTTAAAACCGATAATGTCAATTGTGACATCACTGATTATGTCATAATAGATTTTGACCGTCTTTTCGAAACTGTAAAATTGACGCTTCTGAACTCACGGATGGCACGGACATCATCTACGACAGTAATTTTAAAACCGATAATGTCAATTGTGACATCACTGATGATGTCATAATTGATTTTGACCGTCTTTTCGAAACTGTAAAATTTACGCTTCTGAACTCACGAATGGCACGGACATCATCTACGACAGTAATTTTAAAACCAATAATGTCAATTGTGACATCACTGATGATGTCATAATTGATTTTGACCGTCTTTTCAAAACTGTAAATTTGAAGCTTCTGAACTCACGAATGGCACGGACATCATCTACGACAGTAATTTTAAAACCGATAATGTCAATTGTGACATCACTGATGATGTCATAATTGATTTTGACCGTCTTTTCGAAACTGTAAAATTGACGCTTCTGAACTCACGAATGGCACGGACATCATCTACGACAGTAATTTTAAAACCGATTATGTCAATTGTGACATCACTGATAATGTCATAATTGATTTTGGCCGTCTTTTCGAAACTGTAAAATTGACGCTTCTGAACTCACGGATGGCACGGACATCATCTACGACAGTAATTTTAAAACCGATAATGTCAATTGTGACATCACTGATGATGTCATAATTGATTTTGACCGTCTTTTCGAAACTGTAAAATTGATGCTTCTGAACTCACGGATGGCACGGACATCATTTATGACAGTAATTTTAAAACCGATAATGTCAATTGTGACATCACTGATGATGTCATAATTGATTTTGACCGTCTTTTCGAAACTGTAAAATTGACGCTTCTGAACTCACGGATGGCACGGACATCATCTACGACAGTAATTTTAAAACCGATTATGTCAATTGTGACATCACTGATGATGTCATAATTGATTTTAACCATCTTTTCAAAACTGTAAAATTGACGCTTCTGAACTCACGGATGGCACGGACATCATCTACGACAGTAATTTTAAAACCGATAATGTCAATTGTGACATCACTGATGATGTCATAATTGATTTTGACCGTCTTTTCGAAACTGTAAAATTGACGCTTCTGAACTCACGAATGGCACGGACATCATCTACGACAGTAATTTTAAAACCGATAATGTCAATTGTGACATCACTGATGATGTCATAATTGATTTTGACCGTCTTTTCGAAACTGTAAAATTGACGCTTCTGAACTCACGGATGGCATGGACATCATCTACGACAGTAATTTTAAAACCGATTATGTCAATTGTGACATCACTGATGATGTCATAATTGATTTTAACCATCTTTTCGAAACTGTAAAATTGACGCTTCTGAACTCACGGATGGCACGGACATCATCTACGACAGTAATTTTAAAACCGATAATGTCAATTGTGACATCACTGATGATGTCATAATTGATTTTGACCGTCTTTTCGAAACTGTAAAATTTACGCTTCTGAACTCACGAATGGCACGGACATCATCTACGACAGTAATTTTAAAACCGATAATGTCAATTGTGACATCACTGATGATGTCATAATTGATTTTGACCGTCTTTTCAAAACTGTAAAATTGAAGCTTCTGAACTCACGAATGGCACGGACATCATCTACGACAGTAATTTTAAAACCGATAATGTCAATTGTGACATCACTGATGATGTCATAATTGATTTTGACCGTCTTTTCAAAACTGTAAAATTGAAGCTTCTGAACTCACGAATGGCACGGACATCATCTACGACAGTAATTTTAAAACCGATAATGTCAATTGTGACATCACTGATGATGTCATAATTGATTTTGACCGTCTTTTCGAAACTGTAAAATTGACGCTTCTGAACTCACGGATGGCACGGACATCATCTACGACAGTAATTTTAAAACCGATAATGTCAATTGTGACATCACTGATGATGTCATAATTGATTTTGACCGTCTTTTCGAAACTGTAAAATTGACGCTTCTGAACTCACGGATGGCACGGACATCATCTATGACAGTAATTTTAAAACCGATAATGTCAATTGTGACATCACTGATGATGTCATAATTGATTTTGACCGTCTTTTCGAAACTAAAATTGACGCTTCTGAACTCACGGATGGCACGGACATCATCTACGACAGTAATTTTAAAACCGATTATGTCAATTGTGACATCACTGATGATGTCATAATTGATTTTAACCATCTTTTCAAAACTGTAAAATTGACGCTTCTGAACTCACGGATGGCACGGACATCATCTACGACAGTAATTTTAAAACCGATAATGTCAATTGTGACATCACTGATGATGTCATAATTGATTTTGACCGTCTTTTCGACACTGTAAAATTGACGCTTCTGAACTCACGAATGGCACGGACATCATCTACGACAGTAATTTTAAAACCGATAATGTCAATTGTGACATCACTGATGATGTCATAATTGATTTTGACCGTCTTTTCGAAACTGTAAAATTGACGCTTCTGAACTCACGGGTGGCACGGACATCATCTACGACAGTAATTTTAAAACCGATTATGTCAATTGTGACATCACTGATGATGTCATAATTGATTTTAATCATCTTTTCGAAACTGTAAAATTGACGCTTCTGAACTCACGGATGGCACGGACATCATCTACGACAGTAATTTTAAAACCGATAATGTCAATTGTGACATCACTGATGATGTCATAATTGATTTTGACCGTCTTTTCGACACTGTAAAATTGACGCTTCTGAACTCACGAATGGCACGGACATCATCTACGACAGTAATTTTAAAACCGATAATGTCAATTGTGACATCACTGATGATGTCATAATTGATTTTGACCGTCTTTTCGAAACTGTAAAATTGACGCTTCTGAACTCACGGGTGGCACGGACATCATCTACGACAGTAATTTTAAAACCGATTATGTCAATTGTGACATCACTGATGATGTCATAATTGATTTTAACCATCTTTTCGAAACTGTAAAATTGACGCTTCTGAACTCACGGATGGCACGGACATCATCTACGACAGTAATTTTAAAACCGATAATGTCAATTGTGACATCACTGATGATGTCATAATTGATTTTGACCGTCTTTTCGAAACTGTAAAATTTACGCTTCTGAACTCACGAATAGCACGGACATCATCTACGACAGTAATTTTAAAACCGATAATGTCAATTGTGACATCACTGATGATGTCATAATTGATTTTGACCGTCTTTTCAAAACTGTAAAATTGAAGCTTCTGAACTCACGAATGGCACGGACATCATCTACGACAGTAATTTTAAAACCGATAATGTCAATTGTGACATCACTGATGATGTCATAATTGATTTTGACCGTCTTTTCGAAACTGTAAAATTGACGCTTCTGAACTCACGAATGGCACGGACATCATCTACGACAGTAATTTTAAAACCGATAATGTCAATTGTGACATCACTGATGATGTCATAATTGATTTTAACCATCTTTTCAAAACTGTAAAATTGACGCTTCTGAACTCACGAATGGCTCGGACATCATCTACGACAGTAATTTTAAAACCGATAATGTCAATTGTGACATCACTGATGATGTCATAATTGATTTTGACCGTCTTTTCGAAACTGTAAAATTGACGCTTCTGAACTCACGGATGGCACGGACATCATCTACGACAGTAATTTTAAAACCGATAATGTCAATTGTGACATCACTGATGATGTCATAATTGATTTTGACCGTCTTTTCGAAACTGTAAAATTGACGCTTCTGAACTCACGGATGGCACGGACATCATCTACGACAGTAATTTTAAAACCGATTATGTCAATTGTGACATCACTGATGATGTCATAATTGATTTTAACCATCTTTTCGAAACTGTAAAATTGACGCTTCTGAACTCACGGATGGCACGGACATCATCTACGACAGTAATTTTAAAACCGATAATGTCAATTGTGACATCACTGATGATGTCATAATTGATTTTGACCGCCTTTTCGAAACTGTAAAATTTACGCTTCTGAACTCACGAATGGCTCGGACATCATCTACGACAGTAATTTTAAAACCGATAATGTCAATTGTGACATCACTGATGATGTCATAATTGATTTTGACCGTCTTTTCGAAACTGTAAAATTGACGCTTCTGAACTCACGGATGGCACGGACATCATCTACGACAGTAATTTTAAAACCGATTATGTCAATTGTGACATCACTGATGATGTCATAATTGATTTTAACCATCTTTTCAAAACTGTAAAATTGACGCTTCTGAACTCACGGATGGCACGGACATCATCTACGACAGTAATTTTAAAACCGATAATGTCAATTGTGACATCACTGATGATGTCATAATTGATTTTGACCGTCTTTTCGAAACTGTAAAATTGACGCTTCTGAACTCACGGATGGCACGGACATCATCTACGACAGTAATTTTAAAACCGATAATGTCAATTGTGACATCACTGATGATGTCATAATTGATTTTAACCATCTTTTCAAAACTGTAAAATTGACGCTTCTGAACTCACGGATGGCACGGACATCATCTACGACAGTAATTTTAAAACCGATAATGTCAATTGTGACATCACTGATTATGTCATAATAGATTTTGACCGTCTTTTCAAAACTGTAAATTTGAAGCTTCTGAACTCACGAATGGCACGGACATCATCTACGACAGTAATTTTAAAACCGATAATGTCAATTGTGACATCACTGATGATGTCATAATTGATTTTGACCGTCTTTTCGAAACTGTAAAATTGACGCTTCTGAACTCACGAATGGCACGGACATCATCTACGACAGTAATTTTAAAACCGATTATGTCAATTGTGACATCACTGATAATGTCATAATTGATTTTGGCCGTCTTTTCGAAACTGTAAAATTGACGCTTCTGAACTCACGGATGGCACGGACATCATCTACGACAGTAATTTTAAAACCGATAATGTCAATTGTGACATCACTGATGATGTCATAATTGATTTTGACCGTCTTTTCGAAACTGTAAAATTGACGCTTCTGAACTCACGGATGGCACGGACATCATTTATGACAGTAATTTTAAAACCGATAATGTCAATTGTGACATCACTGATGATGTCATAATTGATTTTGACCGTCTTTTCGAAACTGTAAAATTGACGCTTCTGAACTCACGGATGGCACGGACATCATCTACGACAGTAATTTTAAAACCGATTATGTCAATTGTGACATCACTGATGATGTCATAATTGATTTTAACCATCTTTTCAAAACTGTAAAATTGACGCTTCTGAACTCACGGATGGCACGGACATCATCTACGACAGTAATTTTAAAACCGATAATGTCAATTGTGACATCACTGATGATGTCATAATTGATTTTGACCGTCTTTTCGAAACTGTAAAATTGACGCTTCTGAACTCACGAATGGCACGGACATCATCTACGACAGTAATTTTAAAACCGATAATGTCAATTGTGACATCACTGATGATGTCATAATTGATTTTGACCGTCTTTTCGAAACTGTAAAATTGACGCTTCTGAACTCACGGATGGCATGGACATCATCTATGACAGTAATTTTAAAACCGATTATGTCAATTGTGACATCACTGATGATGTCATAATTGATTTTAACCATCTTTTCGAAACTGTAAAATTGACGCTTCTGAACTCACGGATGGCACGGACATCATCTACGACAGTAATTTTAAAACCGATAATGTCAATTGTGACATCACTGATGATGTCATAATTGATTTTGACCGTCTTTTCGAAACTGTAAAATTTACGCTTCTGAACTCACGAATGGCACGGACATCATCTACGACAGTAATTTTAAAACCGATAATGTCAATTGTGACATCACTGATGATGTCATAATTGATTTTGACCGTCTTTTCAAAACTGTAAAATTGAAGCTTCTGAACTCACGAATGGCACGGACATCATCTACGACAGTAATTTTAAAACCGATAATGTCAATTGTGACATCACTGATGATGTCATAATTGATTTTGACCGTCTTTTCAAAACTGTAAAATTGAAGCTTCTGAACTCACGAATGGCACGGACATCATCTACGACAGTAATTTTAAAACCGATAATGTCAATTGTGACATCACTGATGATGTCATAATTGATTTTGACCGTCTTTTCGAAACTGTAAAATTGACGCTTCTGAACTCACGGATGGCACGGACATCATCTACGACAGTAATTTTAAAACCGATAATGTCAATTGTGACATCACTGATGATGTCATAATTGATTTTGACCGTCTTTTCGAAACTGTAAAATTGACGCTTCTGAACTCACGGATGGCACGGACATCATCTACGACAGTAATTTTAAAACCGATTATGTCAATTGTGACATCACTGATGATGTCATAATTGATTTTAACCATCTTTTCAAAACTGTAAAATTGACGCTTCTGAACTCACGGATGGCACGGACATCATCTACGACAGTAATTTTAAAACCGATAATGTCAATTGTGACATCACTGATGATGTCATAATTGATTTTGACCGTCTTTTCAAAACTGTAAAATTGAAGCTTCTGAACTCACGAATGGCACGGACATCATCTACGACAGTAATTTTAAAACCGATAATGTCAATTGTGACATCACTGATGATGTCATAATTGATTTTGACCGTCTTTTCGAAACTGTAAAATTGACGCTTCTGAACTCACGAATGGCACGGACATCATCTACGACAGTAATTTTAAAACCGATAATGTCAATTGTGACATCACTGATGATGTCATAATTGATTTTAACCATCTTTTCAAAACTGTAAAATTGACGCTTCTGAACTCACGAATGGCTCGGACATCATCTACGACAGTAATTTTAAAACCGATAATGTCAATTGTGACATCACTGATGATGTCATAATTGATTTTGACCGTCTTTTCGAAACTGTAAAATTGACGCTTCTGAACTCACGGATGGCACGGACATCATCTACGACAGTAATTTTAAAACCGATAATGTCAATTGTGACATCACTGATGATGTCATAATTGATTTTGACCGTCTTTTCGAAACTGTAAAATTGACGCTTCTGAACTCACGGATGGCACGGACATCATCTACGACAGTAATTTTAAAACCGATTATGTCAATTGTGACATCACTGATGATGTCATAATTGATTTTAACCATCTTTTCGAAACTGTAAAATTGACGCTTCTGAACTCACGGATGGCACGGACATCATCTACGACAGTAATTTTAAAACCGATAATGTCAATTGTGACATCACTGATGATGTCATAATTGATTTTGACCGCCTTTTCGAAACTGTAAAATTTACGCTTCTGAACTCACGAATGGCTCGGACATCATCTACGACAGTAATTTTAAAACCGATAATGTCAATTGTGACATCACTGATGATGTCATAATTGATTTTGACCGTCTTTTCGAAACTGTAAAATTGACGCTTCTGAACTCACGGATGGCACGGACATCATCTACGACAGTAATTTTAAAACCGATTATGTCAATTGTGACATCACTGATGATGTCATAATTGATTTTAACCATCTTTTCAAAACTGTAAAATTGACGCTTCTGAACTCACGGATGGCACGGACATCATCTACGACAGTAATTTTAAAACCGATAATGTCAATTGTGACATCACTGATGATGTCATAATTGATTTTGACCGTCTTTTCGAAACTGTAAAATTGACGCTTCTGAACTCACGGATGGCACGGACATCATCTACGACAGTAATTTTAAAACCGATAATGTCAATTGTGACATCACTGATGATGTCATAATTGATTTTAACCATCTTTTCAAAACTGTAAAATTGACGCTTCTGAACTCACGGATGGCACGGACATCATCTACGACAGTAATTTTAAAACCGATAATGTCAATTGTGACATCACTGATGATGTCATAATTGATTTTGACCGTCTTTTCGAAACTGTAAAATTTACGCTTCTGAACTCACGAATGGCACGGACATCATCTACGACAGTAATTTTAAAACCGATAATGTCAATTGTGACATCACTGATGATGTCATAATTGATTTTGACCGTCTTTTCAAAACTGTAAATTTGAAGCTTCTGAACTCACGAATGGCACGGACATCATCTACGACAGTAATTTTAAAACCGATAATGTCAATTGTGACATCACTGATGATGTCATAATTGATTTTGACCGTCTTTTCGAAACTGTAAAATTGACGCTTCTGAACTCACGAATGGCACGGACATCATCTACGACAGTAATTTTAAAACCGATTATGTCAATTGTGACATCACTGATAATGTCATAATTGATTTTGGCCGTCTTTTCGAAACTGTAAAATTGACGCTTCTGAACTCACGGATGGCACGGACATCATCTACGACAGTAATTTTAAAACCGATAATGTCAATTGTGACATCACTGATGATGTCATAATTGATTTTGACCGTCTTTTCGAAACTGTAAAATTGACGCTTCTGAACTCACGGATGGCACGGACATCATTTATGACAGTAATTTTAAAACCGATAATGTCAATTGTGACATCACTGATGATGTCATAATTGATTTTGACCGTCTTTTCGAAACTGTAAAATTGACGCTTCTGAACTCACGGATGGCACGGACATCATCTACGACAGTAATTTTAAAACCGATTATGTCAATTGTGACATCACTGATGATGTCATAATTGATTTTAACCATCTTTTCAAAACTGTAAAATTGACGCTTCTGAACTCACGGATGGCACGGACATCATCTACGACAGTAATTTTAAAACCGATAATGTCAATTGTGACATCACTGATGATGTCATAATTGATTTTGACCGTCTTTTCGAAACTGTAAAATTGACGCTTCTGAACTCACGAATGGCACGGACATCATCTACGACAGTAATTTTAAAACCGATAATGTCAATTGTGACATCACTGATGATGTCATAATTGATTTTGACCGTCTTTTCGAAACTGTAAAATTGACGCTTCTGAACTCACGGATGGCATGGACATCATCTATGACAGTAATTTTAAAACCGATTATGTCAATTGTGACATCACTGATGATGTCATAATTGATTTTAACCATCTTTTCGAAACTGTAAAATTGACGCTTCTGAACTCACGGATGGCACGGACATCATCTACGACAGTAATTTTAAAACCGATAATGTCAATTGTGACATCACTGATGATGTCATAATTGATTTTGACCGTCTTTTCGAAACTGTAAAATTTACGCTTCTGAACTCACGAATGGCACGGACATCATCTACGACAGTAATTTTAAAACCGATAATGTCAATTGTGACATCACTGATGATGTCATAATTGATTTTGACCGTCTTTTCAAAACTGTAAAATTGAAGCTTCTGAACTCACGAATGGCACGGACATCATCTACGACAGTAATTTTAAAACCGATAATGTCAATTGTGACATCACTGATGATGTCATAATTGATTTTGACCGTCTTTTCAAAACTGTAAAATTGAAGCTTCTGAACTCACGAATGGCACGGACATCATCTACGACAGTAATTTTAAAACCGATAATGTCAATTGTGACATCACTGATGATGTCATAATTGATTTTGACCGTCTTTTCGAAACTGTAAAATTGACGCTTCTGAACTCACGGATGGCACGGACATCATCTACGACAGTAATTTTAAAACCGATAATGTCAATTGTGACATCACTGATGATGTCATAATTGATTTTGACCGTCTTTTCGAAACTGTAAAATTGACGCTTCTGAACTCACGGATGGCACGGACATCATCTACGACAGTAATTTTAAAACCGATTATGTCAATTGTGACATCACTGATGATGTCATAATTGATTTTAACCATCTTTTCAAAACTGTAAAATTGACGCTTCTGAACTCACGGATGGCACGGACATCATCTACGACAGTAATTTTAAAACCGATAATGTCAATTGTGACATCACTGATGATGTCATAATTGATTTTGACCGTCTTTTCGACACTGTAAAATTGACGCTTCTGAACTCACGAATGGCACGGACATCATCTACGACAGTAATTTTAAAACCGATAATGTCAATTGTGACATCACTGATGATGTCATAATTGATTTTGACCGTCTTTTCGAAACTGTAAAATTGACGCTTCTGAACTCACGGGTGGCACGGACATCATCTACGACAGTAATTTTAAAACCGATTATGTCAATTGTGACATCACTGATGATGTCATAATTGATTTTAACCATCTTTTCGAAACTGTAAAATTGACGCTTCTGAACTCACGGATGGCACGGACATCATCTACGACAGTAATTTTAAAACCGATAATGTCAATTGTGACATCACTGATGATGTCATAATTGATTTTGACCGTCTTTTCGAAACTGTAAAATTTACGCTTCTGAACTCACGAATAGCACGGACATCATCTACGACAGTAATTTTAAAACCGATAATGTCAATTGTGACATCACTGATGATGTCATAATTGATTTTGACCGTCTTTTCAAAACTGTAAAATTGAAGCTTCTGAACTCACGAATGGCACGGACATCATCTACGACAGTAATTTTAAAACCGATAATGTCAATTGTGACATCACTGATGATGTCATAATTGATTTTGACCGTCTTTTCGAAACTGTAAAATTGACGCTTCTGAACTCACGAATGGCACGGACATCATCTACGACAGTAATTTTAAAACCGATAATGTCAATTGTGACATCACTGATGATGTCATAATTGATTTTAACCATCTTTTCAAAACTGTAAAATTGACGCTTCTGAACTCACGAATGGCTCCGACATCATCTACGACAGTAATTTTAAAACCGATAATGTCAATTGTGACATCACTGATGATGTCATAATTGATTTTGACCGTCTTTTCGAAACTGTAAAATTGACGCTTCTGAACTCACGGATGGCACGGACATCATCTACGACAGTAATTTTAAAACCGATAATGTCAATTGTGACATCACTGATGATGTCATAATTGATTTTGACCGTCTTTTCGAAACTGTAAAATTGACGCTTCTGAACTCACGGATGGCACAGACATCATCTACGACAGTAATTTTAAAACCGATTATGTCAATTGTGACATCACTGATGATGTCATAATTGATTTTAACCATCTTTTCGAAACTGTAAAATTGACGCTTCTGAACTCACGGATGGCACGGACATCATCTACGACAGTAATTTTAAAACCGATAATGTCAATTGTGACATCACTGATGATGTCATAATTGATTTTGACCGCCTTTTCGAAACTGTAAAATTTACGCTTCTGAACTCACGAATGGCTCGGACATCATCTACGACAGTAATTTTAAAACCGATAATGTCAATTGTGACATCACTGATGATGTCATAATTGATTTTGACCGTCTTTTCGAAACTGTAAAATTGACGCTTCTGAACTCACGGATGGCACGGACATCATCTACGACAGTAATTTTAAAACCGATAATGTCAATTGTGACATCACTGATGATGTCATAATTGATTTTAACCATCTTTTCAAAACTGTAAAATTGACGCTTCTGAACTCACGGATGGCACGGACATCATCTACGACAGTAATTTTAAAACCGATAATGTCAATTGTGACATCACTGATTATGTCATAATAGATTTTGACCGTCTTTTCGAAACTGTAAAATTGACGCTTCTGAACTCACGGATGGCACGGACATCATCTACGACAGTAATTTTAAAACCGATAATGTCAATTGTGACATCACTGATGATGTCATAATTGATTTTAACCATCTTTTCAAAACTGTAAAATTGACGCTTCTGAACTCACGGATGGCACGGACATCATCTACGACAGTAATTTTAAAACCGAAAATGTCAATTGTGACATCACTGATGATGTCATAATTGATTTTACCCATCTTTTCAAAACTGTAAAAATGACGCTCCTGAACTCACGGATGGCACGGACATCATCTACGACAGTAATTTTAAAACCGACAATGTCAATTGTGACATCAATGATGATGTCATAATTGATTTTGACCGTCTTTTCGAAACTGTAAAATTGACGCTTCTGAACTCACGGATGGCACGGACATCATCTACGACAGTAATTTTAAAACCGATAATGTGAATTGTGACATCACTGATGATGTCATAATTGATTTTGACCATCTTTTCAAAACTGTAAAATTGATGCTTCTGAACTCACGGATGGCACAGACATCATCTACGACAGTAATTTTAAAACCGATTATGTCAATTGTGACATCACTGATGATGTCATAATTGATTTTAACCATCTTTTCAAAACTGTAAAATTGACGCTTCTGAACTCACGGATGGCACGGACATCATCTACGACAGTAATTTTAAAACCGATAATGTCAATTGTGACATCACTGATTATGTCATAATAGATTTTGACCGTCTTTTCGAAACTGTAAAATTGACGCTTCTGAACTCACGGATGGCACGGACATCATCTACGACAGTAATTTTAAAACCGATAATGTCAATTGTGACATCACTGATGATGTCATAATTGATTTTAACCATCTTTTCAAAACTGTAAAATTGACGCTTCTGAACTCACGGATGGCACGGACATCATCTACGACAGTAATTTTAAAACCGAAAATGTCAATTGTGACATCACTGATGATGTCATAATTGATTTTACCCATCTTTTCAAAACTGTAAAAATGACGCTTCTGAACTCACGGATGGCACGGACATCATCTACGACAGTAATTTTAAAACCGATAATGTCAATTGTGACATCAATGATGATGTCATAATTGATTTTGACCGTCTTTTCGAAACTGTAAAATTGACGCTTCTGAACTCACGGATGGCACGGACATCATCTACGACAGTAATTTTAAAACCGATAATGTGAATTGTGACATCACTGATGATGTCATAATTGATTTTGACCATCTTTTCAAAACTGTAAAATTGATGCTTCTGAACTCACGGATGGCACAGACATCATCTACGACAGTAATTTTAAAACTGATTATGTCAATTGTGACATCACTGATGATGTCATAATTGATTTTGACCATCTTTTCGAAACTGTAAAATTGACGCTTCTGAACTCACGGATGTCACGGACATCTTCTACGACAGTAATTTTAAAACCGATAATGTCAATTGTGACATCACTGATGATGTCATAATTGATTTTAACCATCTTTTCAAAACTGTAAAATTGACGCTTCTGAACTCACGGATGGCACGGACATCATCTACGACAGTAATTTTAAAACAGATAATATCAATTGTGACATCACTGATGATGTCATAATTGATTTTGACCGTCTTTTTGAAACTGTAAAATTGACGCTTCTGAACTCACGGATGGCACGGACATCATCTACGACAGTAATTTTAAAACCGATAATGTCAATTGTGACATCACTGATGATGTCATAATTGATTTTGACCGTCTTTTCGAAACTGTAAAATTGACGCTTCTGAACTCACGGATGGCACGGACATCATCTACGACAGTAATTTTAAAACCGATTATGTCAATTGTGACATCACTGATGATGTCATAATTGATTTTAACCATCTTTTCAAAACTGTAAAATTGACGCTTCTGAACTCACGGATGGCACGGACATCATCTACGACAGTAATTTTAAAACCGATAATGTCAATTGTGACATCACTGATGATGTCATAATTGATTTTGACCATCTTTTCAAAACTGTAAAATTGATGCTTCTGAACTCACGGATGGCACAGACATCATCTACGACAGTAATTTTAAAACCGATTATGTCAATTGTGACATCACTGATGATGTCATAATTGATTTTGACCGTCTTTTCGAAACTGTAAAATTGACGCTTCTGAACTCACGGATGGCACGGACATCATCTACGACAGTAATTTTAAAACCGATTATGTCAATTGTGACATCACTGATGATGTCATAATTGATTTTAACCATATTTTCGAAACTGTAAAATTGACGCTTCTGAACTCACGGATGGCACGGACATCATCTACGACAGTAATTTTAAAACCGATAATGTCAATTGTGACATCACTGATGATGTCATAATTGATTTTGACCGTCTTTTCGAAACTGTAAAATTTACGCTTCTGAACTCACGAATGGCACGGACATCATCTACGACAGTAATTTTAAAACCGATAATGTCAATTGTGACATCACTGATGATGTCATAATTGATTTTGACCGTCTTTTCAAAACTGTAAAATTGAAGCTTCTGAACTCACGAATGGCACGGACATCATCTACGACAGTAATTTTAAAACCGATAATGTCAATTGTGACATCACTGATGATGTCATAATTGATTTTGACCGTCTTTTCGAAACTGTAAAATTGACGCTTCTGAACTCACGAATGGCACGGACATCATCTACGACAGTAATTTTAAAACCGATTATGTCAATTGTGACATCACTGATAATGTCATAATTGATTTTGACCGTCTTTTCGAAACTGTAAAATTGACGCTTCTGAACTCACGGATGGCACGGACATCATCTACGACAGTAATTTTAAAACCGATAATGTCAATTGTGACATCACTGATGATGTCATAATTGATTTTGACCGTCTTTTCAAAACTGTAAAATTGACGCTTCTGAACTCACGGATGGCACGGACATCATCTATGACAGTAATTTTAAAACCGATAATGTCAATTGTGACATCACTGATGATGTCATAATTGATTTTAATCGTCTTTTCGAAACTGTAAAATTGACGCTTCTGAACTCACGGATGGCACGGACATCATCTACGACAGTAATTTTAAAACCGATTATGTCAATTGTGACATCACTGATGATGTCATAATTGATTTTAACCATCTTTTCAAAACTGTAAAATTGACGCTTCTGAACTCACGGATGGCACGGACATCATCTACGACAGTAATTTTAAAACCGATAATGTCAATTGTGACATCACTGATGATGTCATAATGGATTTTGACCGTCTTTTCGAAACTGTAAAATTGACGCTTCTGAACTCACGAATGGCACGGACATCATCTATGACAGTAATTTTAAAACCGATAATGTCAATTGTGACATCACTGATGATGTCATAATTGATTTTGACCGTCTTTTCGAAACTGTAAAATTGACGCTTCTGAACTCACGGATGGCACGGACATCATCTACGACAGTAATTTTAAAACCGATTATGTCAATTGTGACATCACTGATGATGTCATAATTGATTTTAACCATCTTTTCGAAACTGTAAAATTGACGCTTCTGAACTCACGGATGGCACGGACATCATCTACGACATTAATTTTAAAACCGATAATGTCAATTGTGACATCACTGATGATGTCATAAGTGATTTTGACCGTCTTTTCGAAACTGTAAAATTTACGCTTCTGAACTCACGAATGGCACGGACATCATCTACGACAGTAATTTTAAAACCGATAATGTCAATTGTGACATCACTGATGATGTCATAATTGATTTTGACCGTCTTTTCAAAACTGTAAAATTGAAGCTTCTGAACTCACGAATGGCACGGACATCATCTACGACAGTAATTTTAAAACCGATAATGTCAATTGTGACATCACTGATGATGTCATAATTGATTTTGACCGTCTTTTCGAAACTGTAAAATTGACGCTTCTGAACTCACGAATGGCACGGACATCATCTATGACAGTAATTTTAAAACCGATTATGTCAATTGTGACATCACTGATGATGTCATAATTGATTTTGACCGTCTTTTCGAAACTGTAAAATTTACGCTTCTGAACTCACGAATGGCACGGACATCATCTACGACAGTAATTTTAAAACCGATAATGTCAATTGTGACATCACTGATGATGTCATAATTGATTTTGACCGTCTTTTCGAAACTGTAAAATTGACGCTTCTGAACTCACGAATGGCACGGACATCATCTACGACAGTAATTTTAAAACCGATAATGTCAATTGTGACATCACTGATGATGTCATAATTGATTTTGACCGTCTTTTCGAAACTGTAAAATTGACGCTTCTGAACTCACGGATGGCACGGACATCATCTACGACAGTAATTTTAAAACCGATTATGTCAATTGTGACATCACTGATGATGTCATAATTGATTTTAACCATCTTTTCGAAACTGTAAAATTGACGCTTCTGAACTCACGGATGGCACGGACATCATCTACGACATTAATTTTAAAACCGATAATGTCAATTGTGACATCACTGATGATGTCATAAGTGATTTTGACCGTCTTTTCGAAACTGTAAAATTTACGCTTCTGAACTCACGAATGGCACGGACATCATCTACGACAGTAATTTTAAAACCGATAATGTCAATTGTGACATCACTGATGATGTCATAATTGATTTTGACCGTCTTTTCAAAACTGTAAAATTGAAGCTTCTGAACTCACGAATGGCACGGACATCATCTACGACAGTAATTTTAAAACCGATAATGTCAATTGTGACATCACTGATGATGTCATAATTGATTTTGACCGTCTTTTCGAAACTGTAAAATTGACGCTTCTGAACTCACGGATGGCACGGACATCATCTACGACAGTAATTTTAAAACCGATTATGTCAATTGTGACATCACTGATGATGTCATAATTGATTTTAACCATCTTTTCGAAACTGTAAAATTGACGCTTCTGAACTCACGGATGGCACGGACATCATCTACGACAGTAATTTTAAAACCGATAATGTCAATTGTGACATCACTGATGATGTCATAATTGATTTTGACCGCCTTTTCGAAACTGTAAAATTTACGCTTCTGAACTCACGAATGGCTCGGACATCATCTACGACAGTAATTTTAAAACCGATAATGTCAATTGTGACATCACTGATGATGTCATAATTGATTTTGACCGTCTTTTCGAAACTGTAAAATTGACGCTTCTGAACTCACGGATGGCACGGACATCATCTACGACAGTAATTTTAAAACCGATTATGTCAATTGTGACATCACTGATGATGTCATAATTGATTTTAACCATCTTTTCAAAACTGTAAAATTGACGCTTCTGAACTCACGGATGGCACGGACATCATCTACGACAGTAATTTTAAAACCGATAATGTCAATTGTGACATCACTGATGATGTCATAATTGATTTTGACCGTCTTTTCGAAACTGTAAAATTGACGCTTCTGAACTCACGGATGGCACGGACATCATCTACGACAGTAATTTTAAAACCGATAATGTCAATTGTGACATCACTGATGATGTCATAATTGATTTTAACCATCTTTTCAAAACTGTAAAATTGACGCTTCTGAACTCACGGATGGCACGGACATCATCTACGACAGTAATTTTAAAACCGATAATGTCAATTGTGACATCACTGATTATGTCATAATAGATTTTGACCGTCTTTTCGAAACTGTAAAATTGACGCTTCTGAACTCACGGATGGCACGGACATCATCTACGACAGTAATTTTAAAACCGATAATGTCAATTGTGACATCACTGATGATGTCATAATTGATTTTGACCGTCTTTTCGAAACTGTAAAATTTACGCTTCTGAACTCACGAATGGCACGGACATCATCTACGACAGTAATTTTAAAACCGATAATGTCAATTGTGACATCACTGATGATGTCATAATTGATTTTGACCGTCTTTTCAAAACTGTAAATTTGAAGCTTCTGAACTCACGAATGGCACGGACATCATCTACGACAGTAATTTTAAAACCGATAATGTCAATTGTGACATCACTGATGATGTCATAATTGATTTTGACCGTCTTTTCGAAACTGTAAAATTGACGCTTCTGAACTCACGAATGGCACGGACATCATCTACGACAGTAATTTTAAAACCGATTATGTCAATTGTGACATCACTGATAATGTCATAATTGATTTTGGCCGTCTTTTCGAAACTGTAAAATTGACGCTTCTGAACTCACGGATGGCACGGACATCATCTACGACAGTAATTTTAAAACCGATAATGTCAATTGTGACATCACTGATGATGTCATAATTGATTTTGACCGTCTTTTCGAAACTGTAAAATTGACGCTTCTGAACTCACGGATGGCACGGACATCATTTATGACAGTAATTTTAAAACCGATAATGTCAATTGTGACATCACTGATGATGTCATAATTGATTTTGACCGTCTTTTCGAAACTGTAAAATTGACGCTTCTGAACTCACGGATGGCACGGACATCATCTACGACAGTAATTTTAAAACCGATTATGTCAATTGTGACATCACTGATGATGTCATAATTGATTTTAACCATCTTTTCAAAACTGTAAAATTGACGCTTCTGAACTCACGGATGGCACGGACATCATCTACGACAGTAATTTTAAAACCGATAATGTCAATTGTGACATCACTGATGATGTCATAATTGATTTTGACCGTCTTTTCGAAACTGTAAAATTGACGCTTCTGAACTCACGAATGGCACGGACATCATCTACGACAGTAATTTTAAAACCGATAATGTCAATTGTGACATCACTGATGATGTCATAATTGATTTTGACCGTCTTTTCGAAACTGTAAAATTGACGCTTCTGAACTCACGGATGGCATGGACATCATCTATGACAGTAATTTTAAAACCGATTTTGTCAATTGTGACATCACTGATGATGTCATAATTGATTTTAACCATCTTTTCGAAACTGTAAAATTGACGCTTCTGAACTCACGGATGGCACGGACATCATCTACGACAGTAATTTTAAAACCGATAATGTCAATTGTGACATCACTGATGATGTCATAATTGATTTTGACCGTCTTTTCGAAACTGTAAAATTTACGCTTCTGAACTCACGAATGGCACGGACATCATCTACGACAGTAATTTTAAAACCGATAATGTCAATTGTGACATCACTGATGATGTCATAATTGATTTTGACCGTCTTTTCAAAACTGTAAAATTGAAGCTTCTGAACTCACGAATGGCACGGACATCATCTACGACAGTAATTTTAAAACCGATAATGTCAATTGTGACATCACTGATGATGTCATAATTGATTTTGACCGTCTTTTCAAAACTGTAAAATTGAAGCTTCTGAACTCACGAATGGCACGGACATCATCTACGACAGTAATTTTAAAACCGATAATGTCAATTGTGACATCACTGATGATGTCATAATTGATTTTGACCGTCTTTTCGAAACTGTAAAATTGACGCTTCTGAACTCACGGATGGCACGGACATCATCTACGACAGTAATTTTAAAACCGATAATGTCAATTGTGACATCACTGATGATGTCATAATTGATTTTGACCGTCTTTTCGAAACTGTAAAATTGACGCTTCTGAACTCACGGATGGCACGGACATCATCTACGACAGTAATTTTAAAACCGATTATGTCAATTGTGACATCACTGATGATGTCATAATTGATTTTAACCATCTTTTCAAAACTGTAAAATTGACGCTTCTGAACTCACGGATGGCACGGACATCATCTACGACAGTAATTTTAAAACCGATAATGTCAATTGTGACATCACTGATGATGTCATAATTGATTTTGACCGTCTTTTCGACACTGTAAAATTGACGCTTCTGAACTCACGAATGGCACGGACATCATCTACGACAGTAATTTTAAAACCGATAATGTCAATTGTGACATCACTGATGATGTCATAATTGATTTTGACCGTCTTTTCGAAACTGTAAAATTGACGCTTCTGAACTCACGGGTGGCACGGACATCATCTACGACAGTAATTTTAAAACCGATTATGTCAATTGTGACATCACTGATGATGTCATAATTGATTTTAACCATCTTTTCGAAACTGTAAAATTGACGCTTCTGAACTCACGGATGGCACGGACATCATCTACGACAGTAATTTTAAAACCGATAATGTCAATTGTGACATCACTGATGATGTCATAATTGATTTTGACCGTCTTTTCGAAACTGTAAAATTTACGCTTCTGAACTCACGAATAGCACGGACATCATCTACGACAGTAATTTTAAAACCGATAATGTCAATTGTGACATCACTGATGATGTCATAATTGATTTT
This sequence comes from Crinia signifera, assembly GCF_055691185.1. NCBI lineage: Eukaryota > Metazoa > Chordata > Amphibia > Anura > Myobatrachidae > Crinia > Crinia signifera. Next base: position 118,622,420 of record NC_139218.1, on the reverse strand, counting down.
GACCGTCTTTTCAAAACTGTAAAATTGAAGCTTCTGAACTCACGAATGGCACGGACATCATCTACGACAGTAATTTTAAAACCGATAATGTCAATTGTGACATCACTGATGATGTCATAATTGATTTTGACCGTCTTTTCGAAACTGTAAAATTGACGCTTCTGAACTCACGAATGGCACGGACATCATCTACGACAGTAATTTTAAAACCGATAATGTCAATTGTGACATCACTGATGATGTCATAATTGATTTTAACCATCTTTTCAAAACTGTAAAATTGACGCTTCTGAACTCACGAATGGCTCGGACATCATCTACGACAGTAATTTTAAAACCGATAATGTCAATTGTGACATCACTGATGATGTCATAATTGATTTTGACCGTCTTTTCGAAACTGTAAAATTGACGCTTCTGAACTCACGGATGGCACGGACATCATCTACGACAGTAATTTTAAAACCGATAATGTCAATTGTGACATCACTGATGATGTCATAATTGATTTTGACCGTCTTTTCGAAACTGTAAAATTGACGCTTCTGAACTCACGGATGGCACAGACATCATCTACGACAGTAATTTTAAAACCGATTATGTCAATTGTGACATCACTGATGATGTCATAATTGATTTTAACCATCTTTTCGAAACTGTAAAATTGACGCTTCTGAACTCACGGATGGCACGGACATCATCTACGACAGTAATTTTAAAACCGATAATGTCAATTGTGACATCACTGATGATGTCATAATTGATTTTGACCGCCTTTTCGAAACTGTAAAATTTACGCTTCTGAACTCACGAATGGCTCGGACATCATCTACGACAGTAATTTTAAAACCGATAATGTCAATTGTGACATCACTGATGATGTCATAATTGATTTTGACCGTCTTTTCGAAACTGTAAAATTGACGCTTCTGAACTCACGGATGGCACGGACATCATCTACGACAGTAATTTTAAAACCGATAATGTCAATTGTGACATCACTGATGATGTCATAATTGATTTTAACCATCTTTTCAAAACTGTAAAATTGACGCTTCTGAACTCACGGATGGCACGGACATCATCTACGACAGTAATTTTAAAACCGATAATGTCAATTGTGACATCACTGATTATGTCATAATAGATTTTGACCGTCTTTTCGAAACTGTAAAATTGACGCTTCTGAACTCACGGATGGCACGGACATCATCTACGACAGTAATTTTAAAACCGATAATGTCAATTGTGACATCACTGATGATGTCATAATTGATTTTAACCATCTTTTCAAAACTGTAAAATTGACGCTTCTGAACTCACGGATGGCACGGACATCATCTACGACAGTAATTTTAAAACCGAAAATGTCAATTGTGACATCACTGATGATGTCATAATTGATTTTACCCATCTTTTCAAAACTGTAAAAATGACGCTTCTGAACTCACGGATGGCACGGACATCATCTACGACAGTAATTTTAAAACCGACAATGTCAATTGTGACATCAATGATGATGTCATAATTGATTTTGACCGTCTTTTCGAAACTGTAAAATTGACGCTTCTGAACTCACGGATGGCACGGACATCATCTACGACAGTAATTTTAAAACCGATAATGTGAATTGTGACATCACTGATGATGTCATAATTGATTTTGACCATCTTTTCAAAACTGTAAAATTGATGCTTCTGAACTCACGGATGGCACAGACATCATCTACGACAGTAATTTTAAAACCGATTATGTCAATTGTGACATCACTGATGATGTCATAATTGATTTTAACCATCTTTTCAAAACTGTAAAATTGACGCTTCTGAACTCACGGATGGCACGGACATCATCTACGACAGTAATTTTAAAACCGATAATGTCAATTGTGACATCACTGATTATGTCATAATAGATTTTGACCGTCTTTTCGAAACTGTAAAATTGACGCTTCTGAACTCACGGATGGCACGGACATCATCTACGACAGTAATTTTAAAACCGATAATGTCAATTGTGACATCACTGATGATGTCATAATTGATTTTAACCATCTTTTCAAAACTGTAAAATTGACGCTTCTGAACTCACGGATGGCACGGACATCATCTACGACAGTAATTTTAAAACCGAAAATGTCAATTGTGACATCACTGATGATGTCATAATTGATTTTACCCATCTTTTCAAAACTGTAAAAATGACGCTTCTGAACTCACGGATGGCACGGACATCATCTACGACAGTAATTTTAAAACCGATAATGTCAATTGTGACATCAATGATGATGTCATAATTGATTTTGACCGTCTTTTCGAAACTGTAAAATTGACGCTTCTGAACTCACGGATGGCACGGACATCATCTACGACAGTAATTTTAAAACCGATAATGTGAATTGTGACATCACTGATGATGTCATAATTGATTTTGACCATCTTTTCAAAACTGTAAAATTGATGCTTCTGAACTCACGGATGGCACAGACATCACCTACGACAGTAATTTTAAAACTGATTATGTCAATTGTGACATCACTGATGATGTCATAATTGATTTTGACCATCTTTTCGAAACTGTAAAATTGACGCTTCTGAACTCACGGATGTCACGGACATCTTCTACGACAGTAATTTTAAAACCGATAATGTCAATTGTGACATCACTGATGATGTCATAATTGATTTTAACCATCTTTTCAAAACTGTAAAATTGACGCTTCTGAACTCACGGATGGCACGGACATAATCTACGACAGTAATTTTAAAACAGATAATATCAATTGTGACATCACTGATGATGTCATAATTGATTTTGACCGTCTTTTTGAAACTGTAAAATTGACGCTTCTGAACTCACGGATGGCACGGACATCATCTACGACAGTAATTTTAAAACCGATAATGTCAATTGTGACATCACTGATGATGTCATAATTGATTTTGACCGTCTTTTCGAAACTGTAAAATTGACGCTTCTGAACTCACGGATGGCACGGACATCATCTACGACAGTAATTTTAAAACCGATTATGTCAATTGTGACATCACTGATGATGTCATAATTGATTTTAACCATCTTTTCAAAACTGTAAAATTGACGCTTCTGAACTCACGGATGGCACGGACATCATCTACGACAGTAATTTTAAAACCGATAATGTCAATTGTGACATCACTGATGATGTCATAATTGATTTTGACCATCTTTTCAAAACTGTAAAATTGATGCTTCTGAACTCACGGATGGCACAGACATCATCTACGACAGTAATTTTAAAACCGATTATGTCAATTGTGACATCACTGATGATGTCATAATTGATTTTGACCGTCTTTTCGAAACTGTAAAATTGACGCTTCTGAACTCACGGATGGCACGGACATCATCTACGACAGTAATTTTAAAACCGATTATGTCAATTGTGACATCACTGATGATGTCATAATTGATTTTAACCATATTTTCGAAACTGTAAAATTGACGCTTCTGAACTCACGGATGGCACGGACATCATCTACGACAGTAATTTTAAAACCGATAATGTCAATTGTGACATCACTGATGATGTCATAATTGATTTTGACCGTCTTTTCAAAACTGTAAAATTGAAGCTTCTGAACTCACGAATGGCACGGACATCATCTACGACAGTAATTTTAAAACCGATAATGTCAATTGTGACATCACTGATGATGTCATAATTGATTTTGACCGTCTTTTCGAAACTGTAAAATTGACGCTTCTGAACTCACGAATGGCACGGACATCATCTACGACAGTAATTTTAAAACCGATTATGTCAATTGTGACATCACTGATAATGTCATAATTGATTTTGACCGTCTTTTCGAAACTGTAAAATTGACGCTTCTGAACTCACGGATGGCACGGACATCATCTACGACAGTAATTTTAAAACCGATAATGTCAATTGTGACATCACTGATGATGTCATAATTGATTTTGACCGTCTTTTCAAAACTGTAAAATTGACGCTTCTGAACTCACGGATGGCACGGACATCATCTATGACAGTAATTTTAAAACCGATAATGTCAATTGTGACATCACTGATGATGTCATAATTGATTTTAATCGTCTTTTCGAAACTGTAAAATTGACGCTTCTGAACTCACGGATGGCACGGACATCATCTACGACAGTAATTTTAAAACCGATTATGTCAATTGTGACATCACTGATGATGTCATAATTGATTTTAACCATCTTTTCAAAACTGTAAAATTGACGCTTCTGAACTCACGGATGGCACGGACATCATCTACGACAGTAATTTTAAAACCGATAATGTCAATTGTGACATCACTGATGATGTCATAATGGATTTTGACCGTCTTTTCGAAACTGTAAAATTGACGCTTCTGAACTCACGAATGGCACGGACATCATCTATGACAGTAATTTTAAAACCGATAATGTCAATTGTGACATCACTGATGATGTCATAATTGATTTTGACCGTCTTTTCGAAACTGTAAAATTGACGCTTCTGAACTCACGGATGGCACGGACATCATCTACGACAGTAATTTTAAAACCGATTATGTCAATTGTGACATCACTGATGATGTCATAATTGATTTTAACCATCTTTTCGAAACTGTAAAATTGACGCTTCTGAACTCACGGATGGCACGGACATCATCTACGACATTAATTTTAAAACCGATAATGTCAATTGTGACATCACTGATGATGTCATAAGTGATTTTGACCGTCTTTTCGAAACTGTAAAATTTACGCTTCTGAACTCACGAATGGCACGGACATCATCTACGACAGTAATTTTAAAACCGATAATGTCAATTGTGACATCACTGATGATGTCATAATTGATTTTGACCGTCTTTTCAAAACTGTAAAATTGAAGCTTCTGAACTCACGAATGGCACGGACATCATCTACGACAGTAATTTTAAAACCGATAATGTCAATTGTGACATCACTGATGATGTCATAATTGATTTTGACCGTCTTTTCGAAACTGTAAAATTGACGCTTCTGAACTCACGAATGGCACGGACATCATCTATGACAGTAATTTTAAAACCGATTATGTCAATTGTGACATCACTGATGATGTCATAATTGATTTTGACCGTCTTTTCGAAACTGTAAAATTTACGCTTCTGAACTCACGAATGGCACGGACATCATCTACGACAGTAATTTTAAAACCGATAATGTCAATTGTGACATCACTGATGATGTCATAATTGATTTTGACCGTCTTTTCGAAACTGTAAAATTGACGCTTCTGAACTCACGAATGGCACGGACATCATCTACGACAGTAATTTTAAAACCGATAATGTCAATTGTGACATCACTGATGATGTCATAATTGATTTTGACCGTCTTTTCGAAACTGTAAAATTGACGCTTCTGAACTCACGGATGGCACGGACATCATCTACGACAGTAATTTTAAAACCGATTATGTCAATTGTGACATCACTGATGATGTCATAATTGATTTTAACCATCTTTTCGAAACTGTAAAATTGACGCTTCTGAACTCACGGATGGCACGGACATCATCTACGACATTAATTTTAAAACCGATAATGTCAATTGTGACATCACTGATGATGTCATAAGTGATTTTGACCGTCTTTTCGAAACTGTAAAATTTACGCTTCTGAACTCACGAATGGCACGGACATCATCTACGACAGTAATTTTAAAACCGATAATGTCAATTGTGACATCACTGATGATGTCATAATTGATTTTGACCGTCTTTTCAAAACTGTAAAATTGAAGCTTCTGAACTCACGAATGGCACGGACATCATCTACGACAGTAATTTTAAAACCGATAATGTCAATTGTGACATCACTGATGATGTCATAATTGATTTTGACCGTCTTTTCGAAACTGTAAAATTGACGCTTCTGAACTCACGAATGGCACGGACATCATCTATGACAGTAATTTTAAAACCGATTATGTCAATTGTGACATCACTGATGATGTCATAATTGATTTTGACCGTCTTTTCGAAACTGTAAAATTTACGCTTCTGAACTCACGAATGGCACGGACATCATCTACGACAGTAATTTTAAAACCGATAATGTCAATTGTGACATCACTGATGATGTCATAATTGATTTTAACCATCTTTTCGAAACTGTAAAATTGACGCTTCTGAACTCACGAATGGCTCGGACATCATCTACGACAGTAATTTTAACACCGATAATGTCAATTGTGACATCACTGATGATGTCATAATTGATTTTGACCGTCTTTTCGAAACTGTAAAATTGACGCTTCTGAACTCACGAATGGCACGGACATCATCTACGACAGTAATTTTAAAACCGATAATGTCAATTGTGACATCACTGATGATGTCATAATTGATTTTGACCGTCTTTTCAAAACTGTAAAATTGAAGCTTCTGAACTAACGAATGGCACGGACATCATCTACGACAGTAATTTTAAAACCGATAATGTCAATTGTGACATCACTGATGATGTCATAATTGATTTTGACCGTCTTTTCGAAACTGTAAAATTGACGCTTCTGAACTAACGAATGGCACGGACATCATCTACGACAGTAATTTTAAAACCGATAATGTCAATTGTGACATCACTGATGATGTCATAATTGATTTTGACCGTCTTTTCGAAACTGTAAAATTGACGCTTCTGAACTCACGAATGGCACGGACATCATCTACGACAGTAATTTTAAAACCGATTATGTCAATTGTGACATCACTGATAATGTCATAATTGATTTTGACCGTCTTTTCGAAACTGTAAAATTGACGCTTCTGAACTCACGGATGGCATGGACATCATCTACGACAGTAATTTTAAAACCGATAATGTCAATTGTGACATCACTGATGATGTCATAATTGATTTTGACCGTCTTTTCGAAACTGTAAAATTGACGCTTCTGAACTCACGGATGGCACGGACATCATCTATGACAGTAATTTTAAAACCGATAATGTCAATTGTGACATCACTGATGATGTCATAATTGATTTTGACCGTCTTTTCGAAACTGTAAAATTGACGCTTCTGAACTCACGAATGGCTCGGACATCATCTACGACAGTAATTTTAACACCGATAATGTCAATTGTGACATCACTGATGATGTCATAATTGATTTTGACCGTCTTTTCGAAACTGTAAAATTGACGCTTCTGAACTCACGAATGGCACGGACATCATCTACGACAGTAATTTTAAAACCGATAATGTCAATTGTGACATCACTGATGATGTCATAATTGATTTTGACCGTCTTTTCAAAACTGTAAAATTGAAGCTTCTGAACTCACGAATGGCACGGACATCATCTACGACAGTAATTTTAAAACCGATAATGTCAATTGTGACATCACTGATGATGTCATAATTGATTTTGACCGTCTTTTCTAAACTGTAAAATTGACGCTTCTGAACTCACGAATGGCACGGACATCATCTACGACAGTAATTTTAAAACCGATTATGTCAATTGTGACATCACTGATAATGTCATAATTGATTTTGACCGTCTTTTCGAAACTGTAAAATTGACGCTTCTGAACTCACGGATGGCACGGACATCATCTACGACAGTAATTTTAAAACCGATAATGTCAATTGTGACATCACTGATGATGTCATAATTGATTTTGACCGTCTTTTCGAAACTGTAAAATTGACGCTTCTGAACTCACGGATGGCACGGACATCATCTATGACAGTAATTTTAAAACCGATAATGTCAATTGTGACATCACTGATGATGTCATAATTGATTTTGACCGTCTTTTCGAAACTGTAAAATTGACGCTTCTGAACTCACGGATGGCACGGACATCATCTACGACAGTAATTTTAAAACCGATTATGTCAATTGTGACATCACTGATGATGTCATAATTGATTTTAACCATCTTTTCAAAACTGTAAAATTGACGCTTCTGAACTCACGGATGGCACGGACATCATCTACGACAGTAATTTTAAAACCGATAATGTCAATTGTGACATCACTGATGATGTCATAATTGATTTTGACCGTCTTTTCGAAACTGTAAAATTGACGCTTCTGAACTCACGAATGGCACGGACATCATCTACGACAGTAATTTTAAAACCGATAATGTCAATTGTGACATCACTGATGATGTCATAATTGATTTTGACCGTCTTTTCGAAACTGTAAAATTGACGCTTCTGAACTCACGGATGGCACGGACATCATCTACGACAGTAATTTTAAAACCGATTATGTCAATTGTGACATCACTGATGATGTCATAATTGATTTTAACCATCTTTTCGAAACTGTAAAATTGACGCTTCTGAACTCACGGATGGCACGGACATCATCTACGACATTAATTTTAAAACCGATAATGTCAATTGTGACATCACTGATGATGTCATAAGTGATTTTGACCGTCTTTTCGAAACTGTAAAATTTACGCTTCTGAACTCACGAATGGCACGGACATCATCTATGACAGTAATTTTAAAACCGATAATGTCAATTGTGACATCACTGATGATGTCATAATTGATTTTGACCGTCTTTTCAAAACTGTAAAATTGAAGCTTCTGAACTCACGAATGGCACGGACATCATCTACGACAGTAATTTTAAAACCGATAATGTCAATTGTGACATCACTGATGATGTCATAATTGATTTTGACCGTCTTTTCGAAACTGTAAAATTGACGCTTCTGAACTCACGAATGGCACGGACATCATCTACGACAGTAATTTTAAAACCGATTATGTCAATTGTGACATCACTGATGATGTCATAATTGATTTTGACCGTCTTTTCGAAACTGTAAAATTGACGCTTCTGAACTCACGAATGGCACGGACATCATCTACGACAGTAATTTTAAAACCGATAATGTCAATTGTGACATCACTGATGATGTCATAATTGATTTTAACCATCTTTTCGAAACTGTAAAATTGACGCTTCTGAACTCACGAATGGCTCGGACATCATCTACGACAGTAATTTTAACACCGATAATGTCAATTGTGACATCACTGATGATGTCATAATTGATTTTGATCGTCTTTTCGAAACTGTAAAATTGACGCTTCTGAACTCACGGATGGCACGGACATCATCTACGACAGTAATTTTAAAACCGATTATGTCAATTGTGACATCACTGATGATGTCATAATTGATTTTAACCATCTTTTCAAAACTGTAAAATTGACGCTTCTGAACTCACGGATGGCACGGACATCATCTACGACAGTAATTTTAAAACCGATAATGTCAATTGTGACATCACTGATGATGTCATAATGGATTTTGACCGTCTTTTCGAAACTGTAAAATTGACGCTTCTGAACTCACGAATGGCACGGACATCATCTATGACAGTAATTTTAAAACCGATAATGTCAATTGTGACATCACTGATGATGTCATAATTGATTTTGACCGTCTTTTCGAAACTGTAAAATTGACGCTTCTGAACTCACGGATGGCACGGACATCATCTACGACAGTAATTTTAAAACCGATTATGTCAATTGTGACATCACTGATGATGTCATAATTGATTTTAACCATCTTTTCGAAACTGTAAAATTGACGCTTCTGAACTCACGGATGGCACGGACATCATCTACGACATTAATTTTAAAACCGATAGTGTCAATTGTGACATCACTGATGATGTCATAAGTGATTTTGACCGTCTTTTCGAAACTGTAAAATTTACGCTTCTGAACTCACGAATGGCACGGACATCATCTACGACAGTAATTTTAAAACCGATAATGTCAATTGTGACATCACTGATGATGTCATAATTGATTTTGACCGTCTTTTCAAAACTGTAAAATTGAAGCTTCTGAACTCACGAATGGCACGGACATCATCTACGACAGTAATTTTAAAACCGATAATGTCAATTGTGACATCACTGATGATGTCATAATTGATTTTGACCGTCTTTTCGAAACTGTAAAATTGACGCTTCTGAACTCACGAATGGCACGGACATCATCTATGACAGTAATTTTAAAACCGATTATGTCAATTGTGACATCACTGATGATGTCATAATTGATTTTGACCGTCTTTTCGAAACTGTAAAATTTACGCTTCTGAACTCACGAATGGCACGGACATCATCTACGACAGTAATTTTAAAACCGATAATGTCAATTGTGACATCACTGATGATGTCATAATTGATTTTAACCATCTTTTCGAAACTGTAAAATTGACGCTTCTGAACTCACGAATGGCTCGGACATCATCTACGACAGTAATTTTAACACCGATAATGTCAATTGTGACATCACTGATGATGTCATAATTGATTTTGACCGTCTTTTCGAAACTGTAAAATTGACGCTTCTGAACTCACGAATGGCACGGACATCATCTACGACAGTAATTTTAAAACCGATAATGTCAATTGTGACATCACTGATGATGTCATAATTGATTTTGACCGTCTTTTCAAAACTGTAAAATTGAAGCTTCTGAACTAACGAATGGCACGGACATCATCTACGACAGTAATTTTAAAACCGATAATGTCAATTGTGACATCACTGATGATGTCATAATTGATTTTGACCGTCTTTTCGAAACTGTAAAATTGACGCTTCTGAACTAACGAATGGCACGGACATCATCTACGACAGTAATTTTAAAACCGATAATGTCAATTGTGACATCACTGATGATGTCATAATTGATTTTGACCGTCTTTTCGAAACTGTAAAATTGACGCTTCTGAACTCACGAATGGCACGGACATCATCTACGACAGTAATTTTAAAATCGATTATGTCAATTGTGACATCACTGATAATGTCATAATTGATTTTGACCGTCTTTTCGAAACTGTAAAATTGACGCTTCTGAACTCACGGATGGCATGGACATCATCTACGACAGTAATTTTAAAACCGATAATGTCAATTGTGACATCACTGATGATGTCATAATTGATTTTGACCGTCTTTTCGAAACTGTAAAATTGACGCTTCTGAACTCACGGATGGCACGGACATCATCTATGACAGTAATTTTAAAACCGATAATGTCAATTGTGACATCACTGATGATGTCATAATTGATTTTGACCGTCTTTTCGAAACTGTAAAATTGACGCTTCTGAACTCACGAATGGCTCGGACATCATCTACGACAGTAATTTTAACACCGATAATGTCAATTGTGACATCACTGATGATGTCATAATTGATTTTGACCGTCTTTTCGAAACTGTAAAATTGACGCTTCTGAACTCACGAATGGCACGGACATCATCTACGACAGTAATTTTAAAACCGATAATGTCAATTGTGACATCACTGATGATGTCATAATTGATTTTGACCGTCTTTTCAAAACTGTAAAATTGAAGCTTCTGAACTCACGAATGGCACGGACATCATCTACGACAGTAATTTTAAAACCGATAATGTCAATTGTGACATCACTGATGATGTCATAATTGATTTTGACCGTCTTTTCTAAACTGTAAAATTGACGCTTCTGAACTCACGAATGGCACGGACATCATCTACGACAGTAATTTTAAAACCGATTATGTCAATTGTGACATCACTGATAATGTCATAATTGATTTTGACCGTCTTTTCGAAACTGTAAAATTGACGCTTCTGAACTCACGGATGGCACGGACATCATCTACGACAGTAATTTTAAAACCGATAATGTCAATTGTGACATCACTGATGATGTCATAATTGATTTTGACCGTCTTTTCGAAACTGTAAAATTGACGCTTCTGAACTCACGGATGGCACGGACATCATCTATGACAGTAATTTTAAAACCGATAATGTCAATTGTGACATCACTGATGATGTCATAATTGATTTTGACCGTCTTTTCGAAACTGTAAAATTGACGCTTCTGAACTCACGGATGGCACGGACATCATCTACGACAGTAATTTTAAAACCGATTATGTCAATTGTGACATCACTGATGATGTCATAATTGATTTTAACCATCTTTTCAAAACTGTAAAATTGACGCTTCTGAACTCACGGATGGCACGGACATCATCTACGACAGTAATTTTAAAACCGATAATGTCAATTGTGACATCACTGATGATGTCATAATTGATTTTGACCGTCTTTTCGAAACTGTAAAATTGACGCTTCTGAACTCACGAATGGCACGGACATCATCTACGACAGTAATTTTAAAACCGATAATGTCAATTGTGACATCACTGATGATGTCATAATTGATTTTGACCGTCTTTTCGAAACTGTAAAATTGACGCTTCTGAACTCACGGATGGCACGGACATCATCTACGACAGTAATTTTAAAACCGATTATGTCAATTGTGACATCACTGATGATGTCATAATTGATTTTAACCATCTTTTCGAAACTGTAAAATTGACGCTTCTGAACTCACGGATGGCACGGACATCATCTACGACATTAATTTTAAAACCGATAATGTCAATTGTGACATCACTGATGATGTCATAAGTGATTTTGACCGTCTTTTCGAAACTGTAAAATTTACGCTTCTGAACTCACGAATGGCACGGACATCATCTATGACAGTAATTTTAAAACCGATAATGTCAATTGTGACATCACTGATGATGTCATAATTGATTTTGACCGTCTTTTCAAAACTGTAAAATTGAAGCTTCTGAACTCACGAATGGCACGGACATCATCTACGACAGTAATTTTAAAACCGATAATGTCAATTGTGACATCACTGATGATGTCATAATTGATTTTGACCGTCTTTTCGAAACTGTAAAATTGACGCTTCTGAACTCACGAATGGCACGGACATCATCTACGACAGTAATTTTAAAACCGATTATGTCAATTGTGACATCACTGATGATGTCATAATTGATTTTGACCGTCTTTTCGAAACTGTAAAATTGACGCTTCTGAACTCACGAATGGCACGGACATCATCTACGACAGTAATTTTAAAACCGATAATGTCAATTGTGACATCACTGATGATGTCATAATTGATTTTAACCATCTTTTCGAAACTGTAAAATTGACGCTTCTGAACTCACGAATGGCTCGGACATCATCTACGACAGTAATTTTAACACCGATAATGTCAATTGTGACATCACTGATGATGTCATAATTGATTTTGACCATCTTTTCAAAACTGTAAAATTGATGCTTCTGAACTCACGGATGGCACAGACATCATCTACGACAGTAATTTTAAAACCGATTATGTCAATTGTGACATCACTGATGATGTCATAATTGATTTTGACCGTCTTTTCGAAACTGTAAAATTGACGCTTCTGAACTCACGGATGGCACGGACATCATCTACGACAGTAATTTTAAAACCGATTATGTCAATTGTGACATCACTGATGATGTCATAATTGATTTTAACCATATTTTCGAAACTGTAAAATTGACGCTTCTGAACTCACGGATGGCACGGACATCATCTACGACAGTAATTTTAAAACCGATAATGTCAATTGTGACATCACTGATGATGTCATAATTGATTTTGACCGTCTTTTCAAAACTGTAAAATTGAAGCTTCTGAACTCACGAATGGCACGGACATCATCTACGACAGTAATTTTAAAACCGATAATGTCAATTGTGACATCACTGATGATGTCATAATTGATTTTGACCGTCTTTTCGAAACTGTAAAATTGACGCTTCTGAACTCACGAATGGCACGGACATCATCTACGACAGTAATTTTAAAACCGATTATGTCAATTGTGACATCACTGATAATGTCATAATTGATTTTGACCGTCTTTTCGAAACTGTAAAATTGACGCTTCTGAACTCACGGATGGCACGGACATCATCTACGACAGTAATTTTAAAACCGATAATGTCAATTGTGACATCACTGATGATGTCATAATTGATTTTGACCGTCTTTTCGAAACTGTAAAATTGACGCTTCTGAACTCACGGATGGCACGGACATCATCTATGACAGTAATTTTAAAACCGATAATGTCAATTGTGACATCACTGATGATGTCATAATTGATTTTGACCGTCTTTTCGAAACTGTAAAATTGACGCTTCTGAACTCACGGATGGCACGGACATCATCTACGACAGTAATTTTAAAACCGATTATGTCAATTGTGACATCACTGATGATGTCATAATTGATTTTAACCATCTTTTCAAAACTGTAAAATTGACGCTTCTGAACTCACGGATGGCACGGACATCATCTACGACAGTAATTTTAAAACCGATAATGTCAATTGTGACATCACTGATGATGTCATAATTGATTTTGACCGTCTTTTCGAAACTGTAAAATTGACGCTTCTGAACTCACGAATGGCACGGACATCATCTACGACAGTAATTTTAAAACCGATAATGTCAATTGTGACATCACTGATGATGTCATAATTGATTTTGACCGTCTTTTCGAAACTGTAAAATTGACGCTTCTGAACTCACGGATGGCACGGACATCATCTACGACAGTAATTTTAAAACCGATTATGTCAATTGTGACATCACTGATGATGTCATAATTGATTTTAACCATCTTTTCGAAACTGTAAAATTGACGCTTCTGAACTCACGGATGGCACGGACATCATCTACGACATTAATTTTAAAACCGATAATGTCAATTGTGACATCACTGATGATGTCATAAGTGATTTTGACCGTCTTTTCGAAACTGTAAAATTTACGCTTCTGAACTCACGAATGGCACGGACATCATCTATGACAGTAATTTTAAAACCGATAATGTCAATTGTGACATCACTGATGATGTCATAATTGATTTTGACCGTCTTTTCAAAACTGTAAAATTGAAGCTTCTGAACTCACGAATGGCACGGACATCATCTACGACAGTAATTTTAAAACCGATTATGTCAATTGTGACATCACTGATGATGTCATAATTGATTTTGACCGTCTTTTCGAAACTGTAAAATTGACGCTTCTGAACTCACGAATGGCACGGACATCATCTACGACAGTAATTTTAAAACCGATTATGTCAATTGTGACATCACTGATGATGTCATAATTGATTTTGACCGTCTTTTCGAAACTGTAAAATTTACGCTTCTGAACTCACGAATGGCACGGACATCATCTACGACAGTAATTTTAAAACCGATAATGTCAATTGTGACATCACTGATGATGTCATAATTGATTTTAACCATCTTTTCGAAACTGTAAAATTGACGCTTCTGAACTCACGAATGGCTCGGACATCATCTACGACAGTAATTTTAACACCGATAATGTCAATTGTGACATCACTGATGATGTCATAATTGATTTTGACCGTCTTTTCGAAACTGTAAAATTGACGCTTCTGAACTCACGAATGGCACGGACATCATCTACGACAGTAATTTTAAAACCGATAATGTCAATTGTGACATCACTGATGATGTCATAATTGATTTTGACCGTCTTTTCGAAACTGTAAAATTGACGCTTCTGAACTCACGGATGGCACGGACATCATCTACGACAGTAATTTTAAAACCGATAATGTCAATTGTGACATCACTGATGATGTCATAATTGATTTTGACCGTCTTTTCGAAACTGTAAAATTGACGCTTCTGAACTCACGAATGGCACGGACATCATCTACGACAGTAATTTTAAAACCGATAATGTAAATTGTGACATCACTGATGATGTCATAATTGATTTTGACCGTCTTTTCGAAACTGTAAAATTGACGCTTCTGAACTCACGGATGGCACGGACATCATCTACGACAGTAATTTTAAAACCGATTATGTCAATTGTGACATCACTGATGATGTCATAATTGATTTTAACCATCTTTTCGAAACTGTAAAATTGACGCTTCTGAACTCACGGATGGCACGGACATCATCTACGACATTAATTTTAAAACCGATAATGTCAATTGTGACATCACTGATGATGTCATAAGTGATTTTGACCGTCTTTTCGAAACTGTAAAATTGACGCTTCTGAACTCACGAATGGCACGGACATCATCTACGACAGTAATTTTAAAACCGATAATGTCAATTGTGACATCACTGATGATGTCATAATTGATTTTGACCGTCTTTTCAAAACTGTAAAATTGAAGCTTCTGAACTCACGAATGGCACGGACATCATCTACGACAGTAATTTTAAAACCGATAATGTCAATTGTGACATCACTGATGATGTCATAATTGATTTTGACCGTCTTTTCGAAACTGTAAAATTGACGCTTCTGAACTCACGAATGGCACGGACATCATCTACGACAGTAATTTTAAAACCGATTATGTCAATTGTGACATCACTGATGATGTCATAATTGATTTTGACCGTCTTTTCGAAACTGTAAAATTTACGCTTCTGAACCCACGAATGGCACGGACATCATCTACGACAGTAATTTTAAAACCGATAATGTCAATTGTGACATCACTGATGATGTCATAATTGATTTTAACCATCTTTTCGAAACTGTAAAATTGACGCTTCTGAACTCACGAATGGCTCGGACATCATCTACGACAGTAATTTTAACACCGATAATGTCAATTGTGACATCACTGATGATGTCATAATTGATTTTGACCGTCTTTTCGAAACTGTAAAATTGACGCTTCTGAACTCACGAATGGCACGGACATCATCTACGACAGTAATTTTAAAACCGATAATGTCAATTGTGACATCACTGATGATGTCATAATTGATTTTGACCGTCTTTTCGAAACTGTAAAATTGACGCTTCTGAACTCACGGATGGCACGGACATCATCTACGACAGTAATTTTAAAACCGATAATTTCAATTGTGACATCACTGATGATGTCATAATTGATTTTGACCGTCTTTTCGAAACTGTAAAATTGACGCTTCTGAACTCACGGATGGCACGGACATCATCTACGACAGTAATTTTAAAACCGATTATGTCAATTGTGACCACTGATGATGTCATAATTGATTTGAACCATCTTTTCAAAACTGTAAAATTGACGCTTCTGAACTCACGGATGGCACGTACATCATCTACGACAGTAATTTTGAAACCGATAATGTCAATTGTGACATCACTGATGATGTCATAATTGATTTTGACCATCTTCTCAAAACTGTAAAATTGATGCTTCTGAACTCACGGATGGCACAGACATCATCTACGACAGTAATTTTAAAACCGATTATGTCAATTGTGACATCACTGATGATGTCATAATTGATTTTGACCGTCTTTTCGAAACTGTAAAATTGACGCTTCTGAACTCACGGATGGCACGGACATCATCTACGACAGTAATTTTAAAACCGATAATGTCAATTGTGACATCACTGATGATGTCATAATTGATTTTGACCGTCTTTTCGAAACTGTAAAATTGACGCTTCTGAACTCACGGATGGCACGGACATCATCTATGACAGTAATTTTAAAACCGATAATGTCAATTGTGACATCACTGATGATGTCATAATTGATTTTGACCGTCTTTTCGAAACTGTAAAATTGACGCTTCTGAACTCACGGATGGCACGGACATCATCTACGACAGTAATTTTAAAACCGATTATGTCAATTGTGACATCACTGATGATGTCATAATTGATTTTAACCATCTTTTCAAAACTGTAAAATTGACGCTTCTGAACTCACGGATGGCACGGACATCATCTACGACAGTAATTTTAAAACCGATAATGTCAATTGTGACATCACTGATGATGTCATAATTGATTTTGACCGTCTTTTCGAAACTGTAAAATTGACGCTTCTGAACTCACGGATGGCACGGACATCATCTACGTCAGTAATTTTAAAACCGATTATGTCAATTGTGACATCACTGATGATGTCATAATTGATTTTGACCGTCTTTTCGAAACTGTAAAATTGACGCTTCTGAACTCACGAATGGCACGGACATCATCTACGACAGTAATTTTAAAACCGATTATGTCAATTGTGACATCACTGATGATGTCATAATTGATTTTGACCGTCTTTTCGAAACTGTAAAATTTACGCTTCTGAACTCACGAATGGCACGGACATCATCTACGACAGTAATTTTAAAACCGATAATGTCAATTGTGACATCACTGATGATGTCATAATTGATTTTAACCATCTTTTCGAAACTGTAAAATTGACGCTTCTGAACTCACGAATGGCTCGGACATCATCTACGACAGTAATTTTAACACCGATAATGTCAATTGTGACATCACTGACGATGTCATAATTGATTTTGACCGTCTTTTCGAAACTGTAAAATTGACGCTTCTGAACTCACGGATGGCACGGACATCATCTACGACAGTAATTTTAAAACAGTTAATATCAATTGTGACATCACTGATGATGTCATAATTGATTTTAACCATCTTTTCAAAACTGTAAAATTGACGCTTCTGAACTCACGGATGGCACGGACATAATCTACGACAGTAATTTTTAAACCGATAATATCAATTGTGACATCACTGATGATGTCATAATTGATTTTGACCGTCTTTTTGAAACTGTAAAATTGACGCTTCTGAACTCACGGATGGCACGGACATCATCTACGACAGTAATTTTAAAACCGATAATTTCAATTGTGACATCACTGATGATGTCATAATTGATTTTGACCGTCTTTTCGAAACTGTAAAATTGACGCTTCTGAACTCACGGATGGCACGGACATCATCTACGACAGTAATTTTAAAACCGATTATGTCAATTGTGACCACTGATGATGTCATAATTGATTTGAACCATCTTTTCAAAACTGTAAAATTGACGCTTCTGAACTCACGGATGGCACGTACATCATCTACGACAGTAATTTTAAAACCGATAATGTCAATTGTGACATCACTGATGATGTCATAATTGATTTTGACCATCTTCTCAAAACTGTAAAATTGATGCTTCTGAACTCACGGATGGCACAGACATCATCTACGACGGTAATTTTAAAACCGATTATGTCAATTGTGACATCACTGATGATGTCATAATTGATTTTGACCGTCTTTTCGAAACTGTAAAATTGACGCTTCTGAACTCACGGATGGCACGGACATCATCTACGACAGTAATTTTAAAACCGATAATGTCAATTGTGACATCACTGATGATGTCATAATTGATTTTGACCGTCTTTTCGAAACTGTAAAATTGACGCTTCTGAACTCACGGATGGCACGGACATCATCTATGACAGTAATTTTAAAACCGATAATGTCAATTGTGACATCACTGATGATGTCATAATTGATTTTGACCGTCTTTTCGAAACTGTAAAATTGACGCTTCTGAACTCACGGATGGCACGGACATCATCTACGACAGTAATTTTAAAACCGATTATGTCAATTGTGACATCACTGATGATGTCATAATTGATTTTAACCATCTTTTCAAAACTGTAAAATTGACGCTTCTGAACTCACGGATGGCACGGACATCATCTACGACAGTAATTTTAAAACCGATAATGTCAATTGTGACATCACTGATGATGTCATAATTGATTTTGACCGTCTTTTCGAAACTGTAAAATTGACGCTTCTGAACTCACGGATGGCACGGACATCATCTACGTCAGTAATTTTAAAACCGATTATGTCAATTGTGACATCACTGATGATGTCATAATTGATTTTAACCATCTTTTCAAAACTGTAAAATTGACGCTTCTGAACTCACGGATGGCACGGACATCATCTACGACAGTAATTTTAAAACCAATAATGTCAATTGTGACATCCCTGATGATGTCATAATTGATTTTGACCGTCTTTTCGAAACTGTAAAATTGACGCTTCTGAACTCACGGATGGCACGGACATCATCTACGACAGTAATTTTAAAACCGATAATGTCAATTGTGACATCACTGATGATGTCATAATTGATTTTTACCATCTTTTCAAAACTGTAAAATTGACGCTTCTGAACTCACGGATGGCACGGACATAATCTACGACAGTAATTTTAAAACCGATAATATCAATTGTGACATCACTGATGATGTCATAATTGATTTTGACCGTCTTTTTGAAACTGTAAAATTGACGCTTCTGAACTCACGGATGGCACGGACATCATCTACGACAGTAATTTTAAAACCGATAATGTCAATTGTGACATCACTGATGATGTCATAATTGATTTTGACCATCTTTTCAAAACTGTAAAATTGATGCTTCTGAACTCACGGATGGCACAGACATAATCTACGACAGTAATTTTAAAACCGATTATGTCAATTGTGACATCACTGATGATGTCATAATTGATTTTGACCGTCTTTTCGAAACTGTAAAATTGACGCTTCTGAACTCACGGATGGCACGGACATCATCTACGACAGTAATTTTAAAACCGATAATGTCAATTGTGACATCACTGATGATGTCATAATTGATTTTGACCATCTTTTCAAAACTGTAAAATTGACGCTTCTGAACTCACGGATGGCACGGACATCATCTACGACAGTAATTTTAAAACCGATAATGTCAATTGTGACATCACTGATGATGTCATAATAGATTTTGACCGTCTTTTCGAAACTGTAAAATTGACGCTTCTGAACTCACGGATGGCACGGACATCATCTACGACAGTAATTTTAAAACCGATAATGTCAATTGTGACATCACTGATGATGTCATAACTGATTTTAACCATCTTTTCAAAACTGTAAAATTGACGCTTCTGAACTCACGGATGGCACGGACATCATCTACGACAGTAATTTTAAAACCGATAATGTCAATTGTGACATCACTGATGATGTCATAATTGATTTTGACCATCTTTTCAAAACTGTAAAAATGACGCTTCTGAACTCACGGATGGCACAGACATCATCTACGACTTTAATTTTAAAACCGATAATATCAATTGTGACATCACTGATGATGTCATAATTGATTTTGACCATCTTTTCAAAACTGTAAAATTGATGCTTCTGAACTCACGGATGGCACAGACATCATCTACGACAGTAATTTTAAAACCGATTATGTCAATTTTGACATCACTGATGATGTCATAATTGATTTTAACCATCTTTTCAAAACTGTAAAATTGACGCTTCTGAACTCACGGATGGCACGGACATCATCTACGACAGTAATTTTAAAACCGATAATGTCAATTGTGACATCACTGATGATGTCATAATTGATTTTGACCGTCTTTTCGAAACTGTAAAATTGACGCTTCTGAACTCACGGATGGCACGGACATCATCTACGACAGTAATTTTAAAACCGATAATGTCAATTGTGACATCACTGATGATGTCATAATTGATTTTAACCATCTTTTCAAAACTGTAAAATTGACGCTTCTGAACTCACGGATGGCACGGACATCATCTACGACAGTAATTTTAAAACCGATAATGTCAATTGTGACATCACTGATGATGTCATAATTGATTTTAACCATCTTTTCAAAACTGTAAAATTGACGCTTCTGAACTCACGGATGGCACGGACATCATCTACGACAGTAATTTTAAAACCGATAATGTCAATTGTGACATCACTGATGATGTCATAATTGATTTTAACCATCTTTTCAAAACTGTAAAATTGACGCTTCTGAACTCACGGATGGCACGGACATCATCTACGACAGTAATTTTAAAACCGATAATGTCAATTGTGACATCACTGATGATGTCATAATTGATTTTGACCGTCTTTTCGAAACTGTAAAATTGACGCTTCTGAACTCACGAATGGCACGGACATCATCTACGACAGTAATTTTAAAACCGATAATGTCAATTGTGACATCACTGATGATGTCATAATTGATTTTAACCATCTTTTCAAAACTGTAAAAATGACGCTTCTGAACTCACGGATGGCACGGACATCATCTACGACAGTAATTTTAAAACCGATAATGTCAATTGTGACATCAATGATGATGTCATAATTGATTTTGACCGTCTTTTCGAAACTGTAAAATTGACGCTTCTGAACTCACGGATGGCACGGACATCATCTACGACAGTAATTTTAAAACCGATAATGTCAATTGTGACATCACTGATGATGTCATAATTGATTTTGACCATCTTTTCAAAACTGTAAAATTGATGCTTCTGAACTCACGGATGGCACAGACATCATCTACGACAGTAATTTTAAAACCGATTATGTCAATTGTGACATCACTGATGATGTCATAATTGATTTTGACCATCTTTTCGAAACTGTAAAATTGACGCTTCTGAACTCACGGATGTCACGGACATCATCTACGACAGTAATTTTAAAACCGATAATGTCAATTGTGACATCACTGATTATGTCATAATTGATTTTAACCATCTTTTCAAAACTAAAATTGACGCTTCTGAACTCACGGATGGCACGGACATAATCTACGACAGTAATTTTAAAACCGATAATATTAATTGTGACATCACTGATGATGTCATAATTGATTTTGACCGTCTTTTTGAAACTGTAAAATTGACGCTTCTGAACTCACGGATGGCACGGACATCATCTACGACAGTAATTTTAAAACCGATAATGTCAATTGTAACATCACTGATGATGTCATAATTGATTTTGACCGTCTTTTCGAAACTGTAAAATTGACGCTTCTGAACTCACGGATGGCACGGACATCATCTACGACAGTAATTTTAAAACCGATTATGTCAATTGTGACATCACTGATGATGTCATAATTGATTTTAACCATCTTTTCAAAACTGTAAAATTGACGCTTCTGAACTCACGGATGGCACGGACATCATCTACGACAGTAATTTTAAAACCGATAATGTCAATTGTGACATCACTGATGATGTCATAATTGATTTTGACCATCTTTTCAAAACTGTAAAATTGATGCTTCTGAACTCACGGATGGCACAGACATCATCTACGACAGTAATTTTAAAACCGATTATGTCAATTGTGACATCACTGATGATGTCATAATTGATTTTGACCGTCTTTTCGAAACTATAAAATTGACGCTTCTGAACTCACGGATGGCACGGACATCATCTACGACAGTAATTTTAAAACCGATAATGTCAATTGTGACATCACTGATGATGTCATAATTGATTTTGACCGTCTTTTCGAAACTGTAAAATTGACGCTTCTGAACTCACGGATGGCACGGACATCATCTATGACAGTAATTTTAAACCGATAATGTCAATTGTGACATCACTGATGATGTCATAATTGATTTTGACCGTCTTTTCGAAACTGTAAAATTGACGCTTCTGAACTCACGGATGGCACGGACATCATCTACGACAGTAATTTTAAAACCGATTATGTCAATTGTGACATCACTGATGATGTCATAATTGATTTTAACCATATTTTCAAAACTGTAAAATTGACGCTTCTGAACTCACGGATGGCACGGACATCATCTACGACAGTAATTTTAAAACCGATAATGTCAATTGTGACATCACTGATGATGTCATAATTGATTTTGACCATCTTTTCAAAACTGTAAAATTGATGCTTCTGAACTCACGGATGGCACAGACATCATCTACGACAGTAATTTTAAAACCGATAATGTCAATTGTGACATCACTGATGATGTCATAATTGATTTTGACCGTCTTTTCGAAACTGTAAAATTGACGCTTCTGAACTCACGAATGGCACGGACATCATCTACGACAGTAATTTTAAAACCGATAATGTCAATTGTGACATCACTGATGATGTCATAATTGATTTTGACCGTCTTTTCGAAACTGTAAAATTGACGCTTCTGAACTCACGGATGGCACGGACATCATCTACGACAGTAATTTTAAAACCGATTATGTCAATTGTGACATCACTGATGATGTCATAATTGATTTTAACCATCTTTTCGAAACTGTAAAATTGACGCTTCTGAACTCACGGATGGCACGGACATCATCTACGACAGTAATTTTAAAACCGATAATGTCAATTGTGACATCACTGATGATGTCATAATTGATTTTGACCGTCTTTTCGAAACTGTAAAATTTACGCTTCTGAACTCACGAATGGCACGGACATCATCTACGACAGTAATTTTAAAACCGATAATGTCAATTGTGACATCACTGATGATGTCATAATTGATTTTGACCGTCTTTTCAAAACTGTAAAATTGAAGCTTCTGAACTCACGAATGGCACGGACATCATCTACGACAGTAATTTTAAAACCGATAATGTCAATTGTGACATCACTGATGATGTCATAATTGATTTTGACCGTCTTTTCAAAACTGTAAAATTGAAGCTTCTGAACTCACGAATGGCACGGACATCATCTACGACAGTATTTTTAAAACCGATAATGTCAATTGTGACATCACTGATGATGTCATAATTGATTTTGACCGTCTTTTCAAAACTGTAAAATTGAAGCTTCTGAACTCACGAATGGCACGGACATCATCTACGACAGTAATTTTAAAACCGATAATGTCAATTGTGACATCACTGATGATGTCATAATTGATTTTGACCGTCTTTTCGAAACTGTAAAATTGACGCTTCTGAACTCACGGATGGCACGGACATCATCTACGACAGTAATTTTAAAACCGATAATGTCAATTGTGACATCACTGATGATGTCATAATTGATTTTGACCGTCTTTTCGAAACTGTAAAATTGACGCTTCTGAACTCACGGATGGCACGGACATCATCTATGACAGTAATTTTAAAACCGATAATGTCAATTGTGACATCACTGATGATGTCATAATTGATTTTGACCGTCTTTTCGAAACTGTAAAATTGACGCTTTTGAACTCACGGATGGCACGGACATCATCTACGACAGTAATTTTAAAACCGATTATGTCAATTGTGACATCACTGATGATGTCATAATTGATTTTAACCATCTTTTCAAAACTGTAAAATTGACGCTTCTGAACTCACGGATGGCACGGACATCATCTACGACAGTAATTTTAAAACCGATAATGTCAATTGTGACATCACTGATGATGTCATAATTGATTTTGACCGTCTTTTCGACACTGTAAAATTGACGCTTCTGAACTCACGAATGGCACGGACATCATCTACGACAGTAATTTTAAAACCGATAATGTCAATTGTGACATCACTGATGATGTCATAATTGATTTTGACCGTCTTTTCGAAACTGTAAAATTGACGCTTCTGAACTCACGGGTGGCACGGACATCATCTACGACAGTAATTTTAAAACCGATTATGTCAATTGTGACATCACTGATGATGTCATAATTGATTTTAACCATCTTTTCGAAACTGTAAAATTGACGCTTCTGAACTCACGGATGGCACGGACATCATCTACGACAGTAATTTTAAAACCGATAATGTCAATTGTGACATCACTGATGATGTCATAATTGATTTTGACCGTCTTTTCGAAACTGTAAAATTTACGCTTCTGAACTCACGAATGGCACGGACATCAACTACGACAGTAATTTTAAAACCGATAATGTCAATTGTGACATCACTGATGATGTCATAATTGATTTTGACCGTCTTTTCAAAACTGTAAAATTGAAGCTTCTGAATTCACGAATGGCACGGACATCATCTACGACAGTAATTTTAAAACCGATAATGTCAATTGTGACATCACTGATGATGTCATAATTGATTTTGACCGTCTTTTCGAAACTGTAAAATTGACGCTTCTGAACTCACGAATGGCACGGACATCATCTACGACAGTAATTTTAAAACCGATAATGTCAATTGTGACATCACTGATGATGTCATAATTGATTTTAACCATCTTTTCAAAACTGTAAAATTGACGCTTCTGAACTCACGAATGGCTCGGACATCATCTACGACAGTAATTTTAAAACCGATAATGTCAATTGTGACATCACTGATGATGTCATAATTGATTTTGACCGTCTTTTCGAAACTGTAAAATTGACGCTTCTGAACTCACGGATGGCACGGACATCATCTACGACAGTAATTTTAAAACCGATAATGTCAATTGTGACATCACTGATGATGCCATAATTGATTTTGACCGTCTTTTCGAAACTGTAAAATTGACGCTTCTGAACTCACGGATGGCACGGACATCATCTACGACAGTAATTTTAAAACCGATTATGTCAATTGTGACATCACTGATGATGTCATAATTGATTTTAACCATCTTTTCGAAACTGTAAAATTGACGCTTCTGAACTCACGGATGGCACGGACATCATCTACGACAGTAATTTTAAAACCGATAATGTCAATTGTGACATCACTGATGATGTCATAATTGATTTTGACCGTCTTTTCAAAACTGTAAAATTGAAGCTTCTGAACTCACGAATGGCACGGACATCATCTACGACAGTAATTTTAAAACCGATAATGTCAATTGTGACATCACTGATGATGTCATAATTGATTTTAACCATCTTTTCAAAACTGTAAAATTGACGCTTCTGAACTCACGAATGGCTCGGACATCATCTACGACAGTAATTTTAAAACCGATAATGTCAATTGTGACATCACTGATGATGTCATAATTGATTTTGACCGTCTTTTCGAAACTGTAAAATTGACGCTTCTGAACTCACGGATGGCACGGACATCATCTACGACAGTAATTTTAAAACCGATAATGTCAATTGTGACATCACTGATGATGTCATAATTGATTTTGACCGTCTTTTCGAAACTGTAAAATTGACGCTTCTGAACTCACGAATGGCTCGGACATCATCTACGACAGTAATTTTAAAACCGATTATGTCAATTGTGACATCACTGATGATGTCATAATTGATTTTAACCATCTTTTCAAAACTGTAAAATTGACGCTTCTGAACTCACGGATGGCACGGACATCATCTACGACAGTAATTTTAAAAACGATAATGTCAATTGTGACATCACTGATGATGTCATAATTGATTTTGACCGTCTTTTCGAAACTGTAAAATTGACGCTTCTGAACTCACGGATGGCACGGACATCATCTACGACAGTAATTTTAAAACCGATAATGTCAATTGTGACATCACTGATGATGTCATAATTGATTTTGACCGTCTTTTCGAAACTGTAAAATTTACGCTTCTGAACTCACGAATGGCACGGACATCATCTACGACAGTAATTTTAAAACCGATAATGTCAATTGTGACATCACTGATGATGTCATAATTGATTTTGACCGTCTTTTCAAAACTGTAAAATTGAAGCTTCTGAACTCACGAATGGCACGGACATCATCTACGACAGTAATTTTAAAACCGATAATGTCAATTGTGACATCACTGATGATGTCATAATTGATTTTAACCATCTTTTCAAAACTGTAAAATTGACGCTTCTGAACTCACGAATGGCTCGGACATCATCTACGACAGTAATTTTAAAAACGATAATGTCAATTGTGACATCACTGATGATGTCATAATTGATTTTGACCGTCTTTTCGAAACTGTAAAATTGACGCTTCTGAACTCACGGATGGCACGGACATCATCTACGACAGTAATTTTAAAACCGATAATGTCAATTGTGACATCACTGATGATGTCATAATTGATTTTGACCGTCTTTTCGAAACTGTAAAATTGACGCTTCTGAACTCACGGATGGCACGGACATCATCTACGACAGTAATTTTAAAACAGTTAATATCAATTGTGACATCACTGATGATGTCATAATTGATTTTAACCATCTTTTCAAAACTGTAAAATTGACGCTTCTGAACTCACGGATGGCACGGACATAATCTACGACAGTAATTTTAAAACCGATAATATCAATTGTGACATCACTGATGATGTCATAATTGATTTTGACCGTCTTTTTGAAACTGTAAAATTGACGCTTCTGAACTCACGGATGGCACGGACATCATCTACGACAGTAATTTTAAAACCGATAATGTCAATTGTGACATCACTGATGATGTCATAATTGATTTTGACCATCTTTTCGAAACTGTAAAATTGACGCTTCTGAACTCACGGATGGCACGGACATCATCTACGACAGTAATTTTAAAACCGATTATGTCAATTGTGACATCACTGATGATGTCATAATTGATTTTAACCATCTTTTCAAAACTGTAAAATTGACGCTTCTGAACTCACGGATGGCACGGACATCATCTACGACAGTAATTTTAAAACCGATAATGTCAATTGTGACATCACTGATGATGTCATAATTGATTTTAACCATCTTTTCAAAACTCTAAAATTGACGCTTCTGAACTCACGGATGGCACGGACATCATCTACGACAGTAATTTTAAAACCGATTATGTCAATTGTGACATCACTGATGATGTCATAATTGATTTTAACCATCTTTTCAAAACTGTAAAATTGACGCTTCTGAACTCACGGATGGCACGGACATCATCTACGACAGTAATTTTAAAACCGATAATGTCAATTGTGACATCACTGATGATGTCATAATTGATTTTGACTGTCTTTTCGAAACTGTAAAATTGACGCTTCTGAACTCACGAATGGCACGGACATCATCTACGACAGTAATTTTAAAACCGATAATGTCAATTGTGACATCACTGATGATGTCATAATTGATTTTGACCGTCTTTTCAAAACTGTAAAATTGAAGCTTCTGAACTCACGAATGGCACGGACATCATCTACGACAGTAATTTTAAAACCGATAATGTCAATTGTGACATCACTGATGATGTCATAATTGATTTTGACCGTCTTTTCAAAACTGTAAAATTGAAGCTTCTGAACTCACGAATGGCACGGACATCATCTACGACAGTAATTTTTAAACCGATAATGTCAATTGTGACATCACTGATGATGTCATAATTGATTTTGACCGTCTTTTCGAAACTGTAAAATTGACGCTTCTGAACTCACGGATGGCACGGACATCATCTACGACAGTAATTTTAAAACCGATAATGTCAATTGTGACATCACTGATGATGTCATAATTGATTTTGACCGTCTTTTCGAAACTGTAAAATTGACGCTTCTGAACTCACGGATGGCACGGACATCATCTATGACAGTAATTTTAAAACCGATAATGTCAATTGTGACATCACTGATGATGTCATAATTGATTTTGACCGTCTTTTCGAAACTGTAAAATTGACGCTTCTGAACTCACGGATGGCACGGACATCATCTACGACAGTAATTTTAAAACCGATTATGTCAATTGTGACATCACTGATGATGTCATAATTGATTTTAACCATCTTTTCAAAACTGTAAAATTGACGCTTCTGAACTCACGGATGGCACGGACATCATCTACGACAGTAATTTTAAAACCGATAATGTCAATTGTGACATCACTGATGATGTCATAATTGATTTTGACCGTCTTTTCGACACTGTAAAATTGACGCTTCTGAACTCACGAATGGCACGGACATCATCTACGACAGTAATTTTAAAACCGATAATGTCAATTGTGACATCACTGATGATGTCATAATTGATTTTGACCGTCTTTTCGTAACTGTAAAATTGACGCTTCTGAACTCACGGGTGGCACGGACATCATCTACGACAGTAATTTTAAAACCGATTATGTCAATTGTGACATCACTGATGATGTCATAATTGATTTTAACCATCTTTTCGAAACTGTAAAATTGACGCTTCTGAACTCACGGATGGCACGGACATCATCTACGACAGTAATTTTAAAACCGATAATGTCAATTGTGACATCACTGATGATGTCATAATTGATTTTAACCATCTTTTCAAAACTGTAAAATTGACGCTTCTGAACTCACGGATGGCACGGACATCATCTACGACAGTAATTTTAAAACCGATAATGTCAATTGTGACATCACTGATGATGTCATAATTGATTTTGACCGTCTTTTCGACACTGTAAAATTGACGCTTCTGAACTCACGAATGGCACGGACATCATCTACGACAGTAATTTTAAAACCGATAATGTCAATTGTGACATCACTGATGATGTCATAATTGATTTTGACCGTCTTTTCGAAACTGTAAAATTGACGCTTCTGAACTCACGGGTGGCACGGACATCATCTACGACAGTAATTTTAAAACCGATTATGTCAATTGTGACATCACTGATGATGTCATAATTGATTTTAACCATCTTTTCGAAACTGTAAAATTGACGCTTCTGAACTCACGGATGGCACGGACATCATCTACGACAGTAATTTTAAAACCGATAATGTCAATTGTGACATCACTGATGATGTCATAATTGATTTTGACCGTCTTTTCGAAACTGTAAAATTTACGCTTCTGAACTCACGAATGGCACGGACATCAACTACGACAGTAATTTTAAAACCGATAATGTCAATTGTGACATCACTGATGATGTCATAATTGATTTTGACCGTCTTTTCAAAACTGTAAAATTGAAGCTTCTGAATTCACGAATGGCACGGACATCATCTACGACAGTAATTTTAAAACCGATAATGTCAATTGTGACATCACTGATGATGTCATAATTGATTTTGACCGTCTTTTCGAAACTGTAAAATTGACGCTTCTGAACTCACGAATGGCACGGACATCATCTACGACAGTAATTTTAAAACCGATAATGTCAATTGTGACATCACTGATGATGTCATAATTGATTTTAACCATCTTTTCAAAACTGTAAAATTGACGCTTCTGAACTCACGAATGGCTCGGACATCATCTACGACAGTAATTTTAAAACCGATAATGTCAATTGTGACATCACTGATGATGTCATAATTGATTTTGACCGTCTTTTCGAAACTGTAAAATTGACGCTTCTGAACTCACGGATGGCACGGACATCATCTACGACAGTAATTTTAAAACCGATAATGTCAATTGTGACATCACTGATGATGCCATAATTGATTTTGACCGTCTTTTCGAAACTGTAAAATTGACGCTTCTGAACTCACGGATGGCACGGACATCATCTACGACAGTAATTTTAAAACCGATTATGTCAATTGTGACATCACTGATGATGTCATAATTGATTTTTAACCATCTTTTCGAAACTGTAAAATTGACGCTTCTGAACTCACGGATGGCACGGACATCATCTACGACAGTAATTTTAAAACCGATAATGTCAATTGTGACATCACTGATGATGTCATAATTGATTTTGACCGTCTTTTCAAAACTGTAAAATTGAAGCTTCTGAACTCACGAATGGCACGGACATCATCTACGACAGTAATTTTAAAACCGATAATGTCAATTGTGACATCACTGATGATGTCATAATTGATTTTAACCATCTTTTCAAAACTGTAAAATTGACGCTTCTGAACTCACGAATGGCTCGGACATCATCTACGACAGTAATTTTAAAACCGATAATGTCAATTGTGACATCACTGATGATGTCATAATTGATTTTGACCGTCTTTTCGAAACTGTAAAATTGACGCTTCTGAACTCACGGATGGCACGGA
The DNA here is from genome assembly GCF_055691185.1 of Crinia signifera. Taxonomy (NCBI): domain Eukaryota; kingdom Metazoa; phylum Chordata; class Amphibia; order Anura; family Myobatrachidae; genus Crinia; species Crinia signifera. The sequence continues at coordinate 118,590,883 of NC_139218.1, read as the reverse complement.
CATCATCTACGACAGTAATTTTAAAACCGATAATGTCAATTGTGACATCACTGATGATGTCATAATTGATTTTGACCGTCTTTTCGAAACTGTAAAATTGACGCTTCTGAACTCACGAATGGCTCGGACATCATCTACGACAGTAATTTTAAAACCGATTATGTCAATTGTGACATCACTGATGATGTCATAATTGATTTTAACCATCTTTTCAAAACTGTAAAATTGACGCTTCTGAACTCACGGATGGCACGGACATCATCTACGACAGTAATTTTAAAAACGATAATGTCAATTGTGACATCACTGATGATGTCATAATTGATTTTGACCGTCTTTTCGAAACTGTAAAATTGACGCTTCTGAACTCACGGATGGCACGGACATCATCTACGACAGTAATTTTAAAACCGATAATGTCAATTGTGACATCACTGATGATGTCATAATTGATTTTGACCGTCTTTTCGAAACTGTAAAATTTACGCTTCTGAACTCACGAATGGCACGGACATCATCTACGACAGTAATTTTAAAACCGATAATGTCAATTGTGACATCACTGATGATGTCATAATTGATTTTGACCGTCTTTTCAAAACTGTAAAATTGAAGCTTCTGAACTCACGAATGGCACGGACATCATCTACGACAGTAATTTTAAAACCGATAATGTCAATTGTGACATCACTGATGATGTCATAATTGATTTTGACCGTCTTTTCGAAACTGTAAAATTGACGCTTCTGAACTCACGAATGGCACGGACATCATCTACGACAGTAATTTTAAAACCGATAATGTCAATTGTGACATCACTGATGATGTCATAATTGATTTTAACCATCTTTTCAAAACTGTAAAATTGACGCTTCTGAACTCACGAATGGCTCGGACATCATCTACGACAGTAATTTTAAAACCGATAATGTCAATTGTGACATCACTGATGATGTCATAATTGATTTTGACCGTCTTTTCGAAACTGTAAAATTGACGCTTCTGAACTCACGGATGGCACGGACATCATCTACGACAGTAATTTTAAAACCGATTATGTCAATTGTGACATCACTGATGATGTCATAATTGATTTTAACCATCTTTTCAAAACTGTAAAATTGACGCTTCTGAACTCACGGATGGCACGGACATCATCTACGACAGTAATTTTAAAAACGATAATGTCAATTGTGACATCACTGATGATGTCATAATTGATTTTGACCGTCTTTTCGAAACTGTAAAATTGACGCTTCTGAACTCACGGATGGCACGGACATCATCTACGACAGTAATTTTAAAACCGATAATGTCAATTGTGACATCACTGATGATGTCATAATTGATTTTGACCGTCTTTTCGAAACTGTAAAATTGACGCTTCTGAACTCACGGATGGCACGGACATCATCTACGACAGTAATTTTAAAACAGTTAATATCAATTGTGACATCACTGATGATGTCATAATTGATTTTAACCATCTTTTCAAAACTGTAAAATTGACGCTTCTGAACTCACGGATGGCACGGACATAATCTACGACAGTAATTTTAAAACCGATAATATCAATTGTGACATCACTGATGATGTCATAATTGATTTTGACCGTCTTTTTGAAACTGTAAAATTGACGCTTCTGAACTCACGGATGGCACGGACATCATCTACGACAGTAATTTTAAAACCGATAATGTCAATTGTGACATCACTGATGATGTCATAATTGATTTTGACCGTCTTTTCGAAACTGTAAAATTGACGCTTCTGAACTCACGGATGGCACGGACATCATCTACGACAGTAATTTTAAAACCGATTATGTCAATTGTGACATCACTGATGATGTCATAATTGATTTTAACCATCTTTTCAAAACTGTAAAATTGACGCTTCTGAACTCACGGATGGCACGGACATCATCTACGACAGTAATTTTAAAACCGATAATGTCAATTGTGACATCACTGATGATGTCATAATTGATTTTAACCATCTTTTCAAAACTGTAAAATTGACGCTTCTAAACTCACGGATGGCACGGACATAATCTACGACAGTAATTTTAAAACCAATAATATCAATTGTGACATCACTGATGATGTCATAATTGATTTTGACCGTCTTTTTGAAACTGTAAAATTGACGCTTCTGAACTCACGGATGGCACGGACATCATCTACGACAGTAATTTTAAAACCGATAATGTCAATTGTGACATCACTGATGATGTCATAATTGATTTTGACCGTCTTTTCGAAACTCTAAAATTGACGCTTCTGAACTCACGGATGGCACGGACATCATCTACGACAGTAATTTTAAAACCGATTATGTCAATTGTGACATCACTGATGATGTCATAATTGATTTTAACCATCTTTTCAAAACTGTAAAATTGACGCTTCTGAACTCACGGATGGCACGGACATCATCTACGACAGTAATTTTAAAACCGATAATGTCAATTGTGACATCACTGATGATGTCATAATTGATTTTGACTGTCTTTTCGAAACTGTAAAATTGACGCTTCTGAACTCACGAATGGCACGGACATCATCTACGACAGTAATTTTAAAACCGATAATGTCAATTGTGACATCACTGATGATGTCATAATTGATTTTGACCGTCTTTTCAAAACTGTAAAATTGAAGCTTCTGAACTCACGAATGGCACGGACATCATCTACGACAGTAATTTTAAAACCGATAATGTCAATTGTGACATCACTGATGATGTCATAATTGATTTTGACCGTCTTTTCAAAACTGTAAAATTGAAGCTTCTGAACTCACGAATGGCACGGACATCATCTACGACAGTAATTTTTAAACCGATAATGTCAATTGTGACATCACTGATGATGTCATAATTGATTTTGACCGTCTTTTCGAAACTGTAAAATTGACGCTTCTGAACTCACGGATGGCACGGACATCATCTACGACAGTAATTTTAAAACCGATAATGTCAATTGTGACATCACTGATGATGTCATAATTGATTTTGACCGTCTTTTCGAAACTGTAAAATTGACGCTTCTGAACTCACGGATGGCACGGACATCATCTATGACAGTAATTTTAAAACCGATAATGTCAATTGTGACATCACTGATGATGTCATAATTGATTTTGACCGTCTTTTCGAAACTGTAAAATTGACGCTTCTGAACTCACGGATGGCACGGACATCATCTACGACAGTAATTTTAAAACCGATTATGTCAATTGTGACATCACTGATGATGTCATAATTGATTTTAACCATCTTTTCAAAACTGTAAAATTGACGCTTCTGAACTCACGGATGGCACGGACATCATCTACGACAGTAATTTTAAAACCGATAATGTCAATTGTGACATCACTGATGATGTCATAATTGATTTTGACCGTCTTTTCGACACTGTAAAATTGACGCTTCTGAACTCACGAATGGCACGGACATCATCTACGACAGTAATTTTAAAACCGATAATGTCAATTGTGACATCACTGATGATGTCATAATTGATTTTGACCGTCTTTTCGTAACTGTAAAATTGACGCTTCTGAACTCACGGGTGGCACGGACATCATCTACGACAGTAATTTTAAAACCGATTATGTCAATTGTGACATCACTGATGATGTCATAATTGATTTTAACCATCTTTTCGAAACTGTAAAATTGACGCTTCTGAACTCACGGATGGCACGGACATCATCTACGACAGTAATTTTAAAACCGATAATGTCAATTGTGACATCACTGATGATGTCATAATTGATTTTGACCGTCTTTTCGAAACTGTAAAATTTACGCTTCTGAACTCACGAATGGCACGGACATCATCTACGACAGTAATTTTAAAACCGATAATGTCAATTGTGACATCACTGATGATGTCATAATTGATTTTGACCGTCTTTTCGTAACTGTAAAATTGACGCTTCTGAACTCACGGGTGGCACGGACATCATCTACGACAGTAATTTTAAAACCGATTATGTCAATTGTGACATCACTGATGATGTCATAATTGATTTTAACCATCTTTTCGAAACTGTAAAATTGACGCTTCTGAACTCACGGATGGCACGGACATCATCTACGACAGTAATTTTAAAACCGATAATGTCAATTGTGACATCACTGATGATGTCATAATTGATTTTGACCGTCTTTTCGAAACTGTAAAATTTACGCTTCTGAACTCACGAATGGCACGGACATCATCTACGACAGTAATTTTAAAACCGATAATGTCAATTGTGACATCACTGATGATGTCATAATTGATTTTGACCGTCTTTTCAAAACTGTAAAATTGAAGCTTCTGAACTCACGAATGGCACAGACATCATCTACGACAGTAATTTTAAAACCGATAATGTCAATTGTGACATCACTGATGATGTCATAATTGATTTTGACCGTCTTTTCGAAACTGTAAAATTGACGCTTCTGAACTCACGAATGGCACGGACATCATCTACGACAGTAATTTTAAAACCGATAATGTCAATTGTGACATCAGTGATGATGTCATAATTGATTTTAACCATCTTTTCAAAACTGTAAAATTGACGCTTCTGAACTCACGAATGGCTCGGACATCATCTACGACAGTAATTTTAAAACCGATAATGTCAATTGTGACATCACTGATGATGTCATAATTGATTTTGACCGTCTTTTCGAAACTGTAAAATTTACGCTTCTGAACTCACGGATGGCACGGACATCATCTACGACAGTAATTTTAAAACCGATAATGTCAATTGTGACATCACTGATGATGTCATAATTGATTTTGACCGTCTTTTCGAAACTGTAAAATTGACGCTTCTGAACTCACGGATGGCACGGACATCATCTACGACAGTAATTTTAAAACCGATTATGTCAATTGTGACATCACTGATGATGTCATAATTGATTTTAACCATCTTTTCGAAACTGTAAAATTGACGCTTCTGAACTCACGGATGGCACGGACATCATCTACGACAGTAATTTTAAAACCGATAATGTCAATTGTGACATCACTGATGATGTCATAATTGATTTTGACCGTCTTTTCGAAACTGTAAAATTTACGCTTCTGAACTCACGAATGGCACGGACATCATCTACGACAGTAATTTTAAAACCGATAATGTCAATTGTGACATCACTGATGATGTCATAATTGATTTTGACCGTCTTTTCAAAACTGTAAAATTGAAGCTTCTGAACTCACGAATGGCACGGACATCATCTACGACAGTAATTTTAAAACCGATAATGTCAATTGTGACATCACTGATGATGTCATAATTGATTTTGACCGTCTTTTCGAAACTGTAAAATTGACGCTTCTGAACTCACGGATGGCACGGACATCATCTACGACAGTAATTTTAAAACCGATTATGTCAATTGTGACATCACTGATGATGTCATAATTGATTTTAACCATCTTTTCAAAACTGTAAAATTGACGCTTCTGAACTCACGGATGGCACGGACATCATCTACGACAGTAATTTTAAAAACGATAATGTCAATTGTGACATCACTGATGATGTCATAATTGATTTTGACCGTCTTTTCGAAACTGTAAAATTGACGCTTCTGAACTCACGGATGGCACGGACATCATCTACGACAGTAATTTTAAAACCGATAATGTCAATTGTGACATCACTGATGATGTCATAATTGATTTTGACCGTCTTTTCGAAACTGTAAAATTTACGCTTCTGAACTCACGAATGGCACGGACATCATCTACGACAGTAATTTTAAAACCGATAATGTCAATTGTGACATCACTGATGATGTCATAATTGATTTTGACCGTCTTTTCAAAACTGTAAAATTGAAGCTTCTGAACTCACGAATGGCACGGACATCATCTACGACAGTAATTTTAAAACCGATAATGTCAATTGTGACATCACTGATGATGTCATAATTGATTTTGACCGTCTTTTCGAAACTGTAAAATTAACGCTTCTGAACTCACGAATGGCACGGACATCATCTACGACAGTAATTTTAAAACCGATAATGTCAATTGTGACATCACTGATGATGTCATAATTGATTTTAACCATCTTTTCAAAACTGTAAAATTGACGCTTCTGAACTCACGAATGGCTCGGACATCATCTACGACAGTAATTTTAAAACCGATAATGTCAATTGTGACATCACTGATGATGTCATAATTGATTTTGACCGTCTTTTCGAAACTGTAAAATTGACGCTTCTGAACTCACGGATGGCACGGACATCATCTACGACAGTAATTTTAAAACCGATTATGTCAATTGTGACATCACTGATGATGTCATAATTGATTTTAACCATCTTTTCAAAACTGTAAAATTGACGCTTCTGAACTCACGGATGGCACGGACATCATCTACGACAGTAATTTTAAAAACGATAATGTCAATTGTGACATCACTGATGATGTCATAATTGATTTTGACCGTCTTTTCGAAACTGTAAAATTGACGCTTCTGAACTCACGGATGGCACGGACATCATCTACGACAGTAATTTTAAAACCGATAATGTCAATTGTGACATCACTGATGATGTCATAATTGATTTTGACCGTCTTTTTGAAACTGTAAAATTGACGCTTCTGAACTCACGGATGGCACGGACATCATCTACGACAGTAATTTTAAAACCGATAATGTCAATTGTGACATCACTGATGATGTCATAATTGATTTTGACCGTCTTTTCGAAACTGTAAAATTGACGCTTCTGAACTCACGAATGGCACGGACATCATCTACGACAGTAATTTTAAAACCGATAATGTCAATTGTGACATCACTGATGATGTCATAATTGATTTTAACCATCTTTTCAAAACTGTAAAATTGACGCTTCTGAACTCACGAATGGCTCGGACATCATCTACGACAGTAATTTTAAAACCGATAATGTCAATTGTGACATCACTGATGATGTCATAATTGATTTTGACCGTCTTTTCGAAACTGTAAAATTGACGCTTCTGAACTCACGGATGGCACGGACGTCATCTACGACAGTAATTTTAAAACCGATAATGTCAATTGTGACATCACTGATGATGTCATAATTGATTTTGACCGTCTTTTCGAAACTGTAAAATTGACGCTTCTGAACTCACGGATGGCACGGACATCATCTACGACAGTAATTTTAAAACCGATTATGTCAATTGTGACATCACTGATGATGTCATAATTGATTTTAACCTTCTTTTCGAAACTGTAAAATTGACGCTTCTGAACTCACGGATGGCACGGACATCATCTACGACAGTAATTTTAAAACCGATTATGTCAATTGTGACATCACTGATGATGTCATAATTGATTTTGACCGTCTTTTCGAAACTGTAAAATTTACGCTTCTGAACTCACGAATGGCACGGACATCATCTACGACAGTAATTTTAAACCGATAATGTCAATTGTGACATCACTGATGATGTCATAATTTATTTTAACCATCCTTTCAAAACTGTAAAATTGACGCTTCTGAACTCACGGATGGCACGGACATCATCTACAACAGTAATTTTAAAACCGATAATGTCAATTGTGACATCACTGATGATGTCATAATTGATTTTAACCATCTTTTCGAAACTGTAAAATTGACGCTTCTGAACTCACGGATGGCACGGACATCATCTACGACAGTAATTTTAAAACCGATAATGTCAATTGTGACATCACTGATGATGTCATAATTGATTTTAACCATCTTTTCAAAACTGTAAAATTGACGCTTCTGAACTCACGGATGGCACGGACATAATCTACGACAGTAAATTTAAAACCGATAATATCAATTGTGACATCACTGATGATGTCATAATTGATTTTGACCGTCTTTTTGAAACTGTAAAATTGACGCTTCTGAACTCACGGATGGCACGGACATCATCTACGACAGTAATTTTAAAACCGATAATGTCAATTGTGACATCACTGATGATGTCATAATTGATTTTGAACGTCTTTTCGAAACTGTAAAATTGACGCTTCTGAACACACGGATGGCACGGACATCATCTACGACAGTAATTTTAAAACCGATAATGTCAATTGTGACATCACTGATGATGTCATAATTGATTTTGACCATCTTTTCAAAACTGTAAAATTGATGCTTCTGAACTCACGGATGGCACAGACATAATCTACGACAATAATTTTAAAACCGATTATGTCAATTGTGACATCACTGATGATGTCATAATTGATTTTGACCGTCTTTTCGAAACTGTAAAATTGACGCTTCTGAACTCACGGATGGCACGGACATCATCTACGACAGTAATTTTAAAACCGATAATGTCAATTGTGACATCACTGATGATGTCATAATTGATTTTGACCATCTTTTCAAAACTGTAAAATTGACGCTTCTGAACTCACGGATGGCACGGACATCATCTACGACAGTAATTTTAAAACCGATAATGTCAATTGTGACATCACTGATGATGTCATAATAGATTTTGACCGTCTTTTCGAAACTGTAAAATTGACGCTTCTGAACTCACGGATGGCACGGACATCATCTACGACAGTAATTTTAAAACCGATAATGTCAATTGTGACATCACTGATGATGTCATAACTGATTTTAACCATCTTTTCAAAACTGTAAAATTGACGCTTCTCAACTCACGGATGGCACGGACATCATCTACGACAGTAATTTTAAAACCGATAATGTCAATTGTGACATCACTGATGATGTCATAATTGATTTTGACCATCTTTTCAAAACTGTAAAAATTACGCTTCTGAACTCACGGATGGCACAGACATCATCTACGACTTTAATTTTAAAACCGATAATGTCAATTGTGACATCACTGATGATGTCATAATTGATTTTGACCATCTTTTCAAAACTGTAAAATTGATGCTTCTGAACTCACGGATGGCACAGACATCATCTACGACAGTAATTTTAAAACCGATTATGTCAATTTTGACATCACTGATGATGTCATAATTGATTTTAACCATCTTTTCAAAACTGTAAAATTGACGCTTCTGAACTCACGGATGGCACGGACATCATCTACGACAGTAATTTTAAAACCGATTATGTCAATTGTGACATCACTGATGATGTCATAATTGATTTTGACCGTCTTTTCGAAACTGTAAAATTGACGCTTCTGAACTCACGGATGGCACGGACATCATCTACGACAGTAATTTTAAAACCGATAATGTCAATTGTGACATCACTGATGATGTCATAATTGATTTTAACCATCTTTTCAAAACTGTAAAATTGACGCTTCTGAACTCACGGATGGCACGGACATCATCTACGACAGTAATTTTAAAACCGATAATGTCAATTGTGACATCACTGATGATGTCATAATTGATTTTAACCATCTTTTAAAAACTGTAAAATTGACGCTTCTGAACTCACGGATGGCACGGACATCATCTACGACAGTAATTTTAAAACCGATAATGTCAATTGTGACATCACTGATGATGTCATAATTGATTTTGACCGTCTTTTCGAAACTATAAAATTGACGCTTCTGAACTCACGAATGGCACGGACATCATCTACGACAGTAATTTTAAAATCGATAATGTCAATTGTGACATCACTGATGATGTCATAATTGATTTTAACCATCTTTTCAAAACTGTAAAAATGACGCTTCTGAACTCACGGATGGCACGGACATCATCTACGACAGTAATTTTAAAACCGATAATGTCAATTGTGACATCAATGATGATGTCATAATTGATTTTGACCGTCTTTTCGAAACTGTAAAATTGACGCTTCTGAACTCACGGATGGCATGGACATCATCTACGACAGTAATTTTAAAACCGATAATGTCAATTGTGACATCACTGATGATGTCATAATTGATTTTGACCATCTTTTCAAAACTGTAAAATTGATGCTTCTGAACTCACGGATGGCACAGACATCATCTACGACAGTAATTTTAAAACCGATTATGTCAATTGTGACATCACTGATGATGTCATAATTGATTTTGACCATCTTTTCGAAACTGTAAAATTGACGCTTCTGAACTCACGGATGTCACGGACATCATCTACGACAGTAATTTTAAAACCGATAATGTCAATTGTGACATCACTGATGATGTCATAATTGATTTTAACCATCTTTTCAAAACTAAAATTGACGCTTCTGAACTCACGGATGGCACGGACATAATCTACGACAGTAATTTTAAAACCGATAATATTAATTGTGACATCACTGATGATGTCATAATTGATTTTGACCGTCTTTTTGAAACTGTAAAATTGACGCTTCTGAACTCACGGATGGCACGGACATCATCTACGACAGTAATTTTAAAACCGATAATGTCAATTGTGACATCACTGATGATGTCATAATTGATTTTGACCGTCTTTTCGAAACTGTAAAATTGACGCTTCTGAACTCACGGATGGCACGGACATCATCTACGACAGTAATTTTAAAACCGATTATGTCAATTGTGACATCACTGATGATGTCATAATTGATTTTAACCATCTTTTCAAAACTGTAAAATTGACGCTTCTGAACTCACGGATGGCACGGACATCATCTACGACAGTAATTTTAAAACCGATAATGTCAATTGTGACATCACTGAGGATGTCATAATTGATTTTGACCATCTTTTCAAAACTGGAAAATTGATGCTTCTGAACTCACGGATGGCACAGACATCATCTACGACAGTAATTTTAAAACCGATTATGTCAATTGTGACATCACTGATGATGTCATAATTGATTTTGACCGTCTTTTCGAAACTATAAAATTGACGCTTCTGAACTCACGGATGGCACGGACATCATCTACGACAGTAATTTTAAAACCGATAATGTCAATTGTGACATCACTGATGATGTCATAATTGATTTTGACCGTCTTTTCGAAACTGTAAAATTGACGCTTCTGAACTCACGGATGGCACGGACATCATCTATGACAGTAATTTTAAACCGATAATGTCAATTGTGACATCACTGATGATGTCATAATTGATTTTGACCGTCTTTTCGAAACTGTAAAATTGACGCTTCTGAACTCACGGATGGCACGGACATCATCTACGACAGTAATTTTAAAACCGATTATGTCAATTGTGACATCACTGATGATGTCATAATTGATTTTAACCATATTTTCGAAACTGTAAAATTGACGCTTCTGAACTCACGGATGGCACGGACATCATCTACGACAGTAATTTTAAAACCGATAATGTCAATTGTGACATCACTGATGATGTCATAATTGATTTTGACCGTCTTTTCGAAACTGTAAAATTTACGCTTCTGAACTCACGAATGGCACGGACATCATCTACGACAGTAATTTTAAAACCGATAATGTCAATTGTGACATCACTGATGATGTCATAATTGATTTTGACCGTCTTTTCAAAACTGTAAATTTGAAGCTTCTGAACTCACGAATGGCACGGACATCATCTACGACAGTAATTTTAAAACCGATAATGTCAATTGTGACATCACTGATGATGTCATAATTGATTTTGACCGTCTTTTCGAAACTGTAAAATTGACGCTTCTGAACTCACGAATGGCACGGACATCATCTACGACAGTAATTTTAAAACCGATTATGTCAATTGTGACATCACTGATAATGTCATAATTGATTTTGACCGTCTTTTCGAAACTGTAAAATTGACGCTTCTGAACTCACGGATGGCACGGACATCATCTACGACAGTAATTTTAAAACCGATAATGTCAATTGTGACATCACTGATGATGTCATAATTGATTTTGACCGTCTTTTCGAAACTGTAAAATTGACGCTTCTGAACTCACGGATGGCACGGACATCATCTATGACAGTAATTTTAAAACCGATAATGTCAATTGTGACATCACTGATGATGTCATAATTGATTTTGACCGTCTTTTCGAAACTGTAAAATTGACGCTTCTGAACTCACGGATGGCACGGACATCATCTACGACAGTAATTTTAAAACCGATTATGTCAATTGTGACATCACTGATGATGTCATAATTGATTTTAACCATCTTTTCAAAACTGTAAAATTGACGCTTCTGAACTCACGGATGGCACGGACATCATCTACGACAGTAATTTTAAAACCGATAATGTCAATTGTGACATCACTGATGATGTCATAATTGATTTTGACCGTCTTTTCGAAACTGTAAAATTGACGCTTCTGAACTCACGAATGGCACGGACATCATCTACGACAGTAATTTTAAAACCGATAATGTCAATTGTGACATCACTGATGATGTCATATTTGATTTTGACCGTCTTTTCGAAACTATAAAATTGACGCTTCTGAACTCACGAATGGCACGGACATCATCTACGACAGTAATTTTAAAACCGATAATGTCAATTGTGACATCACTGATGATGTCATAATTGATTTTAACCATCTTTTCAAAACTGTAAAAATGACGCTTCTGAACTCACGGATGGCACGGACATCATCTACGACAGTAATTTTAAAACCGATAATGTCAATTGTGACATCAATGATGATGTCATAATTGATTTTGACCGTCTTTTCGAAACTGTAAAATTGACGCTTCTGAACTCACGGATGGCACGGACATCATCTACGACAGTAATTTTAAAACCGATAATGTCAATTGTGACATCACGGATGATGTCATAATTGATTTTGACCATCTTTTCAAAACTGTAAAATTGATGCTTCTGAACTCACGGATGGCACAGACATCATCTACGACAGTAATTTTAAAACCGATTATGTCAATTGTGACATCACTGATGATGTCATAATTGATTTTGACCATCTTTTCGAAACTGTAAAATTGACGCTTCTGAACTCACGGATGTCACGGACATCATCTACGACAGTAATTTTAAAACCGATAATGTCAATTGTGACATCACTGATGATGTCATAATTGATTTTAACCATCTTTTCAAAACTAAAATTGACGCTTCTGAACTCACGGATGGCACGGACATAATCTACGACAGTAATTTTAAAACCGATAATATTAATTGTGACATCACTGATGATGTCATAATTGATTTTGACCGTCTTTTTGAAACTGTAAAATTGACGCTTCTGAACTCACGGATGGCACGGACATCATCTACGACAGTAATTTTAAAACCGATAATGTCAATTGTGACATCACTGATGATGTCATAATTGATTTTGACCGTCTTTTCGAAACTGTAAAATTGACGCTTCTGAACTCACGGATGGCACGGACATCATCTACGACAGTAATTTTAAAACCGATTATGTCAATTGTGACATCACTGATGATGTCATAATTGATTTTAACCATCTTTTCAAAACTGTAAAATTGACGCTTCTGAACTCACGGATGGCACGGACATCATCTACGACAGTAATTTTAAAACCGATAATGTCAATTGTGACATCACTGAGGATGTCATAATTGATTTTGACCATCTTTTCAAAACTGGAAAATTGATGCTTCTGAACTCACGGATGGCACAGACATCATCTACGACAGTAATTTTAAAACCGATTATGTCAATTGTGACATCACTGATGATGTCATAATTGATTTTGACCGTCTTTTCGAAACTATAAAATTGACGCTTCTGAACTCACGGATGGCACGGACATCATCTACGACAGTAATTTTAAAACCGATAATGTCAATTGTGACATCACTGATGATGTCATAATTGATTTTGACCGTCTTTTAGAAACTGTAAAATTGACGCTTCTGAACTCACGGATGGCACGGACATCATCTATGACAGTAATTTTAAACCGATAATGTCAATTGTGACATCACTGATGATGTCATAATTGATTTTGACCGTCTTTTCGAAACTGTAAAATTGACGCTTCTGAACTCACGGATGGCACGGACATCATCTACGACAGTAATTTTAAAAACGATTATGTCAATTGTGACATCACTGATGATGTCATAATTGATTTTAACCATATTTTCGAAACTGTAAAATTGACGCTTCTGAACTCACGGATGGCACGGACATCATCTACGACAGTAATTTTAAAACCGATAATGTCAATTGTGACATCACTGATGATGTCATAATTGATTTTGACCGTCTTTTCGAAACTGTAAAATTTACGCTTCTGAACTCACGAATGGCACGGACATCATCTACGACAGTAATTTTAAAACCGATAATGTCAATTGTGACATCACTGATGATGTCATAATTGATTTTGACCGTCTTTTCAAAACTGTAAATTTGAAGCTTCTGAACTCACGAATGGCACGGACATCATCTACGACAGTAATTTTAAAACCGATAATGTCAATTGTGACATCACTGATGATGTCATAATTGATTTTGACCGTCTTTTCGAAACTGTAAAATTGACGCTTCTGAACTCACGAATGGCACGGACATCATCTACGACAGTAATTTTAAAACCGATTATGTCAATTGTGACATCACTGATAATGTCATAATTGATTTTGACCGTCTTTTCGAAACTGTAAAATTGACGCTTCTGAACTCACGGATGGCACGGACATCATCTACGACAGTAATTTTAAAACCGATAATGTCAATTGTGACATCACTGATGATGTCATAATTGATTTTGACCGTCTTTTCGAAACTGTAAAATTGACGCTTCTGAACTCACGGATGGCACGGACATCATCTATGACAGTAATTTTAAAACCGATAATGTCAATTGTGACATCACTGATGATGTCATAATTGATTTTGACCGTCTTTTCGAAACTGTAAAATTGACGCTTCTGAACTCACGGATGGCACGGACATCATCTACGACAGTAATTTTAAAACCGATTATGTCAATTGTGACATCACTGATGATGTCATAATTGATTTTAACCATCTTTTCAAAACTGTAAAATTGACGCTTCTGAACTCACGGATGGCACGGACATCATCTACGACAGTAATTTTAAAACCGATAATGTCAATTGTGACATCACTGATGATGTCATAATTGATTTTGACCGTCTTTTCGAAACTGTAAAATTGACGCTTCTGAACTCACGAATGGCACGGACATCATCTACGACAGTAATTTTAAAACCGATAATGTCAATTGTGACATCACTGATGATGTCATAATTGATTTTGACCGTCTTTTCGAAACTGTAAAATTGACGCTTCTGAACTCACGGATGGCACGGACATCATCTACGACAGTAATTTTAAAACCGATTATGTCAATTGTGACATCACTGATGATGTCATAATTGATTTTAACCATCTTTTCGAAACTGTAAAATTGACGCTTCTGAACTCACGGATGGCACGGACATCATCTACGACAGTAATTTTAAAACCGATAATGTCAATTGTGACATCACTGATGATGTCATAATTGATTTTGACCGTCTTTTCGAAACTGTAAAATTTACGCTTCTGAACTCACGAATGGCACGGACATCATCTACGACAGTAATTTTAAAACCGATAATGTCAATTGTGACATCACTGATGATGTCATAATTGATTTTGACCGTCTTTTCAAAACTGTAAAATTGAAGCTTCTGAACTCACGAATGGCACGGACATCATCTACGACAGTAATTTTAAAACCGATAATGTCAATTGTGACATCACTGATGATGTCATAATTGATTTTGACCGTCTTTTCAAAACTGTAAAATTGAAGCTTCTGAACTCACGAATGGCACGGACATCATCTACGACAGTAATTTTAAAACCGATAATGTCAATTGTGACATCACTGATGATGTCATAATTGATTTTGACCGTCTTTTCGAAACTGTAAAATTGACGCTTCTGAACTCACGAATGGCACGGACATCATCTACGACAGTAATTTTAAAACCGATTATGTCAATTGTGACATCACTGATAATGTCATAATTAATTTTGACCGTCTTTTCGAAACTGTAAAATTGACGCTTCTGAACTCACGGATACCACGGACATCATCTACGACAGTAATTTTAAAACCGATAATGTCAATTGTGACATCACTGATGATGTCATAATTGATTTTGACCGTCTTTTCGAAACTGTAAAATTGACGCTTCTGAACTCACGGATGGCACGGACATCATCTACGACAGTAATTTTAAAACCGATAATGTCAATTGTGACATCACTGATGATGTCATAATTGATTTTGACCGTCTTTTCGAAACTGTAAAATTGACGCTTCTGAACTCACGGATGGCACGGACATCATCTACGACAGTAATTTTAAAACCGATTATGTCAATTGTGACATCACTGATGATGTCATAATTGATTTTAACCATCTTTTCAAAACTGTAAAATTGACGCTTCTGAACTCACGGATGGCACGGACATCATCTACGACAGTAATTTTAAAACCGATAATGTCAATTGTGACATCACTGATGATGTCATAATTGATTTTGACCGTCTTTTCGAAACTGTAAAATTGACGCTTCTGAACTCACGGATGGCACGGACATCATCTACGACAGTAATTTTAAAACCGATTATGTCAATTGTGACATCACTGATGATGTCATAATTGATTTTAACCATCTTTTCGAAACTGTAAAATTGACGCTTCTGAACTCACGGATGGCTCGGACATCATCTACGACAGTAATTTTAAAACCGATAATGTCAATTGTGACATCAATGATGATGTCATAATTGATTTTGACCGTCTTTTCGAAACTGTAAAATTGACGCTTCTGAACTCACGGATGGCACGGACATCATCTACGACAGTAATTTTAAAACCGATAATGTCAATTGTGACATCACTGATGATGTCATAATTGATTTTAACCATCTTTTCGAAACTGTAAAATTGACGCTTCTGAACTCACGGATGTCACGGACATCATCTACGACAGTAATTTTAAAACCGATAATGTCAATTGTGACATCACTGATGATGTCATAATTGATTTTAACCATCTTTTCAAAACTGTAAAATTGACGCTTCTGAACTCACGGATGGCACGGACATAATCTACGACAGTAATTTTAAAACCGATAATATCAATTGTGACATCACTGATGATGTCATAATTGATTTTGACCGTCTTTTTGAAACTGTAAAATTGACGCTTCTGAACTCACGGATGGCACGGACATCATCTACGACAGTAATTTTAAAACCGATTAGGTCAATTGTGACATCACTGATGATGTCATAATTGATTTTAACCATCTTTTCAAAACTGTAAAATTGATGCTTCTGAACTCACGGATGGCACGGACATCATCTACGACAGTAATTTTAAAACCGATAATGTCAATTGTGACATCACTGATGATGTCATAATTGATTTTGACCGTCTTTTCGAAACTGTAAAATTGACGCTTCTGAACTCACGAATGGCACGGACATCATCTACGACAGTAATTTTAAAACCGATAATGTCAATTGTGACATCACTGATGATGTCATAATTGATTTTGACCGTATTTTCGAAACTGTAAAATTGACGCTTCTGAACTCACGGATGGCACGGACATCATCTACGACAGTAATTTTAAAACCGATAATGTCAATTGTGACATCACTGATGATGTCATAATTGATTTTGACCGTCTTTTCGAAACTGTAAAATTGACGCTTCTGATCTCACGAATGGCACGGACATCATCTACGACAGTAATTTTAAAACCGATAATGTCAATTGTGACATCACTGATGATGTCATAATTGATTTTGACCGTCTTTTCGAAACTGTAAAATTGACGCTTCTGAACTCACGAATGGCACGGACATCATCTACGACAGTAATTTTAAAACCGATAATGTCAATTGTGACATCACTGATGATGTCATAATTGATTTTGACCATCTTTTCAAAACTGTAAAATTGATGCTTCTGAACTCACGGATGGCACAGACATCATCTACGACAGTAATTTTAAAACCGATTATGTCAATTGTGACATCACTGATGATGTCATAATTGATTTTGACCGTCTTTTCGAAACTGTAAAATTGACGCTTCTGAACTCACGGATGGCACGGACATCATCTACGACAGTAATTTTAAAACCGATAATGTCAATTGTGACATCACTGATGATGTCATAATTAATTTTGACCGTCTTTTCGAAACTGTAAAATTGACGCTTCTGAACTCACGGATGGCACGGACATCATCTACGACAGTAATTTTAAAACCGATTATGTCAATTGTGACATCACTGATGATGTCATAATTGATTTTGACCGTCTTTTCGAAACTGTAAAATTGACGCTTCTGAACTCACGGATGGCACGGACATCATCTACGACAGTAATTTTAAAACCGATAATGTCAATTGTGACATCACTGATGATGTCATAATTGATTTTGACCGTCTTTTTGAAACTGTAAAATTGACGCTTCTGAACTCACGGATGGCACGGACATCATCTACGACAGTAATTTTAAAACCGATTATGTCAATTGTGACATCACTGATGATGTCATAATTGATTTTAACCATCTTTTCAAAACTGTAAAATTGATGCTTCTGAACTCACGGATGGCACGGACATCATCTACGACAGTAATTTTAAAACCGATAATGTCAATTGTGACATCACTGATGATGTCATAATTGATTTTGACCGTCTTTTCGAAACTGTAAAATTGACGCTTCTGAACTCACGAATGGCACGGACATCATCTACGACAGTAATTTTAAAACCGATAATGTCAATTGTGACATCACTGATGATGTCATAATTGATTTTGACCGTATTTTCGAAACTGTAAAATTGACGCTTCTGAACTCACGGATGGCACGGACATCATCTACGACAGTAATTTTAAAACCGATAATGTCAATTGTGACATCACTGATGATGTCATAATTGATTTTGACCGTCTTTTCGAAACTGTAAAATTGACGCTTCTGAACTCACGAATGGCACGGACATCATCTACGACAGTAATTTTAAAACCGATAATGTCAATTGTGACATCACTGATGATGTCATAATTGATTTTGACCGTCTTTTCGAAACTGTAAAATTGACGCTTCTGAACTCACGAATGGCACCGACATCATCTACGACAGTAATTTTAAAACCGATAATGTCAATTGTGACATCACTGATGATGTCATAATTGATTTTAACCATCTTTTCAAAACTGTAAAATTGACGCTTCTGAACTCACGGATGGCTCGGACATCATCTACGACAGTAATTTTAAAACCGATAATGTCAATTGTGACATCACTGATGATGTCATAATTGATTTTGACCGTCTTTTCGAAACTGTAAAATTGACGCTTCTGAACTCACGGATGGCACGGACATCATCTACGACATTAATTTTAAAACCGATTATGTCAATTGTGACATCACTGATGATGTCATAATTGATTTTAACCATCTTTTCAAAACTGTAAAATTGACGCTTCTGAACTCACGGATGGCACGGACATAATCTACGACAGTAATTTTAAAACCGATAATATCAATTGTGACATCACTGATGATGTCATAATTGATTTTGACCGTCTTTTTGAAACTGTAAAATTGACGCTTCTGAACTCACGGATGGCACGGACATCATCTACGACAGTAATTTTAAAGCCGATAATGTCAATTGTGACATCACTGATGATGTCATAATTGATTTTGACCATCTTTTCAAAACTGTAAAATTGATGCTTCTGAACTCACGGATGGCACAGACATCATCTACGACAGTAATTTTAAAACCGATTATGTCAATTGTGACATCACTGATGATGTCATAATTGATTTTGACCGTCTTTTCGAAACTGTAAAATTGACGCTTCTGAACTCACGGATGGCATGGACATCATCTACGACAGTAATTTTAAAACCGATAATGTCAATTGTGACATCACTGATGATGTCATAATTGATTTTGACCGTCTTTTCGAAACTGTAAAATTTACGCTTCTGAACTCACGAATGGCACGGACATCATCTACGACAGTAATTTTAAAACCGATAATGTCAATTGTGACATCACTGATGATGTCATAATTGATTTTGACCGTCTTTTCAAAACTGTAAAATTGAAGCTTCTGAACTCACGAATGGCACGGACATCATCTACGACAGTAATTTTAAAACCGATAATGTCAATTGTGACATCACTGATGATGTCATAATTGATTTTGACCGTCTTTTCGAAACTGTAAAATTGACGCTTCTGAACTCACGAATGGCACGGACATCATCTACGACAGTAATTTTAAAACCGATAATGTCAATTGTGACATCACTGATGATGTCATAATTGATTTTAACCATCTTTTCAAAACTGTAAAATTGACGCTTCTGAACTCACGAATGGCTCGGACATCATCTACGACAGTAATTTTAAAACCGATAATGTCAATTGTGACATCACTGATGATGTCATAATTGATTTTGACCGTCTTTTCGAAACTGTAAAATTGACGCTTCTGAACTCACGGATGGCACGGACATCATCTACGACAGTAATTTTAAAACCGATTATGTCAATTGTGACATCACTGATGATGTCATAATTGATTTTAACCATCTTTTCAAAACTGTAAAATTGACGCTTCTGAACTCACGGATGGCACGGACATCATCTACGACAGTAATTTTAAAAACGATAATGTCAATTGTGACATCACTGATGATGTCATAATTGATTTTGACCGTCTTTTCGAAACTGTAAAATTGACGCTTCTGAACTCACGGATGGCACGGACATCATCTACGACAGTAATTTTAAAACCGATAATGTCAATTGTGACATCACTGATGATGTCATAATTGATTTTGACCGTCTTTTCGAAACTGTAAAATTGACGCTTCTGAACTCACGGATGGCACGGACATCATCTACGACAGTAATTTTAAAACAGTTAATATCAATTGTGACATCACTGATGATGTCATAATTGATTTTAACCATCTTTTCAAAACTGTAAAATTGACGCTTCTGAACTCACGGATGGCACGGACATAATCTACGACAGTAATTTTAAAACCGATAATATCAATTGTGACATCACTGATGATGTCATAATTGATTTTGACCGTCTTTTTGAAACTGTAAAATTGACGCTTCTGAACTCACGGATGGCACGGACATCATCTACGACAGTAATTTTAAAACCGATAATGTCAATTGTGACATCACTGATGATGTCATAATTGATTTTAACCATCTTTTCAAAACTGTAAAATTGACGCTTCTGAACTCACGGATGGCACGGACATCATCTACGACAGTAATTTTAAAACCGATAATGTCAATTGTGACATCCCTGATGATGTCATAATTGATTTTGACCATCTTTTCGAAACTGTAAAATTGACGCTTCTGAACTCACGGATGGCACGGACATCATCTACGACAGTAATTTTAAAACCGATAATGTCAATTGTGACATCACTGATGATGTCATAATTGATTTTAACCATCTTTTCAAAACTGTAAAATTGACGCTTCTGAACTCACGGATGGCACGGACATAATCTACGACAGTAATTTTAAAACCAATAATATCAATTGTGACATCACTGATGATGTCATAATTGATTTTGACCGTCTTTTTGAAACTGTAAAATTGACGCTTCTGAACTCACGGATGGCACGGACATCATCTACGACAGTAATTTTAAAACCGATAATGTCAATTGTGACATCACTGATGATGTCAGAATTGATTTTGACCATCTTTTCGAAACTGTAAAATTGACGCTTCTGAACTCACGGATGGCACGGACATCATCTACGACAGTAATTTTAAAACCGATTATGTCAATTGTGACATCACTGATGATGTCATAATTGATTTTAACCATCTTTTCAAAACTGTAAAATTGACGCTTCTGAACTCACGGATGGCACGGACATCATCTACGACAGTAAAAAATAGAAAGATTGAATAGTGACTTATCAGGCGCTTGGATTTTCCACAATTTTCAGGGTCTCTCTCATGTGCATCACGCAGGCAAATAAAAGAGAAATGGCATAAAATAGTGAAGTACGTTTAAAAACATCACAATTTAATAACAATGGCCATAAAAATACAATGATAAAAAATACTGTTTACAAGCACTATACATAAAGTGCATCAGCAGAATAAAATTTTCAGCAATATATCCTTGAATAAGGAGGAGGTAAGGAAATTACCAGATGGTCTGGAACTAGCTGTTTAAGCAGTTCCAAACAAGCAGGGGTTCCCAATCCTTTCACGTGAAAACGGCTGGGCAATCCACTGGTGGTCTCTCTGGTTCTTCCTCCCTTCAGGCAGTTCTCAGAATGCAGTTCACCAACGCGTTTCTTCCTCACAAGGAGGACTTTTTCAAGGTGTCCCACTATCTGCGTTCTGATTCCTTTTATACCGGTATTTTTTCCTGCGCCGAGGACGGACTCCTAATTAGATCATAAAACTACATGTCCCATAGTCCTCAGCCTCGGCGGGGACTTCCTGTCACGCCGTATTCCGGCGTGCAGTGTATCCAAGGCAACCCCAGTCTGCGACGCAGCACAGCTCTGGGTGCCGATACGTCACTTCCGGCCCGGCGTTCCCAGCAGGTTGTTATGGTGACAAGACGCTAGTTGCCGTATCGTCACTTCCGGCCAGCGTCATCAATCGTGGGCAGCGGCAGCGTTACTTTGTCATTCTACCGCTTCATGTCTCAGCCCCAAATTTCATTTGTTTATATGGTTGCTGGGTAACGCCTCCCGGACATCCACTCTCATATAGACCACGATCTAAATTCAAAGGACAACAGATTTAGTTACAAGAACCATTTTATTTCAAAATCGGAGTTGAGACCAGCGGGGATTAAGGTGTTTAACTCATAAATAGTTTGCATTTCTGCCTTAGCCAATTGCTTAGCCAATCCCCGCTGTCTCCAGTTCTCCTTGATCTGTCTTAAACCAACAAAGCCAGTAATTCCTGATGTACAGCAGTTATGTTTAACTCTAAAATGTTCGGATAGTGCATGCACAGTGACTCCCTTCCTGATGTTTCTCAGGTGTTCACTAATGCGCACCTTCAGTGGTCTAGATGTTTTTCCTACATACCACATATTACATTTACATCCGATTGCGTATACTACATTACTGCTGTTGCAGGTTACAAAGTCTCTAATTTTAAAGACCTTGGTATTAATAGTTATTTCACTGATTTTGGAGGATTCTCCCGGGATCCCTCTGCAGCCTAAGCACACTCCACACCTGAAAAAACCCTTTGATTTTACAGTCACCATAGATTTTGCAGGTGGGGCAGCACTTTTAACTAGGCTATTTCTAATCATAGGTGCTCGTTTGTATATGCACCTAGGTTTTACTGGTAGCAAATCCCCAATAATGGGATCTTTTTGCAACACTCCCCAATGTTTTTGAAGCGTTTTTTCCAATAATCTATGCTGACTGCTATACGTCGTCACAAATGCCCATTCGAATTTGTTGTTGGCATTAACTTGGAGCTTCTCTTTGGGTTTTAGTAATTCTTCTCTATTGAGATCTGCTACCTGACAGTTAACCATTTTTACATTATTCTCATCATAGCCTGACGATATGAACTTTTTTTCCATCGCACATGCCTGGTTTTTATATGTTTCCAGGGTGCTGCAGTTTCTCCTCAGGCGCCTAAATTGACCCTCCGGAATGGACTTAAGCCAATTTGAATGGTGACAGCTCATGGCTTGAATATAAGCATTGGAGTCAGTTGGCTTATTATAATTCATAGTGTGGAGTTCGTTATTTTCCACATATATTGAAATATCCAAAAAGTTAAGCCTAGTTTGGCTACTTTCGAACGTAAGTTCTATATTTAAGTGGTTCGTATTTAAATAGTTAAAAAACTCACATAAAAGCTCCTCTCCTCCTCTCCAAATAAAAATGACATCATCTATATATCTTTTCCAGAGCACCAGGTTCGCCCCAAAGGGACAGTAGTTCCAAATCACATCCTCCTCCCACTGCCCCATAAAGATGTTCGCATAGCTTGGGGCGAACCTGGTGCCCATGGCGGTGCCAACATTTTGGAGATAAAAATTGCCGTTAAAAGAAAAATAATTATTTTCTAAAATGAATTGTACTCCATCAATTAAAAAATTCTGCAGATCCCCATCTAGAGTACTGTTCATAAGGGCCCGTTTAAGGGCTTCAATTCCCCTTCGGTGCTCTATGATAGTGTACAGGGACCTAACGTCCCCGGTTACTAAAATCAGGCCTTCCTCCCATACTATTTCTTTTATTGCATTTAAAGCATCTCTAGTATCTTTTAGATGGGATTTATTACACATGACCAGAGGTTGCAGAAAAAAATCAATATACTCTGACAAGTTTGCACTTAAAGATCCTATCCCCGAGATGATGGGCCTTCCGGGGGGACATTGAGGGTCCTTGTGTATCTTTGGTAAAATATACAATACCGGAATGGAAGGTTCATCATTATATAGGAAGGAATATTCTTTCTCCGTAATTACTTCTTTAAGTTTATACTCTAAGAACAGGCTTTTAATTTTGCTTAGCATTTTGGTGGTAGGGTCATTCTTTAATTTTGTATATGTCTGGCCCTCCGACAGCTGCCTGTATACTTCCTTGTCATAATTCTCTTTGGTCATAATGACTATTCCGCCCCCCTTGTCAGATGGTTTAATGATAAGGTTTTCATTCTCCCTTAATTTTTTTAGGGCATTCCTTTCTTTAAATGTGAGGTTACACCGTTGTATTTTGTGGTCCATTTCTTTAATATCATCTGATACTAATTTTAACAAAGTTTCTACAAAATTTCCCCTAGAAAAAGTAGGGTTGAAGATGGACTTAGGTTTAAAAGGTGTCCTTCCTTCATTCACCTGTGCCTCTGTCTTTTGATTCAGAAAAAACTTCTTTAGGCTCAACTTCCTTATGAACTTATTTAAATCCACAAAAGTCTCAAATTTATTGAGGGGGAGTGAGGGGGCGAATTTAAGTCCCTTTTCTAACACTGCAATTTCGGCCACTTCTAATTGGTGGTCTGAAAGGTTAAATATTTTAATTTTTCCTTTTTCTTCACTAGTGTTAGGTATTTCTTCCCTCTTTTTAGGTTTTCTTTTACCTCTTTTATGTTTGATAGGGGATTTCCTTATTTGTTTCCCTCCCCTTTTACCCCTCCTTTTCACCGCGGTCTGAATGAATCCCTGCGTTTGGATAAAAAATCAGGTGATTCACAGCTATCCTCACTTAGACAGTCGAACCGATTTCTCGACTCCCATCCAGATTGCTTCTCATCGGTATGTTTATTTCTATTTTTATACCTCGTATCTGTTCTTTGGTCCTGTTCCCTTCTTCTAAAGGTTCTTTCATCCCTCACTGAGTTATGGTTGAAGGGCCTGCGGTTGAAATGTCGTTTGATTGGGGGTGTTCCATAATTTTCTTCCCTTAAATGAGAATTCTCATTATATTCTCTATTTTGGAGTCGTTTGTGGGGCGGGAGCCATTTTTTTATCTGATGATCTCCTCGGGGTTTTCTATTATTATTGATGGTAGGATTGGTTTTTTTCTTATTATTCCCTTGGACAGAACCTTTGTTAAAATCTAGTTTTTTAGTAACAAAATTTACCCTTGGGGTTTCAATCTCCATCTCCCCTGTCTCATCTATCTTCCTATCCCTATTGAACTTCCTAACCTTACGTTCTACTATTTTGTTTTCATTTTTTCTTAAATTATCCTCTATTCTTTTTTCCAATTCCTTGTACTCTGGTAATTTTGTAAAGGGTAAGGTGAGTTCCTTTAGACTATTAATCTCTTTTTCAAGCAGGTCTAGATCCTTTTTTCTTTCAAAAATGATTAATTTGATCAGGGATAGAGAACATGTTTTTAATATATGTTGCCATTCTTTATCAAAATTTTCGTCTGATGAAGAAAAAGATGCATCCTTAAAGACCAACAGGCCCTATGAGATTATCCCAAAAGGCCTGTTGGTCTTTAAGGATGCATCTTTTTCTTCATCAGACGAAAATTTTGATAAAGAATGGCAACATATATTAAAAACATGTTCTCTATCCCTGATCAAATTAATCATTTTTGAAAGAAAAAAGGATCTAGACCTGCTTGAAAAAGAGATTAATAGTCTAAAGGAACTCACCTTACCCTTTACAAAATTACCAGAGTACAAGGAATTGGAAAAAAGAATAGAGGATAATTTAAGAAAAAATGAAAACAAAATAGTAGAACGTAAGGTTAGGAAGTTCAATAGGGATAGGAAGAGAGATGAGACAGGGGAGATGGAGATTGAAACCCCAAGGGTAAATTTTGTTACTAAAAAACTAGATTTTAACAAAGGTTCTGTCCAAGGGAATAATAAGAAAAAAAACAATCCTACCATCAATAATAATAGAAAACCCCGAGGAGATCATCAGATAAAAAAATGGCTCCCGCCCCACAAACGACTCCAAAATAGAGAATATAATGAGAATTCTCATTTAAGGGAAGAAAATTATGGAACACCCCCAATCAAACGACATTTCAACCGCAGGCCCTTCAACCATAACTCAGTGAGGGATGAAAGAACCTTTAGAAGAAGGGAACAGGACCAAAGAACAGATACGAGGTATAAAAATAGAAATAAACATACCGATGAGAAGCAATCTGGATGGGAGTCGAGAAATCGGTTCGACTGTCTAAGTGAGGATAGCTGTGAATCACCTGATTTTTTATCCAAACGCAGGGATTCATTCAGACCGCGGTGAAAAGGAGGGGTAAAAGGGGAGGGAAACAAATAAGGAAAGCCCCTATCAAACATAAAAGAGGTAAAAGAAAACCTAAACAGAGGGAAGAAATACCTAACACTAGTGAAGAAAAGGGAAAAATTAAAATATTTAACCTTTCAGACCACCAATTAGAAGTGGCCGAAATTGCAGTGTTAGAAAAGGGACTTAAATTCGCCCCCTCACTCCCCCTCAATAAATTTGAGACTTTTGTGGATTTAAATAAGTTCATAAGGAAGTTGAGCCTAAAGAAGTTTTTTCTGAATCAAAAGACAGAGGCACAGGTGAATGAAGGAAGGACACCTTTTAAACCTAAGTCCATCTTCAACCCTACTTTTTCTAGGGGAAATTTTGTAGAAACTTTTTTAAAATTAGTATCAGATGATATTAAAGAAATGGACCACAAAATACAACGGTGTAACCTCACATTTAAAGAAAGGAATGCCCTAAAAAAATTAAGGGAGAATGAAAACCTTATCATTAAACCATCTGACAAGGGGGGCGGAATAGTCATTATGACCAAAGAGAATTATGACAAGGAAGTATACAGGCAGCTGTCGGAGGGCCAGACATATACAAAATTAAAGAATGACCCTACCACCAAAATGCTAAGCAAAATTAAAAGCCTGTTCTTAGAGTATAAACTTAAAGAAGTAATTACGGAGAAAGAATATTCCTTCCTATATAATGATGAACCTTCCATTCCGGTATTGTATATTTTACCAAAGATACACAAGGACCCTCAATGTCCCCCCGGAAGGCCCATCATCTCGGGGATAGGATCTTTAAGTGCAAACTTGTCAGAGTATATTGATTTTTTTCTGCAACCTCTGGTCATGTGTAATAAATCCCATCTAAAAGATACTAGAGATGCTTTAAATGCAATAAAAGAAATAGTATGGGAGGAAGGCCTGATTTTAGTAACCGGGGACGTTAGGTCCCTGTACACTATCATAGAGCACCGAAGGGGAATTGAAGCCCTTAAACGGGCCCTTATGAACAGTACTCTAGATGGGGATCTGCAGAATTTTTTAATTGATGGAGTACAATTCATTTTAGAAAATAATTATTTTTCTTTTAACGGCAATTTTTATCTCCAAAATGTTGGCACCGCCATGGGCACCAGGTTCGCCCCAAGCTATGCGAACATCTTTATGGGGCAGTGGGAGGAGGATGTGATTTGGAACCACTGTCCCTTTGGGGCGAACCTGGTGCTCTGGAAAAGATATATAGATGATGTCATTTTTATTTGGAGAGGAGGAGAGGAGCTTTTATGTGAGTTTTTTAACTATTTAAATACGAACCACTTAAATATAGAACTTACGTTCGAAAGTAGCCAAACTAGGCTTAACTTTTTGGATATTTCAATATATGTGGAAAATAACGAACTCCACACTATGAATTATAATAAGCCAACTGACTCCAATGCTTATATTCAAGCCATGAGCTGTCACCATTCAAATTGGCTTAAGTCCATTCCGGAGGGTCAATTTAGGCGCCTGAGGAGAAACTGCAGCACCCTGGAAACATATAAAAACCAGGCATGTGCGATGGAAAAAAAGTTCATATCGTCAGGCTATGATGAGAATAATGTAAAAATGGTTAACTGTCAGGTAGCAGATCTCAATAGAGAAGAATTACTAAAACCCAAAGAGAAGCTCCAAGTTAATGCCAACAACAAATTCGAATGGGCATTTGTGACGACGTATAGCAGTCAGCATAGATTATTGGAAAAAACGCTTCAAAAACATTGGGGAGTGTTGCAAAAAGATCCCATTATTGGGGATTTGCTACCAGTAAAACCTAGGTGCATATACAAACGAGCACCTATGATTAGAAATAGCCTAGTTAAAAGTGCTGCCCCACCTGCAAAATCTATGGTGACTGTAAAATCAAAGGGTTTTTTCAGGTGTGGAGTGTGCTTAGGCTGCAGAGGGATCCCGGGAGAATCCTCCAAAATCAGTGAAATAACTATTAATACCAAGGTCTTTAAAATTAGAGACTTTGTAACCTGCAACAGCAGTAATGTAGTATACGCAATCGGATGTAAATGTAATATGTGGTATGTAGGAAAAACATCTAGACCACTGAAGGTGCGCATTAGTGAACACCTGAGAAACATCAGGAAGGGAGTCACTGTGCATGCACTATCCGAACATTTTAGAGTTAAACATAACTGCTGTACATCAGGAATTACTGGCTTTGTTGGTTTAAGACAGATCAAGGAGAACTGGAGACAGCGGGGATTGGCTAAGCAATTGGCTAAGGCAGAAATGCAAACTATTTATGAGTTAAACACCTTAATCCCCGCTGGTCTCAACTCCGATTTTGAAATAAAATGGTTCTTGTAACTAAATCTGTTGTCCTTTGAATTTAGATCGTGGTCTATATGAGAGTGGATGTCCGGGAGGCGTTACCCAGCAACCATATAAACAAATGAAATTTGGGGCTGAGACATGAAGCGGTAGAATGACAAAGTAACGCTGCCGCTGCCCACGATTGATGACGCTGGCCGGAAGTGACGATACGGCAACTAGCGTCTTGTCACCATAACAACCTGCTGGGAACGCCGGGCCGGAAGTGATGTATCGGCACCCAGAGCTGTGCTGCGTCGCAGACTGGGGTTGCCTTGGATACCCTGCACGCCGGAATACGGCGTGACAGGAAGTCCCCGCCGAGGCTGAGGACTATGGGACATGTAGTTTTATGATCTAATTAGGAGTCCGTCCTCGGCGCAGGAAAAAATACCGGTATAAAAGGAATCAGAACGCAGATAGTGGGACACCTTGAAAAAGTCCTCCTTGTGAGGAAGAAACGCGTTGGTGAACTGCATTCTGAGAACTGCCTGAAGGGAGGAAGAACCAGAGAGACCACCAGTGGATTGCCCAGCCGTTTTCACGTGAAAGGATTGGGAACCCCTGCTTGTTTGGAACTGCTTAAACAGCTAGTTCCAGACCATCTGGTAATTTCCTTACCTCCTCCTTATTCAAGGATATATTGCTGAAAATTTTATTCTGCTGATGCACTTTATGTATAGTGCTTGTAAACAGTATTTTTTATCATTGTATTTTTATGGCCATTGTTATTAAATTGTGATGTTTTTTAACGTACTTCACTATTTTATGCCATTTCTCTTTTATTTGCCTGCGTGATGCACATGAGAGAGACCCTGAAAATTGTGGAAATTCCAAGCGCCTGATAAGTCACTATTCAATCTTTCTATTTTTTGGTGTATGGTGAAGGTTTGAGGAACCTTAAGAATTAGTTGACATACGGCTGCTGGGTGCGCAAATCTACTCACTCACTTATCTGCTGTTGGTATCATCTACGACAGTAATTTTAAAACCGATAATGTCAATTGTGACATCACTGATGATGTCATAATTGATTTTGACCATCTTTTCAAAACTGTAAAATTGATGCTTCTGAACTCATGGATGGCACAGACATCATCTACGACAGTAATTTTAAAACCGATTATGTCAATTGTGACATCACTGATGATGTCATAATTGATTTTGACCGTCTTTTCGAAAATGTAAAATTGACGCTTCTGAACTCACGGATGGCACGGACATCATCTACGACAGTAATTTTAAAACCGATAATGTCAATTGTGACATCACTGATGATGTCATAATTGATTTTGACCATCTTTTCAAAACTGTAAAATTGACGCTTCTGAACTCACGGATGGCACGGACATCATCTACGACAGTAATTTTAAAACCGATAATGTCAATTGTGACATCACTGATGATGTCATAATAGATTTTGACCGTCTTTTCGAAACTGTAAAATTGACGCTTCTGAACTCACGGATGGCACGGACATCATCTACGACAGTAATTTTAAAACCGATAATGTCAATTGTGACATCACTGATGATGTCATAACTGATTTTAACCATCTTTTCAAAACTGTAAAATTGACGCTTCTGAACTCACGGATGGCACGGACATCATCTACGACAGTAATTTTAAAACCGATAATGTCAATTGTGACATCACTGATGATGTCATAATTGATTTTGACCATATTTTCAAAACTGTAAAAATGACGCTTC
The DNA here is from genome assembly GCF_055691185.1 of Crinia signifera. NCBI lineage: Eukaryota > Metazoa > Chordata > Amphibia > Anura > Myobatrachidae > Crinia > Crinia signifera. The sequence continues at coordinate 118,560,083 of NC_139218.1, read as the reverse complement.
TGAACTCACGGATGGCACAGACATCATCTACGACTTTAATTTTAAAACCGATAATGTCAATTGTGACATCAATGATGATGTCATAATTGATTTTGACCGTATTTTCGAAACTGTAAAATTGACGCTTCTGAACTCACGGATGGCACGGACATCATCTACGACAGTAATTTTAAAACCGATAATGTCAATTGTGACATCACTGATGATGTCATAATTGATTTTGACCATATTTTCAAAACTGTAAAAATGACGCTTCTGAACTCACGGATGGCACAGACATCATCTACGACTTTAATTTTAAAACCGATAATGTCAATTGTGACATCAATGATGATGTCATAATTGATTTTGACCGTATTTTCGAAACTGTAAAATTGACGCTTCTGAACTCACGGATGGCACGGACATCATCTACGACAGTAATTTTAAAACCGATAATGTCAATTGTGACATCACTGATGATGTCATAATTGATTTTGACCGTCTTTTCGAAACTGTAAAATTGACGCTTCTGAACTCACGAATGGCACGGACATCATCTACGACAGTAATTTTAAAACCGATAATGTCAATTGTGACATCACTGATGATGTCATAATTGATTTTAACCATCTTTTCAAAACTGTAAAATTGACGCTTCTGAACTCACGAATGGCTCGGACATCATCTACGACAGTAATTTTAAAACCGATAATGTCAATTGTGACATCACTGATGATGTCATAATTGATTTTGACCGTCTTTTCGAAACTGTAAAATTGACGCTTCTGAACTCACGGATGGCACGGACATCATCTACGACAGTAATTTTAAAACCGATAATGTCAATTGTGACATCACTGATGATGTCATAATTGAATTTGACCGTCTTTTCGAAACTGTAAAATTGACGCTTCTGAACTCACGAATGGCACGGACATCATCTACGACAGTAATTTTAAAACCGATTATGTCAATTGTGACATCACTGATGATGTCATAATTGATTTTAACCATCTTTTCGAAACTGTAAAATTGACGCTTCTGAACTCACGGATGGCACGGACATCATCTACGACAGTAATTTTAAAACCGATAATGTCAATTGTGACATCACTGATGATGTCATAATTGATTTTGACCGTCTTTTCGAAACTGTAAAATTTACGCTTCTGAACTCACGAATGGCACGGACATCATCTACGACAGTAATTTTAAACCGATAATGTCAATTGTGACATCACTGATGATGTCATAATTTATTTTAACCATCTTTTCAAAACTGTAAAATTGACGCTTCTGAACTCACGGATGGCACGGACATCATCTACGACAGTAATTTTAAAACCGATTATGTCAATTGTGACATCACTGATGATGTCATAATTGATTTTAACCATCTTTTCGAAACTGTAAAATTGACGCTTCTGAACTCACGGATGGCACGGACATCATCTACGACAGTAATTTTAAAACCGATAATGTCAATTGTGACATCACTGATGATGTCATAATTGATTTTGACCGTCTTTTCGAAACTGTAAAATTGACGCTTCTGAACTCACGGATGGCACGGACATCATCTACGACAGTAATTTTAAAACCGATAATGTCAATTGTGACATCACTGATGATGTCATAATTGATTTTGACCGTCTTTTCGAAACTGTAAAATTGACGCTTCTGAACTCACGGATGGCACGGACATCATCTACGACAGTAATTTTAAAGCCGATAATGTCAATTGTGACATCACTGATGATGTCATAATTGAATTTGACCGTCTTTTCGAAACTGTAAAATTGACGCTTCTGAACTCACGAATGGCACGGACATCATCTACGACAGTAATTTTAAAACCGATTATGTCAATTGTGACATCACTGATGATGTCATAATTGATTTTAACCATCTTTTCGAAACTGTAAAATTGACGCTTCTGAACTCACGGATGGCACGGACATCATCTACGACAGTAATTTTAAAACCGATAATGTCAATTGTGACATCACTGATGATGTCATAATTGATTTTGACCGTCTTTTCGAAACTGTAAAATTTACGCTTCTGAACTCACGAATGGCACGGACATCATCTACGACAGTAATTTTAAACCGATAATGTCAATTGTGACATCACTGATGATGTCATAATTTATTTTAACCATCTTTTCAAAACTGTAAAATTGACGCTTCTGAACTCACGGATGGCACGGACATCATCTACGACAGTAATTTTAAAACCGATTATGTCAATTGTGACATCACTGATGATGTCATAATTGATTTTAACCATCTTTTCGAAACTGTAAAATTGACGCTTCTGAACTCACGGATGGCACGGACATCATCTACGACAGTAATTTTAAAACCGATAATGTCAATTGTGACATCACTGATGATGTCATAATTGATTTTGACCATCTTTTCAAAACTGTAAAATTGATGCTTCTGAACTCACGGATGGCACAGACATCATCTACGACAGTAATTTTAAAACCGATTATGTCAATTGTGACATCACTGATGATGTCATAATTGATTTTGACCGTCTTTTCGAAACTGTAAAATTGACGCTTCTGAACTCACGGATGGCACGGACATCATCTACGACAGTAATTTTAAAACCGATAATGTCAATTGTGACATCACTGATGATGTCATAATTGATTTTGACCGTCTTTTCGAAACTGTAAAATTGACGCTTCTGAACTCACGGATGGCACGGACATCATCTATGACAGTAATTTTAAAACCAATAATGTCAATTGTGACATCACTGATGATGTCATAATTGATTTTGACCGTCTTTTCGAAACTGTAAAATTGACGCTTCTGAACTCACGGATGGCACGGACATCATCTACGACAGTAATTTTAAAACCGATTATGCCAATTGTGACATCACTGATGATGTCATAATTGATTTTAACCATCTTTTCAAAACTGTAAAATTGACGCTTCTGAACTCACGGATGGCACGGACATCATCTACGACAGTAATTTTAAAACCGATAATGTCAATTGTGACATCACTGATGATGTCATAATTGATTTTGACCGTCTTTTCGAAACTGTAAAATTGACGCTTCTGAACTCACGAATGGCACGGACATCATCTACGACAGTAATTTTAAAACCGATAATGTCAATTGTGACATCACGGATGATGTCATAATTGATTTTAACCATCTTTTCAAAACTGTAAAATTGACGCTTCTGAACTCACGGATGGCTCGGACATCATCTACGACAGTAATTTTAAAACCGATAATGTCAATTGTGACATCACTGATGATGTCATAATTGATTTTGACCGTCTTTTCGAAACTGTAAAATTGACGCTTCTGAACTCACGGATGGCACGGACATCATCTACGACAGTAATTTTAAAACCGATTATGTCAATTGTGACATCACTGATGATGTCAGAATTGATTTTAACCATCTTTTCAAAACTGTAAAATTGACGCTTCTGAACTCACGGATGGCACGGACATCATCTACGACAGTAATTTTAAAACCGATAATGTCAATTGTGACATCACTGATGATGTCATAATTGATTTTAACCATCTTTTCAAAACTGTAAAATTGACGCTTCTGAACTCACGGATGGCACGGACATCATCTACGACAGTAATTTTAAAACCGATAATGTCAATTGTGACATCACTGATGATGTCATAATTGATTTTGACCGTCTTTTCGAAACTGTAAAATTGACGCTTCTGAACTCACGAATGGCACGGTCATCATCTACGACAGTAATTTTAAAACCGATAATGTCAATTGTGACATCACTGATGATGTCATAATTGATTTTGACCGTCTTTTCGAAACTGTAAAATTGACGCTTCTGAACTCACGAATGGCACGGACATCATCTACGACAGTAATTTTAAAACCGATAATGTCAATTGTGACATCACTGATGATGTCATAATTGATTTTGACCGTCTTTTCGAAACTGTAAAATTGACGCTTCTGAACTCACGGATGGCACGGACATCATCTACGACAGTAATTTTAAAATCGATTATGTCAATTGTGACATCACTGATGATGTCATAATTGATTTTAACCATCTTTTCGAAACTGTAAAATTGACGCTTCTGAACTCACGGATGGCACGGACATCATCTACGACAGTAAGTTTAAAACCGATAATGTCAATTGTGACATCACTGATGATGTCATAATTGATTTTGACCGTCTTTTCGAAACTGTAAAATTGACGCTTCTGAACTCACGGATGGCACGGACATCATCTACGACAGTAATTTTAAAACCGATTATGTCAATTGTGACATCACTGATGATGTCATAATTGATTTTAACCATCTTTTCGAAACTGTAAAATTGACGCTTCTGAACTCACGGATGGCACGGACATCATCTACGACAGTAATTTTAAAACCGATAATGTCAATTGTGACATCACTGATGATGTCATAATTGATTTTGACCGTCTTTTCGAAACTGTAAAATTGACGCTTCTGAACTCACGAATGGCACGGACATCATCTACGACAGTAATTTTAAAACCGATAATGTCAATTGTGACATCACTGATGATGTCATAATTGATTTTGACCGTCTTTTCGAAACTGTAAAATTGACGCTTCTGAACTCACGAATGGCACGGACATCATCTACGACAGTAATTTTAAAACCGATAATGTCAATTGTGACATCACTGATGATGTCATAATTGATTTTGACCGTCTTTTCGAAACTGTAAAATTGACGCTTCTGAACTCACGAATGGCACGGACATCATCTACGACAGTAATTTTAAAACCGATAATGTCAATTGTGACATCACGGATGATGTCATAATTGATTTTAACCATCTTTTCAAAACTGTAAAATTGACGCTTCTGAACTCACGGATGGCTCGGACATCATCTACGACAGTAATTTTAAAACCGATAATGTCAATTGTGACATCACTGATGATGTCATAATTGATTTTGACCGTCTTTTCGAAACTGTAAAATTGACGCTTCTGAACTCACGGATGGCACGGACATCATCTACGACAGTAATTTTAAAACCGATTATGTCAATTGTGACATCACTGATGATGTCATAATTGATTTTAACCATCTTTTCAAAACTGTAAAATTGACGCTTCTGAGCTCACGGATGGCACGGACATCATCTACGACAGTAATTTTAAAACCGATAATGTCAATTGTGACATCACTGATTATGTCATAATTGATTTTAACCATCTTTTCAAAACTGTAAAATTGACGCTTCTGAACTCACGGATGGCACGGACATCATCTACGACAGTAATTTTAAAACCGATAATGTCAATTGTGACATCAATGATGATGTCATAATTGATTTTGACCGTCTTTTCGAAACTGTAAAATTGACGCTTCTGAACTCACGGATGGCACGGACATCATCTACGACAGTAATTTTAAAACCGATAATGTCAATTGTGACATCACTGATGATGTCATAATTGATTTTAACCATCTTTTCGAAACTGTAAAATTGACGCTTCTGAACTCACGGATGTCACGGACATCATCTACGACAGTAATTTTAAAACCGATAATGTCAATTGTGACATCACTGATGATGTCATAATTGATTTTAACCATCTTTTCAAAACTGTAAAATTGACGCTTCTGAACTCACGGATGGCACGGACATAATCTACGACAGTAATTTTAAAACCGATAATATCAATTGTGACATCACTGATGATGTCATAATTGATTTTGACCGTCTTTTTGAAACTGTAAAATTGACGCTTCTGAACTCACGGATGGCACGGACATCATCTACGACAGTAATTTTTAAACCGATAATGTCAATTGTGACATCACTGATGATGTCATAATTGATTTTGACCGTCTTTTCGAAACTGTAAAATTGACGCTTCTGAACTCACGAATGGCACGGACATCATCTACGACAGTAATTTTAAAACCGATAATGTCAATTGTGACATCACTGATGATGTCATAATTGATTTTGACCGTCTTTTCGAAACTGTAAAATTGACGCTTCTGAACTCACGAATGGCACGGACATCATCTACGACAGTAATTTTAAAACCGATAATGTCAATTGTGACATCACTGATGATGTCATAATTGATTTTGACCGTCTTTTCGAAACTGTAAAATTGACGCTTCTGAACTCACGAATGGCACGGACATCATCTACGACAGTAATTTTAAAACCGATAATGTCAATTGTGACATCACGGATGATGTCATAATTGATTTTAACCATCTTTTCAAAACTGTAAAATTGACGCTTCTGAACTCACGGATGGCTCGGACATCATCTACGACAGTAATTTTAAAACCGATAATGTCAATTGTGACATCACTGATGATGTCATAATTGATTTTGACCGTCTTTTCGAAACTGTAAAATTGACGCTTCTGAACTCACGGATGGCACGGACATCATCTACGACAGTAATTTTAAAACCGATTATGTCAATTGTGACATCACTGATGATGTCATAATTGATTTTAACCATCTTTTCAAAACTGTAAAATTGACGCTTCTGAGCTCACGGATGGCACGGACATCATCTACGACAGTAATTTTAAAACCGATAATGTCAATTGTGACATCACTGATTATGTCATAATTGATTTTAACCATCTTTTCAAAACTGTAAAATTGACGCTTCTGAACTCACGGATGGCACGGACATCATCTACGACAGTAATTTTAAAACCGATAATGTCAATTGTGACATCACTGATGATGTCATAATTGATTTTAACCATCTTTTCGAAACTGTAAAATTGACGCTTCTGAACTCACGGATGTCACGGACATCATCTACGACAGTAATTTTAAAACCGATAATGTCAATTGTGACATCACTGATGATGTCATAATTGATTTTAACCATCTTTTCAAAACTGTAAAATTGACGCTTCTGAACTCACGGATGGCACGGACATCATCTACGACAGTAATTTTAAAACCGATAATGTCAATTGTGACATCACTGATGATGTCATAATTGATTTTGACCGTCTTTTCGAAACTGTAAAATTGACGCTTCTGAACTCACGAATGGCACGGACATCATCTACGACAGTAATTTTAAAACCGATAATGTCAATTGTGACATCACTGATGATGTCATAATTGATTTTAACCATCTTTTCAAAACTGTAAAATTGACGCTTCTGAACTCACGAATGGCTCGGACATCATCTACGACAGTAATTTTAAAACCGATAATGTCAATTGTGACATCACTGATGATGTCATAATTGATTTTGACCGTCTTTTCGAAACTGTAAAATTGACGCTTCTGAACTCACGGATGGCACGGACATCATCTACGACAGTAATTTTAAAACCGATAATGTCAATTGTGACATCACTGATGATGTCATAATTGAATTTGACCGTCTTTTCGAAACTGTAAAATTGACGCTTCTGAACTCACGAATGGCACGGACATCATCTACGACAGTAATTTTAAAACCGATTATGTCAATTGTGACATCACTGATGATGTCATAATTGATTTTAACCATCTTTTCGAAACTGTAAAATTGACGCTTCTGAACTCACGGATGGCACGGACATCATCTACGACAGTAATTTTAAAACCGATAATGTCAATTGTGACATCACTGATGATGTCATAATTGATTTTGACCGTCTTTTCGAAACTGTAAAATTTACGCTTCTGAACTCACGAATGGCACGGACATCATCTACGACAGTAATTTTAAACCGATAATGTCAATTGTGACATCACTGATGATGTCATAATTTATTTTAACCATCTTTTCAAAACTGTAAAATTGACGCTTCTGAACTCACGGATGGCACGGACATCATCTACGACAGTAATTTTAAAACCGATTATGTCAATTGTGACATCACTGATGATGTCATAATTGATTTTAACCATCTTTTCGAAACTGTAAAATTGACGCTTCTGAACTCACGGATGGCACGGACATCATCTACGACAGTAATTTTAAAACCGATAATGTCAATTGTGACATCACTGATGATGTCATAATTGATTTTGACCGTCTTTTCGAAACTGTAAAATTGACGCTTCTGAACTCACGGATGGCACGGACATCATCTACGACAGTAATTTTAAAACCGATAATGTCAATTGTGACATCACTGATGATGTCATAATTGATTTTGACCGTCTTTTCGAAACTGTAAAATTGACGCTTCTGAACTCACGGATGGCACGGACATCATCTACGACAGTAATTTTAAAACCGATAATGTCAATTGTGACATCACTGATGATGTCATAATTGAATTTGACCGTCTTTTCGAAACTGTAAAATTGACGCTTCTGAACTCACGAATGGCACGGACATCATCTACGACAGTAATTTTAAAACCGATTATGTCAATTGTGACATCACTGATGATGTCATAATTGATTTTAACCATCTTTTCGAAACTGTAAAATTGACGCTTCTGAACTCACGGATGGCACGGACATCATCTACGACAGTAATTTTAAAACCGATAATGTCAATTGTGACATCACTGATGATGTCATAATTGATTTTGACCGTCTTTTCGAAACTGTAAAATTTACGCTTCTGAACTCACGAATGGCACGGACATCATCTACGACAGTAATTTTAAACCGATAATGTCAATTGTGACATCACTGATGATGTCATAATTTATTTTAACCATCTTTTCAAAACTGTAAAATTGACGCTTCTGAACTCACGGATGGCACGGACATCATCTACGACAGTAATTTTAAAACCGATTATGTCAATTGTGACATCACTGATGATGTCATAATTGATTTTAACCATCTTTTCGAAACTGTAAAATTGACGCTTCTGAACTCACGGATGGCACGGACATCATCTACGACAGTAATTTTAAAACCGATAATGTCAATTGTGACATCACTGATGATGTCATAATTGATTTTGACCATCTTTTCAAAACTGTAAAATTGATGCTTCTGAACTCACGGATGGCACAGACATCATCTACGACAGTAATTTTAAAACCGATTATGTCAATTGTGACATCACTGATGATGTCATAATTGATTTTGACCGTCTTTTCGAAACTGTAAAATTGACGCTTCTGAACTCACGGATGGCACGGACATCATCTACGACAGTAATTTTAAAACCGATAATGTCAATTGTGACATCACTGATGATGTCATAATTGATTTTGACCGTCTTTTCGAAACTGTAAAATTGACGCTTCTGAACTCACGGATGGCACGGACATCATCTATGACAGTAATTTTAAAACCAATAATGTCAATTGTGACATCACTGATGATGTCATAATTGATTTTGAACGTCTTTTCGAAACTGTAAAATTGACGCTTCTGAACTCACGGATGGCACGGACATCATCTACGACAGTAATTTTAAAACCGATTATGCCAATTGTGACATCACTGATGATGTCATAATTGATTTTAACCATCTTTTCAAAACTGTAAAATTGACGCTTCTGAACTCACGGATGGCACGGACATCATCTACGACAGTAATTTTAAAACCGATAATGTCAATTGTGACATCACTGATGATGTCATAATTGATTTTGACCGTCTTTTCGAAACTGTAAAATTGACGCTTCTGAACTCACGAATGGCACGGACATCATCTACGACAGTAATTTTAAAACCGATAATGTCAATTGTGACATCACGGATGATGTCATAATTGATTTTAACCATCTTTTCAAAACTGTAAAATTGACGCTTCTGAACTCACGGATGGCTCGGACATCATCTACGACAGTAATTTTAAAACCGATAATGTCAATTGTGACATCACTGATGATGTCATAATTGATTTTGACCGTCTTTTCGAAACTGTAAAATTGACGCTTCTGAACTCACGGATGGCACGGACATCATCTACGACAGTAATTTTAAAACCGATTATGTCAATTGTGACATCACTGATGATGTCAGAATTGATTTTAACCATCTTTTCAAAACTGTAAAATTGACGCTTCTGAACTCACGGATGGCACGGACATCATCTACGACAGTAATTTTAAAACCGATAATGTCAATTGTGACATCACTGATGATGTCATAATTGATTTTAACCATCTTTTCAAAACTGTAAAATTGACGCTTCTGAACTCACGGATGGCACGGACATCATCTACGACAGTAATTTTAAAACCGATAATGTCAATTGTGACATCACTGATGATGTCATAATTGATTTTGACCGTCTTTTCGAAACTGTAAAATTGACGCTTCTGAACTCACGAATGGCACGGTCATCATCTACGACAGTAATTTTAAAACCGATAATGTCAATTGTGACATCACTGATGATGTCATAATTGATTTTGACCGTCTTTTCGAAACTGTAAAATTGACGCTTCTGAACTCACGAATGGCACGGACATCATCTACGACAGTAATTTTAAAACCGATAATGTCAATTGTGACATCACTGATGATGTCATAATTGATTTTGACCGTCTTTTCGAAACTGTAAAATTGACGCTTCTGAACTCACGGATGGCACGGACATCATCTACGACAGTAATTTTAAAATCGATTATGTCAATTGTGACATCACTGATGATGTCATAATTGATTTTAACCATCTTTTCGAAACTGTAAAATTGACGCTTCTGAACTCACGGATGGCACGGACATCATCTACGACAGTAAGTTTAAAACCGATAATGTCAATTGTGACATCACTGATGATGTCATAATTGATTTTGACCGTCTTTTCGAAACTGTAAAATTGACGCTTCTGAACTCACGGATGGCACGGACATCATCTACGACAGTAATTTTAAAACCGATTATGTCAATTGTGACATCACTGATGATGTCATAATTGATTTTAACCATCTTTTCGAAACTGTAAAATTGACGCTTCTGAACTCACGGATGGCACGGACATCATCTACGACAGTAATTTTAAAACCGATAATGTCAATTGTGACATCACTGATGATGTCATAATTGATTTTGACCGTCTTTTCGAAACTGTAAAATTGACGCTTCTGAACTCACGAATGGCACGGACATCATCTACGACAGTAATTTTAAAACCGATAATGTCAATTGTGACATCACTGATGATGTCATAATTGATTTTGACCGTCTTTTCGAAACTGTAAAATTGACGCTTCTGAACTCACGAATGGCACGGACATCATCTACGACAGTAATTTTAAAACCGATAATGTCAATTGTGACATCACTGATGATGTCATAATTGATTTTGACCGTCTTTTCGAAACTGTAAAATTGACGCTTCTGAACTCACGAATGGCACGGACATCATCTACGACAGTAATTTTAAAACCGATAATGTCAATTGTGACATCACGGATGATGTCATAATTGATTTTAACCATCTTTTCAAAACTGTAAAATTGACGCTTCTGAACTCACGGATGGCTCGGACATCATCTACGACAGTAATTTTAAAACCGATAATGTCAATTGTGACATCACTGATGATGTCATAATTGATTTTGACCGTCTTTTCGAAACTGTAAAATTGACGCTTCTGAACTCACGGATGGCACGGACATCATCTACGACAGTAATTTTAAAACCGATTATGTCAATTGTGACATCACTGATGATGTCATAATTGATTTTAACCATCTTTTCAAAACTGTAAAATTGACGCTTCTGAGCTCACGGATGGCACGGACATCATCTACGACAGTAATTTTAAAACCGATAATGTCAATTGTGACATCACTGATTATGTCATAATTGATTTTAACCATCTTTTCAAAACTGTAAAATTGACGCTTCTGAACTCACGGATGGCACGGACATCATCTACGACAGTAATTTTAAAACCGATAATGTCAATTGTGACATCAATGATGATGTCATAATTGATTTTGACCGTCTTTTCGAAACTGTAAAATTGACGCTTCTGAACTCACGGATGGCACGGACATCATCTACGACAGTAATTTTAAAACCGATAATGTCAATTGTGACATCACTGATGATGTCATAATTGATTTTAACCATCTTTTCGAAACTGTAAAATTGACGCTTCTGAACTCACGGATGTCACGGACATCATCTACGACAGTAATTTTAAAACCGATAATGTCAATTGTGACATCACTGATGATGTCATAATTGATTTTAACCATCTTTTCAAAACTGTAAAATTGACGCTTCTGAACTCACGGATGGCACGGACATAATCTACGACAGTAATTTTAAAACCGATAATATCAATTGTGACATCACTGATGATGTCATAATTGATTTTGACCGTCTTTTTGAAACTGTAAAATTGACGCTTCTGAACTCACGGATGGCACGGACATCATCTACGACAGTAATTTTTAAACCGATAATGTCAATTGTGACATCACTGATGATGTCATAATTGATTTTGACCGTCTTTTCGAAACTGTAAAATTGACGCTTCTGAACTCACGAATGGCACGGACATCATCTACGACAGTAATTTTAAAACCGATAATGTCAATTGTGACATCACTGATGATGTCATAATTGATTTTGACCGTCTTTTCGAAACTGTAAAATTGACGCTTCTGAACTCACGAATGGCACGGACATCATCTACGACAGTAATTTTAAAACCGATAATGTCAATTGTGACATCACTGATGATGTCATAATTGATTTTGACCGTCTTTTCGAAACTGTAAAATTGACGCTTCTGAACTCACGAATGGCACGGACATCATCTACGACAGTAATTTTAAAACCGATAATGTCAATTGTGACATCACGGATGATGTCATAATTGATTTTAACCATCTTTTCAAAACTGTAAAATTGACGCTTCTGAACTCACGGATGGCTCGGACATCATCTACGACAGTAATTTTAAAACCGATAATGTCAATTGTGACATCACTGATGATGTCATAATTGATTTTGACCGTCTTTTCGAAACTGTAAAATTGACGCTTCTGAACTCACGGATGGCACGGACATCATCTACGACAGTAATTTTAAAACCGATTATGTCAATTGTGACATCACTGATGATGTCATAATTGATTTTAACCATCTTTTCAAAACTGTAAAATTGACGCTTCTGAGCTCACGGATGGCACGGACATCATCTACGACAGTAATTTTAAAACCGATAATGTCAATTGTGACATCACTGATTATGTCATAATTGATTTTAACCATCTTTTCAAAACTGTAAAATTGACGCTTCTGAACTCACGGATGGCACGGACATCATCTACGACAGTAATTTTAAAACCGATAATGTCAATTGTGACATCACTGATGATGTCATAATTGATTTTAACCATCTTTTCGAAACTGTAAAATTGACGCTTCTGAACTCACGGATGTCACGGACATCATCTACGACAGTAATTTTAAAACCGATAATGTCAATTGTGACATCACTGATGATGTCATAATTGATTTTAACCATCTTTTCAAAACTGTAAAATTGACGCTTCTGAACTCACGGATGGCACGGACATAATCTACGACAGTAATTTTAAAACCGATAATATCAATTGTGACATCACTGATGATGTCATAATTGATTTTGACCGTCTTTTTGAAACTGTAAAATTGACGCTTCTGAACTCACGGATGGCACGGACATCATCTACGACAGTAATTTTAAAACCGATAATGTCAATTGTGACATCACTGATGATGTCATAATTGATTTTGACCATCTTTTCGAAACTGTAAAATTGACGCTTCTGAACTCACGGATGGCACGGACATCATCTACGACAGTAATTTTAAAACCGATTATGTCAATTGTGACATCACTGATGATGTCATAATTGATTTTAACCATCTTTTCAAAACTGTAAAATTGACGCTTCTGAACTCACGGATGGCACGGACATCATCTACGACAGTAATTTTAAAACCGATAATGTCAATTGTAACATCACTGATGATGTCATAATTGATTTTGACCGTCTTTTCGAAACTGTAAAATTGACGCTTCTGAACTCACGAATGGCACGGACATCATCTACGACAGTAATTTTAAAACCGATAATGTCAATTGTGACATCACTGATGATGTCATAATTGATTTTGACCGTCTTTTCGAAACTGTAAAATTGACGCTTCTGAACTCACGAATGGCACGGACATCATCTACGACAGTAATTTTAAAACCGATAATGTCAATTGTGACATCACTGATGATGTCATAATTGATTTTGACCGTCTTTACGAAACTGTAAAATTGACGCTTCTGAACTCACGAATGGCACGGACATCGTCTACGACAGTAATTTTAAAACCGATTATGTCAATTGTGACATCACTGATGATGTCATAATTGATTTTGACCATCTTTTCGAAACTGTAAAATTGACGCTTCTGAACTCACGGATGTCACGGACATCATCTACGACAGTAATTTTAAAACCGATAATGTCAATTGTGACATCACTGATGATGTCATAATTGATTTTAACCATCTTTTCAAAACTGTAAAATTGACGCTTCTGAACTCACGGATGGCACGGACATAATCTACGACAGTAATTTTAAAACCGATAATATCAATTGTGACATCACTGATGATGTCATAATTGATTTTGACCGTCTTTTTGAAACTGTAAAATTGACGCTTCTGAACTCACGGATGGCACGGACATCATCTACGACAGTAATTTTTAAACGGATAATGTCAATTGTGACATCACTGATGATGTCATAATTGATTTTGACCATCTTTTCAAAACTGTAAAATTGACGCTTCTGAACTCACCGATGGCACAGACATCATCTACGACAGTAATTTTAAAACCGATTATGTCAATTGTGACATCACTGATGATGTCATAATTGATTTTGACCGTCTTTTCAAAACTGTAAAATTGACGCTTCTGAACTCACGGATGGCACGGACATCATCTACGACAGTAATTTTAAAACCGATAATGTCAATTGTGACATCACTGATGATGTCATAATTGATTTTAACCATCTTTTCAAAACTGTAAAATTGATGCTTCTGAACTCACGGATGGCACAGACATCATCTACGACAGTAATTTTAAAACCGATTATGTCAATTGTGACATCACTGATGATGTCATAATTGATTTTGACCGTCTTTTCGAAACTGTAAAATTGACGCTTCTGAACTCACGGATGGCACGGACATCATCTACGACAGTAATTTTAAAACCGATAATGTCAATTGTGACATCACTGATGATGTCATAATTGATTTTGACCGTCTTTTCGAAACTGTAAAATTGACGCTTCTGAACTCACGGATGGCACGGACATAATCTACGACAGTAATTTTAAAACCGATAATATCAATTGTGACATCACTGATGATGTCATAATTGATTTTGACCGTCTTTTTGAAACTGTAAAATTGACGCTTCTGAACTCACGGATGGCACGGACATCATCTACGACAGTAATTTTTAAACCGATAATGTCAATTGTGACATCACTGATGATGTCATAATTGATTTTGACCATCTTTTCAAAACTGTAAAATTGACGCTTCTGAACTCACGGATGGCACAGACATCATCTACGACAGTAATTTTAAAACCGATTATGTCAATTGTGACATCACTGATGATGTCATAATTGATTTTGACCGTCTTTTCAAAACTGTAAAATTGACGCTTCTGAACTCACGGATGGCACGGACATCATCTACGACAGTAATTTTAAAACCGATGATGTCAATTGTGACATCACTGATGATGTCATAATTGATTTTAACCATCTTTTCAAAACTGTAAAATTGATGCTTCTGAACTCACGGATGGCACAGACATCATCTACGACAGTAATTTTAAAACCGATTATGTCAATTGTGACATCACTGATGATGTCATAATTGATTTTGACCGTCTTTTCGAAACTGTAAAATTGACGCTTCTGAACTCACGGATAGCACGGACATCATCTACGACAGTCATTTTAAAACCGATAATGTCAATTGTGACATCACTGATGATGTCATAATTGATTTTGACCGTCTTTTCGAAACTGTAAAATTGACGCTTCTGAACTCACGGATGGCACGGACATCATCTACGACAGTAATTTTAAAACCGATAATGTCAATTGTGACATCACTGATGATGTCATAATTGATTTTGACCGTCTTTTCGAAACTGTAAAATTGACGCTTCTGAACTCACGGATGGCACGGACATCATCTACGACAGTAATTTTAAAACCGATTATGTCAATTGTGACATCACTGATGATGTCATAATTGATTTTAACCATCTTTTCAAAACTGTAAAATTGACGCTTCTGAACTCACGGATGGCACGGACATCATCTACGACAGTAATTTTAAAACCGATAATGTCAATTGTGACATCACTGATGATGTCATAATTGATTTTGACCGTCTTTTCGAAACTGTAAAATTGACGCTTCTGAACTCACGAATGGCACGGACATCATCTACGACAGTAATTTTAAAACCGATAATGTCAATTGTGACATCACTGATGATGTCATAATTGATTTTGACCGTCTTTTCGAAACTGTAAAATTGACGCTTCTGAACTCACGAATGGCACGGACATCATCTACGACAGTAATTTTAAAACCTATAATGTCAATTGTGACATCACTGATGATGTCATAATTGATTTTGACCGTCTTTTCGAAACTGTAAAATTGACGCTTCTGAACTCACGAATGGCACGGACATCATCTACGACAGTAATTTTAAAACCGATAATGTCAATTGTGACATCACTGATGATGTCATAATTGATTTTGACCGTCTTTACGAAACTGTAAAATTGACGCTTCTGAACTCACGAATGGCACGGACATCGTCTACGACAGTAATTTTAAAACCGATTATGTCAATTGTGACATCACTGATGATGTCATAATTGATTTTGACCATCTTTTCGAAACTGTAAAATTGACGCTTCTGAACTCACGGATGTCACGGACATCATCTACGACAGTAATTTTAAAACCGATAATGTCAATTGTGACATCACTGATGATGTCATAATTGATTTTAACCATCTTTTCAAAACTGTAAAATTGACGCTTCTGAACTCACGGATGGCACGGACATAATCTACGACAGTAATTTTAAAACCGATAATATCAATTGTGACATCACTGATGATGTCATAATTGATTTTGACCGTCTTTTTGAAACTGTAAAATTGACGCTTCTGAACTCACGGATGGCACGGACATCATCTACGACAGTAATTTTTAAACCGATAATGTCAATTGTGACATCACTGATGATGTCATAATTGATTTTGACCATCTTTTCAAAACTGTAAAATTGACGCTTCTGAACTCACCGATGGCACAGACATCATCTACGACAGTAATTTTAAAACCGATTATGTCAATTGTGACATCACTGATGATGTCATAATTGATTTTGACCGTCTTTTCAAAACTGTAAAATTGACGCTTCTGAACTCACGGATGGCACGGACATCATCTACGACAGTAATTTTAAAACCGATAATGTCAATTGTGACATCACTGATGATGTCATAATTGATTTTAACCATCTTTTCAAAACTGTAAAATTGATGCTTCTGAACTCACGGATGGCACAGACATCATCTACGACAGTAATTTTAAAACCGATTATGTCAATTGTGACATCACTGATGATGTCATAATTGATTTTGACCGTCTTTTCGAAACTGTAAAATTGACGCTTCTGAACTCACGGATGGCACGGACATCATCTACGACAGTAATTTTAAAACCGATAATGTCAATTGTGACATCACTGATGATGTCATAATTGATTTTGACCGTCTTTTCGAAACTGTAAAATTGACGCTTCTGAACTCACGGATGGCACGGACATCATCTACGACAGTAATTTTAAAACCGATAATGTCAATTGTGACATCACTGATGATGTCATAATTGATTTTGACCGTCTTTTCGAAACTGTAAAATTGACGCTTCTGAACTCACGGATGGCACGGACATCATCTACGACAGTAATTTTAAAACCGATTATGTCAATTGTGACATCACTGATGATGTCATAATTGATTTTGACCGTCTTTACGAAACTGTAAAATTGACGCTTCTGAACTCACGAATGGCACGGACATCGTCTACGACAGTAATTTTAAAACCGATTATGTCAATTGTGACATCACTGATGATGTCATAATTGATTTTGACCATCTTTTCGAAACTGTAAAATTGACGCTTCTGAACTCACGGATGTCACGGACATCATCTACGACAGTAATTTTAAAACCGATAATGTCAATTGTGACATCACTGATGATGTCATAATTGATTTTAACCATCTTTTCAAAACTGTAAAATTGACGCTTCTGAACTCACGGATGGCACGGACATAATCTACGACAGTAATTTTAAAACCGATAATATCAATTGTGACATCACTGATGATGTCATAATTGATTTTGACCGTCTTTTTGAAACTGTAAAATTGACGCTTCTGAACTCACGGATGGCACGGACATCATCTACGACAGTAATTTTTAAACCGATAATGTCAATTGTGACATCACTGATGATGTCATAATTGATTTTGACCATCTTTTCAAAACTGTAAAATTGACGCTTCTGAACTCACCGATGGCACAGACATCATCTACGACAGTAATTTTAAAACCGATTATGTCAATTGTGACATCACTGATGATGTCATAATTGATTTTGACCGTCTTTTCAAAACTGTAAAATTGACGCTTCTGAACTCACGGATGGCACGGACATCATCTACGACAGTAATTTTAAAACCGATAATGTCAATTGTGACATCACTGATGATGTCATAATTGATTTTAACCATCTTTTCAAAACTGTAAAATTGATGCTTCTGAACTCACGGATGGCACAGACATCATCTACGACAGTAATTTTAAAACCGATTATGTCAATTGTGACATCACTGATGATGTCATAATTGATTTTGACCGTCTTTTCGAAACTGTAAAATTGACGCTTCTGAACTCACGGATGGCACGGACATCATCTACGACAGTAATTTTAAAACCGATAATGTCAATTGTGACATCACTGATGATGTCATAATTGATTTTGACCGTCTTTTCGAAACTGTAAAATTGACGCTTCTGAACTCACGGATGGCACGGACATCATCTACGACAGTAATTTTAAAACCGATAATGTCAATTGTGACATCACTGATGATGTCATAATTGATTTTGACCGTCTTTTCGAAACTGTAAAATTGACGCTTCTGAACTCACGGATGGCACGGACATCATCTACGACAGTAATTTTAAAACCGATTATGTCAATTGTGACATCACTGATGATGTCATAATTGATTTTAACCATCTTTTCAAAACTGTAAAATTGACGCTTCTGAACTCACGGATGGCACGGACATCATCTACGACAGTAATTTTAAAACCGATAATGTCAATTGTGACATCACTGATGATGTCATAATTGATTTTGACCGTCTTTTCGAAACTGTAAAATTGACGCTTCTGAACTCACGAATGGCACGGACATCATCTACGACAGTAATTTTAAAACCGATAATGTCAATTGTGACATCACTGATGATGTCATAATTGATTTTGACCGTCTTTTCGAAACTGTAAAATTGACGCTTCTGAACTCACGGATGGCACGGACATCATCTATGACAGTAATTTTAAAACCGATAATGTCAATTGTGACATCACTGATGATGTCATAATTGATTTTGACCGTCTTTTCGAAACTGTAAAATTGACGCTTCTGAACTCACGGATGGCACGGACATCATCTACGACAGTAATTTTAAAACCGATTATGTCAATTGTGACATCACTGATGATGTCATAATTGATTTTAACCATCTTTTCAAAACTGTAAAATTGACGCTTCTGAACTCACGGATGGCACGGACATCATCTACGACAGTAATTTTAAAACCGATAATGTCAATTGTGACATCACTGATGATGTCATAATTGATTTTGACCGTCTTTTCGAAACTGTAAAATTGACGCTTCTGAACTCACGAATGGCACGGACATCATCTACGACAGTAATTTTAAAACCGATAATGTCAATTGTGACATCACTGATGATGTCATAATTGATTTTGACCGTCTTTTCGAAACTGTAAAATTGACGCTTCTGAACTCACGGATGGCACGGACATCATCTACGACAGTAATTTTAAAACCGATTATGTCAATTGTGACATCACTGATGATGTCATAATTGATTTTGACCGTCTTTTCAAAACTGTAAAATTGACGCTTCTGAACTCACGGATGGCACGGACATCATCTACGACAGTAATTTTAAAACCGATAATGTCAATTGTGACATCACTGATGATGTCATAATTGATTTTAACCATCTTTTCAAAACTGTAAAATTGATGCTTCTGAACTCACGGATGGCACAGACATCATCTACGACAGTAATTTTAAAACCGATAATGTCAATTGTGACATCACTGATGATGTCATAATTGATTTTAACCATCTTTTCAAAACTGTAAAATTGACGCTTCTGAACTCACGGATGGCACGGACATCATCTACGACAGTAATTTTAAAACCGATAATGTCAATTGTGACATCACTGATGATGTCATAATTGATTTTGACCGTCTTTTCGAAACTGTAAAATTGACGCTTCTGAACTCACGGATGGCACGGACATAATCTACGACAGTAATTTTAAAACCGATAATATCAATTGTGACATCACTGATGATGTCATAATTGATTTTGACCGTCTTTTTGAAACTGTAAAATTGACGCTTCTGAACTCACGGATGGCACGGACATCATCTACGACAGTAATTTTTAAACCGATAATGTCAATTGTGACATCACTGATGATGTCATAATTGATTTTGACCATCTTTTCAAAACTGTAAAATTGACGCTTCTGAACTCACGGATGGCACAGACATCATCTACGACAGTAATTTTAAAACCGATTATGTCAATTGTGACATCACTGATGATGTCATAATTGATTTTGACCGTCTTTTCAAAACTGTAAAATTGACGCTTCTGAACTCACGGATGGCACGGACATCATCTACGACAGTAATTTTAAAACCGATGATGTCAATTGTGACATCACTGATGATGTCATAATTGATTTTAACCATCTTTTCAAAACTGTAAAATTGATGCTTCTGAACTCACGGATGGCACAGACATCATCTACGACAGTAATTTTAAAACCGATTATGTCAATTGTGACATCACTGATGATGTCATAATTGATTTTGACCGTCTTTTCGAAACTGTAAAATTGACGCTTCTGAACTCACGGATAGCACGGACATCATCTACGACAGTCATTTTAAAACCGATAATGTCAATTGTGACATCACTGATGATGTCATAATTGATTTTGACCGTCTTTTCGAAACTGTAAAATTGACGCTTCTGAACTCACGGATGGCACGGACATCATCTACGACAGTAATTTTAAAACCGATAATGTCAATTGTGACATCACTGATGATGTCATAATTGATTTTGACCGTCTTTTCGAAACTGTAAAATTGACGCTTCTGAACTCACGGATGGCACGGACATCATCTACGACAGTAATTTTAAAACCGATTATGTCAATTGTGACATCACTGATGATGTCATAATTGATTTTAACCATCTTTTCAAAACTGTAAAATTGACGCTTCTGAACTCACGGATGGCACGGACATCATCTACGACAGTAATTTTAAAACCGATAATGTCAATTGTGACATCACTGATGATGTCATAATTGATTTTGACCGTCTTTTCGAAACTGTAAAATTGACGCTTCTGAACTCACGAATGGCACGGACATCATCTACGACAGTAATTTTAAAACCGATAATGTCAATTGTGACATCACTGATGATGTCATAATTGATTTTGACCGTCTTTTCGAAACTGTAAAATTGACGCTTCTGAACTCACGAATGGCACGGACATCATCTACGACAGTAATTTTAAAACCGATAATGTCAATTGTGACATCACTGATGATGTCATAATTGATTTTGACCGTCTTTTCGAAACTGTAAAATTGACGCTTCTGAACTCACGGATGTCACGGACATCATCTACGACAGTAATTTTAAAACCGATAATGTCAATTGTGACATCACTGATGATGTCATAATTGATTTTAACCATCTTTTCAAAACTGTAAAATTGACGCTTCTGAACTCACGGATGGCACGGACATAATCTACGACAGTAATTTTAAAACCGATAATATCAATTGTGACATCACTGATGATGTCATAATTGATTTTGACCGTCTTTTTGAAACTGTAAAATTGACGCTTCTGAACTCACGGATGGCACGGACATCATCTACGACAGTAATTTTTAAACCGATAATGTCAATTGTGACATCACTGATGATGTCATAATTGATTTTGACCATCTTTTCAAAACTGTAAAATTGACGCTTCTGAACTCACCGATGGCACAGACATCATCTACGACAGTAATTTTAAAACCGATTATGTCAATTGTGACATCACTGATGATGTCATAATTGATTTTGACCGTCTTTTCAAAACTGTAAAATTGACGCTTCTGAACTCACGGATGGCACGGACATCATCTACGACAGTAATTTTAAAACCGATAATGTCAATTGTGACATCACTGATGATGTCATAATTGATTTTAACCATCTTTTCAAAACTGTAAAATTGATGCTTCTGAACTCACGGATGGCACAGACATCATCTACGACAGTAATTTTAAAACCGATTATGTCAATTGTGACATCACTGATGATGTCATAATTGATTTTGACCGTCTTTTCGAAACTGTAAAATTGACGCTTCTGAACTCACGGATGGCACGGACATCATCTACGACAGTAATTTTAAAACCGATAATGTCAATTGTGACATCACTGATGATGTCATAATTGATTTTGACCGTCTTTTCGAAACTGTAAAATTGACGCTTCTGAACTCACGGATGGCACGGACATCATCTACGACAGTAATTTTAAAACCGATAATGTCAATTGTGACATCACTGATGATGTCATAATTGATTTTGACCGTCTTTTCGAAACTGTAAAATTGACGCTTCTGAACTCACGGATGGCACGGACATCATCTACGACAGTAATTTTAAAACCGATTATGTCAATTGTGACATCACTGATGATGTCATAATTGATTTTAACCATCTTTTCAAAACTGTAAAATTGACGCTTCTGAACTCACGGATGGCACGGACATCATCTACGACAGTAATTTTAAAACCGATAATGTCAATTGTGACATCACTGATGATGTCATAATTGATTTTGACCGTCTTTTCGAAACTGTAAAATTGACGCTTCTGAACTCACGAATGGCACGGACATCATCTACGACAGTAATTTTAAAACCGATAATGTCAATTGTGACATCACTGATGATGTCATAATTGATTTTGACCGTCTTTTCGAAACTGTAAAATTGACGCTTCTGAACTCACGGATGGCACGGACATCATCTACGACAGTAATTTTAAAACCGATTATGTCAATTGTGACATCACTGATGATGTCATAATTGATTTTAACCATCTTTTCGAAACTGTAAAATTGACGCTTCTGAACTCACGGATGGCACGGACATCATCTACGACAGTAATTTTAAAACCGATAATGTCAATTGTGACATCACTGATGATGTCATAATTGATTTTGACCGTCTTTTCGAAACTGTAAAATTTACGCTTCTGAACTCACGAATGGCACGGACATCATCTACGACAGTAATTTTAAAACCGATAATGTCAATTGTGACATCACTGATGATGTCATAATTGATTTTGACCGTCTTTTCAAAACTGTAAAATTGAAGCTTCTGAACTCACGAATGGCACGGACATCATCTACGACAGTAATTTTAAAACCGATAATGTCAATTGTGACATCACTGATGATGTCATAATTGATTTTGACCGTCTTTTCAAAACTGTAAAATTGAAGCTTCTGAACTCACGAATGGCACGGACATCATCTACGACAGTAATTTTAAAACCGATAATGTCAATTGTGACATCACTGATGATGTCATAATTGATTTTGACCGTCTTTTCGAAACTGTAAAATTGACGCTTCTGAACTCACGAATGGCACGGACATCATCTACGACAGTAATTTTAAAACCGATTATGTCAATTGTGACATCACTGATAATGTCATAATTGATTTTGACCGTCTTTTCGAAACTGTAAAATTGACGCTTCTGAACTCACGGATGGCACGGACATCATCTACGACAGTAATTTTAAAACCGATAATGTCAATTGTGACATCACTGATGATGTCATAATTGATTTTGACCGTCTTTTCAAAACTGTAAAATTGACGCTTCTGAACTCACCGATGGCACAGACATCATCTACGACAGTAATTTTAAAACCGATTATGTCAATTGTGACATCACTGATGATGTCATAATTGATTTTGACCGTCTTTTCAAAACTGTAAAATTGACGCTTCTGAACTCACGGATGGCACGGACATCATCTACGACAGTAATTTTAAAACCGATAATGTCAATTGTGACATCACTGATGATGTCATAATTGATTTTAACCATCTTTTCAAAACTGTAAAATTGATGCTTCTGAACTCACGGATGGCACAGACATCATCTACGACAGTAATTTTAAAACCGATTATGTCAATTGTGACATCACTGATGATGTCATAATTGATTTTGACCGTCTTTTCGAAACTGTAAAATTGACGCTTCTGAACTCACGGATGGCACGGACATCATCTACGACAGTAATTTTAAAACCGATAATGTCAATTGTGACATCACTGATGATGTCATAATTGATTTTGACCGTCTTTTCGAAACTGTAAAATTGACGCTTCTGAACTCACGGATGGCACGGACATCATCTACGACAGTAATTTTAAAACCGATAATGTCAATTGTGACATCACTGATGATGTCATAATTGATTTTGACCGTCTTTTCGAAACTGTAAAATTGACGCTTCTGAACTCACGGATGGCACGGACATCATCTACGACAGTAATTTTAAAACCGATTATGTCAATTGTGACATCACTGATGATGTCATAATTGATTTTAACCATCTTTTCAAAACTGTAAAATTGACGCTTCTGAACTCACGGATGGCACGGACATCATCTACGACAGTAATTTTAAAACCGATAATGTCAATTGTGACATCACTGATGATGTCATAATTGATTTTGACCGTCTTTTCGAAACTGTAAAATTGACGCTTCTGAACTCACGAATGGCACGGACATCATCTACGACAGTAATTTTAAAACCGATAATGTCAATTGTGACATCACTGATGATGTCATAATTGATTTTGACCGTCTTTTCGAAACTGTAAAATTGACGCTTCTGAACTCACGGATGGCACGGACATCATCTACGACAGTAATTTTAAAACCGATTATGTCAATTGTGACATCACTGATGATGTCATAATTGATTTTAACCATCTTTTCGAAACTGTAAAATTGACGCTTCTGAACTCACGGATGGCACGGACATCATCTACGACAGTAATTTTAAAACCGATAATGTCAATTGTGACATCACTGATGATGTCATAATTGATTTTGACCGTCTTTTCGAAACTGTAAAATTTACGCTTCTGAACTCACGAATGGCACGGACATCATCTACGACAGTAATTTTAAAACCGATAATGTCAATTGTGACATCACTGATGATGTCATAATTGATTTTGACCGTCTTTTCAAAACTGTAAAATTGAAGCTTCTGAACTCACGAATGGCACGGACATCATCTACGACAGTAATTTTAAAACCGATAATGTCAATTGTGACATCACTGATGATGTCATAATTGATTTTGACCGTCTTTTCAAAACTGTAAAATTGAAGCTTCTGAACTCACGAATGGCACGGACATCATCTACGACAGTAATTTTAAAACCGATAATGTCAATTGTGACATCACTGATGATGTCATAATTGATTTTGACCGTCTTTTCGAAACTGTAAAATTGACGCTTCTGAACTCACGAATGGCACGGACATCATCTACGACAGTAATTTTAAAACCGATTATGTCAATTGTGACATCACTGATAATGTCATAATTGATTTTGACCGTCTTTTCGAAACTGTAAAATTGACGCTTCTGAACTCACGGATGGCACGGACATCATCTACGACAGTAATTTTAAAACCGATAATGTCAATTGTGACATCACTGATGATGTCATAATTGATTTTGACCGTCTTTTCGAAACTGTAAAATTGACGCTTCTGAACTCACGGATGGCACGGACATCATCTATGACAGTAATTTTAAAACCGATAATGTCAATTGTGACATCACTGATGATGTCATAATTGATTTTGACCGTCTTTTCGAAACTGTAAAATTGACGCTTCTGAACTCACGGATGGCACGGACATCATCTACGACAGTAATTTTAAAACCGATTATGTCAATTGTGACATCACTGATGATGTCATAATTGATTTTAACCATCTTTTCAAAACTGTAAAATTGACGCTTCTGAACTCACGGATGGCACGGACATCATCTACGACAGTAATTTTAAAACCGATAATGTCAATTGTGACATCACTGATGATGTCATAATTGATTTTGACCGTCTTTTCGACACTGTAAAATTGACGCTTCTGAACTCACGAATGGCACGGACATCATCTACGACAGTAATTTTAAAACCGATAATGTCAATTGTGACATCACTGATGATGTCATAATTGATTTTGACCGTCTTTTCGAAACTGTAAAATTGACGCTTCTGAACTCACGGGTGGCACGGACATCATCTACGACAGTAATTTTAAAACCGATTATGTCAATTGTGACATCACTGATGATGTCATAATTGATTTTAACCATCTTTTCGAAACTGTAAAATTGACGCTTCTGAACTCACGGATGGCACGGACATCATCTACGACAGTAATTTTAAAACCGATAATGTCAATTGTGACATCACTGATGATGTCATAATTGATTTTGACCGTCTTTTCGAAACTGTAAAATTTACGCTTCTGAACTCACGAATGGCACGGACATCATCTACGACAGTAATTTTAAAACCGATAATGTCAATTGTGACATCACTGATGATGTCATAATTGATTTTGACCGTCTTTTCAAAACTGTAAAATTGAAGCTTCTGAACTCACGAATGGCACAGACATCATCTACGACAGTAATTTTAAAACCGATAATGTCAATTGTGACATCACTGATGATGTCATAATTGATTTTGACCGTCTTTTCGAAACTGTAAAATTGACGCTTCTGAACTCACGAATGGCACGGACATCATCTACGACAGTAATTTTAAAACCGATAATGTCAATTGTGACATCACTGATGATGTCATAATTGATTTTAACCATCTTTTCAAAACTGTAAAATTGACGCTTCTGAACTCACGAATGGCTCGGACATCATCTACGACAGTAATTTTAAAACCGATAATGTCAATTGTGACATCACTGATGATGTCATAATTGATTTTGACCGTCTTTTCGAAACTGTAAAATTGACGCTTCTGAACTCACGGATGGCACGGACATCATCTACGACAGTAATTTTAAAACCGATAATGTCAATTGTGACATCACTGATGATGTCATAATTGATTTTAACCATCTTTTCAAAACTGTAAAATTGACGCTTCTGAACTCACGGATGGCACGGACATCATCTACGACAGTAATTTTAAAACCGATAATGTCAATTGTGACATCACTGATGATGTCATAATTGATTTTGACCGTCTTTTCGAAACTGTAAAATTGACGCTTCTGAACTCACGAATGGCACGGACATCATCTACGACAGTAATTTTAAAACCGATAATGTCAATTGTGACATCACTGATGATGTCATAATTGATTTTGACCGTCTTTTCGAAACTGTAAAATTGACGCTTCTGAACTCACGAATGGCACGGACATCATCTACGACAGTAATTTTAAAACCGATAATGTCAATTGTGACATCACTGATGATGTCATAATTGATTTTGACCGTCTTTACGAAACTGTAAAATTGACGCTTCTGAACTCACGAATGGCACGGACATCGTCTACGACAGTAATTTTAAAACCGATTATGTCAATTGTGACATCACTGATGATGTCATAATTGATTTTGACCATCTTTTCGAAACTGTAAAATTGACGCTTCTGAACTCACGGATGTCACGGACATCATCTACGACAGTAATTTTAAAACCGATAATGTCAATTGTGACATCACTGATGATGTCATAATTGATTTTAACCATCTTTTCAAAACTGTAAAATTGACGCTTCTGAACTCACGGATGGCACGGACATAATCTACGACAGTAATTTTAAAACCGATAATATCAATTGTGACATCACTGATGATGTCATAATTGATTTTGACCGTCTTTTTGAAACTGTAAAATTGACGCTTCTGAACTCACGGATGGCACGGACATCATCTACGACAGTAATTTTTAAACCGATAATGTCAATTGTGACATCACTGATGATGTCATAATTGATTTTGACCATCTTTTCAAAACTGTAAAATTGACGCTTCTGAACTCACCGATGGCACAGACATCATCTACGACAGTAATTTTAAAACCGATTATGTCAATTGTGACATCACTGATGATGTCATAATTGATTTTGACCGTCTTTTCAAAACTGTAAAATTGACGCTTCTGAACTCACGGATGGCACGGACATCATCTACGACAGTAATTTTAAAACCGATAATGTCAATTGTGACATCACTGATGATGTCATAATTGATTTTAACCATCTTTTCAAAACTGTAAAATTGATGCTTCTGAACTCACGGATGGCACAGACATCATCTACGACAGTAATTTTAAAACCGATTATGTCAATTGTGACATCACTGATGATGTCATAATTGATTTTGACCGTCTTTTCGAAACTGTAAAATTGACGCTTCTGAACTCACGGATGGCACGGACATCATCTACGACAGTAATTTTAAAACCGATAATGTCAATTGTGACATCACTGATGATGTCATAATTGATTTTGACCGTCTTTTCGAAACTGTAAAATTGACGCTTCTGAACTCACGGATGGCACGGACATAATCTACGACAGTAATTTTAAAACCGATAATATCAATTGTGACATCACTGATGATGTCATAATTGATTTTGACCGTCTTTTTGAAACTGTAAAATTGACGCTTCTGAACTCACGGATGGCACGGACATCATCTACGACAGTAATTTTTAAACCGATAATGTCAATTGTGACATCACTGATGATGTCATAATTGATTTTGACCATCTTTTCAAAACTGTAAAATTGACGCTTCTGAACTCACGGATGGCACAGACATCATCTACGACAGTAATTTTAAAACCGATTATGTCAATTGTGACATCACTGATGATGTCATAATTGATTTTGACCGTCTTTTCAAAACTGTAAAATTGACGCTTCTGAACTCACGGATGGCACGGACATCATCTACGACAGTAATTTTAAAACCGATGATGTCAATTGTGACATCACTGATGATGTCATAATTGATTTTAACCATCTTTTCAAAACTGTAAAATTGATGCTTCTGAACTCACGGATGGCACAGACATCATCTACGACAGTAATTTTAAAACCGATTATGTCAATTGTGACATCACTGATGATGTCATAATTGATTTTGACCGTCTTTTCGAAACTGTAAAATTGACGCTTCTGAACTCACGGATAGCACGGACATCATCTACGACAGTCATTTTAAAACCGATAATGTCAATTGTGACATCACTGATGATGTCATAATTGATTTTGACCGTCTTTTCGAAACTGTAAAATTGACGCTTCTGAACTTACGGATGGCACGGACATCATCTACGACAGTAATTTTAAAACCGATAATGTCAATTGTGACATCACTGATGATGTCATAATTGATTTTGACCGTCTTTTCGAAACTGTAAAATTGACGCTTCTGAACTCACGGATGGCACGGACATCATCTACGACAGTAATTTTAAAACCGATTATGTCAATTGTGACATCACTGATGATGTCATAATTGATTTTAACCATCTTTTCAAAACTGTAAAATTGACGCTTCTGAACTCACGGATGGCACGGACATCATCTACGACAGTAATTTTAAAACCGATAATGTCAATTGTGACATCACTGATGATGTCATAATTGATTTTGACCGTCTTTTCGAAACTGTAAAATTGACGCTTCTGAACTCACGAATGGCACGGACATCATCTACGACAGTAATTTTAAAACCGATAATGTCAATTGTGACATCACTGATGATGTCATAATTGATTTTGACCGTCTTTTCGAAACTGTAAAATTGACGCTTCTGAACTCACGAATGGCACGGACATCATCTACGACAGTAATTTTAAAACCGATAATGTCAATTGTGACATCACTGATGATGTCATAATTGATTTTGACCGTCTTTTCGAAACTGTAAAATTGACGCTTCTGAACTCACGAATGGCACGGACATCATCTACGACAGTAATTTTAAAACCGATAATGTCAATTGTGACATCACTGATGATGTCATAATTGATTTTGACCGTCTTTACGAAACTGTAAAATTGACGCTTCTGAACTCACGAATGGCACGGCATCGTCTACGACAGTAATTTTAAAACCGATTATGTCAATTGTGACATCACTGATGATGTCATAATTGATTTTGACCATCTTTTCGAAACTGTAAAATTGACGCTTCTGAACTCACGGATGTCACGGACATCATCTACGACAGTAATTTTAAAACCGATAATGTCAATTGTGACATCACTGATGATGTCATAATTGATTTTAACCATCTTTTCAAAACTGTAAAATTGACGCTTCTGAACTCACGGATGGCACGGACATAATCTACGACAGTAATTTTAAAACCGATAATATCAATTGTGACATCACTGATGATGTCATAATTGATTTTGACCGTCTTTTTGAAACTGTAAAATTGACGCTTCTGAACTCACGGATGGCACGGACATCATCTACGACAGTAATTTTTAAACCGATAATGTCAATTGTGACATCACTGATGATGTCATAATTGATTTTGACCATCTTTTCAAAACTGTAAAATTGACGCTTCTGAACTCACCGATGGCACAGACATCATCTACGACAGTAATTTTAAAACCGATTATGTCAATTGTGACATCACTGATGATGTCATAATTGATTTTGACCGTCTTTTCAAAACTGTAAAATTGACGCTTCTGAACTCACGGATGGCACGGACATCATCTACGACAGTAATTTTAAAACCGATAATGTCAATTGTGACATCACTGATGATGTCATAATTGATTTTAACCATCTTTTCAAAACTGTAAAATTGATGCTTCTGAACTCACGGATGGCACAGACATCATCTACGACAGTAATTTTAAAACCGATTATGTCAATTGTGACATCACTGATGATGTCATAATTGATTTTGACCGTCTTTTCGAAACTGTAAAATTGACGCTTCTGAACTCACGGATGGCACGGACATCATCTACGACAGTAATTTTAAAACCGATAATGTCAATTGTGACATCACTGATGATGTCATAATTGATTTTGACCGTCTTTTCGAAACTGTAAAATTGACGCTTCTGAACTCACGAATGGCACGGACATCATCTACGACAGTAATTTTAAAACCGATAATGTCAATTGTGACATCACTGATGATGTCATAATTGATTTTGACCGTCTTTTCGAAACTGTAAAATTGACGCTTCTGAACTCACGAATGGCACGGACATCATCTACGACAGTAATTTTAAAACCGATAATGTCAATTGTGACATCACTGATGATGTCATAATTGATTTTGACCGTCTTTTCGAAACTGTAAAATTGACGCTTCTGAACTCACGAATGGCACGGACATCATCTACGACAGTAATTTTAAAACCGATAATGTCAATTGTGACATCACTGATGATGTCATAATTGATTTTGACCGTCTTTACGAAACTGTAAAATTGACGCTTCTGAACTCACGAATGGCACGGACATCGTCTACGACAGTAATTTTAAAACCGATTATGTCAATTGTGACATCACTGATGATGTCATAATTGATTTTGACCATCTTTTCGAAACTGTAAAATTGACGCTTCTGAACTCACGGATGTCACGGACATCATCTACGACAGTAATATTAAAACCGATAATGTCAATTGTGACATCACTGATGATGTCATAATTGATTTTAACCATCTTTTCAAAACTGTAAAATTGACGCTTCTGAACTCACGGATGGCACGGACATAATCTACGACAGTAATTTTAAAACCGATAATATCAATTGTGACATCACTGATGATGTCATAATTGATTTTGACCGTCTTTTTGAAACTGTAAAATTGACGCTTCTGAACTCACGGATGGCACGGACATCATCTACGACAGTAATTTTTAAAACGATAATGTCAATTGTGACATCACTGATGATGTCATAATTGATTTTGACCATCTTTTCAAAACTGTAAAATTGACGCTTCTGAACTCACCGATGGCACAGACATCATCTACGACAGTAATTTTAAAACCGATTATGTCAATTGTGACATCACTGATGATGTCATAATTGATTTTGACCGTCTTTTCAAAACTGTAAAATTGACGCTTCTGAACTCACGGATGGCACGGACATCATCTACGACAGTAATTTTAAAACCGATAATGTCAATTGTGACATCACTGATGATGTCATAATTGATTTTAACCATCTTTTCAAAACTGTAAAATTGATGCTTCTGAACTCACGGATGGCACAGACATCATCTACGACAGTAATTTTAAAACCGATTATGTCAATTGTGACATCACTGATGATGTCATAATTGATTTTGACCGTCTTTTCGAAACTGTAAAATTGACGCTTCTGAACTCACGGATGGCACGGACATCATCTACGACAGTAATTTTAAAACCGATAATGTCAATTGTGACATCACTGATGATGTCATAATTGATTTTGACCGTCTTTTCGAAACTGTAAAATTGACGCTTCTGAACTCACGGATGGCACGGACATCATCTACGACAGTAATTTTAAAACCGATAATGTCAATTGTGACATCACTGATGATGTCATAATTGATTTTGACCGTCTTTTCGAAACTGTAAAATTGACGCTTCTGAACTCACGGATGGCACGGACATCATCTACGACAGTAATTTTAAAACCGATTATGTCAATTGTGACATCACTGATGATGTCATAATTGATTTTAACCATCTTTTCAAAACTGTAAAATTGACGCTTCTGAACTCACGGATGGCACGGACATCATCTACGACAGTAATTTTAAAACCGATAATGTCAATTGTGACATCACTGATGATGTCATAATTGATTTTGACCGTCTTTTCGAAACTGTAAAATTGACGCTTCTGAACTCACGAATGGCACGGACATCATCTACGACAGTAATTTTAAAACCGATAATGTCAATTGTGACATCACTGATGATGTCATAATTGATTTTGACCGTCTTTTCGAAACTGTAAAATTGACGCTTCTGAACTCACGGATGGCACGGACATCATCTATGACAGTAATTTTAAAACCGATAATGTCAATTGTGACATCACTGATGATGTCATAATTGATTTTGACCGTCTTTTCGAAACTGTAAAATTGACGCTTCTGAACTCACGGATGGCACGGACATCATCTACGACAGTAATTTTAAAACCGATTATGTCAATTGTGACATCACTGATGATGTCATAATTGATTTTAACCATCTTTTCAAAACTGTAAAATTGACGCTTCTGAACTCACGGATGGCACGGACATCATCTACGACAGTAATTTTAAAACCGATAATGTCAATTGTGACATCACTGATGATGTCATAATTGATTTTGACCGTCTTTTCGAAACTGTAAAATTGACGCTTCTGAACTCACGAATGGCACGGACATCATCTACGACAGTAATTTTAAAACCGATAATGTCAATTGTGACATCACTGATGATGTCATAATTGATTTTGACCGTCTTTTCGAAACTGTAAAATTGACGCTTCTGAACTCACGGATGGCACGGACATCATCTACGACAGTTATTTTAAAACCGATTATGTCAATTGTGACATCACTGATGATGTCATAATTGATTTTAACCATCTTTTCGAAACTGTAAAATTGACGCTTCTGAACTCACGGATGGCACGGACATTATCTACGACAGTAATTTTAAAACCGATAATGTCAATTGTGACATCACTGATGATGTCATAATTGATTTTGACCGTCTTTTCGAAACTGTAAAATTTACGCTTCTGAACTCACGAATGGCACGGACATCATCTACGACAGTAATTTTAAAACCGATAATGTCAATTGTGACATCACTGATGATGTCATAATTGATTTTGACCGTCTTTTCAAAACTGTAAAATTGAAGCTTCTGAACTCACGAATGGCACGGACATCATCTACGACAGTAATTTTAAAACCGATAATGTCAATTGTGACATCACTGATGATGTCATAATTGATTTTGACCGTCTTTTCAAAACTGTAAAATTGAAGCTTCTGAACTCACGAATGGCACGGACATCATCTACGACAGTAATTTTAAAACCGATAATGTCAATTGTGACATCACTGATGATGTCATAATTGATTTTGACCGTCTTTTCGAAACTGTAAAATTGACGCTTCTGAACTCACGAATGGCACGGACATCATCTACGACAGTAATTTTAAAACCGATTATGTCAATTGTGACATCACTGATAATGTCATAATTGATTTTGACCGTCTTTTCGAAACTGTAAAATTGACGCTTCTGAACTCACGGATGGCACGGACATCATCTACGACAGTAATTTTAAAACCGATAATGTCAATTGTGACATCACTGATGATGTCATAATTGATTTTGACCTTCTTTTCGAAACTGTAAAATTGACGCTTCTGAACTCACGGATGGCACGGACATCATCTATGACAGTAATTTTAAAACCGATAATGTCAATTGTGACATCACTGATGATGTCATAATTGATTTTGACCGTCTTTTCGAAACTGTAAAATTGACGCTTCTGAACTCACGGATGGCACGGACATCATCTACGACAGTAATTTTAAAACCGATTATGTCAATTGTGACATCACTGATGATGTCATAATTGATTTTAACCATCTTTTC
This sequence comes from Crinia signifera, assembly GCF_055691185.1. Taxonomy (NCBI): domain Eukaryota; kingdom Metazoa; phylum Chordata; class Amphibia; order Anura; family Myobatrachidae; genus Crinia; species Crinia signifera. The sequence continues at coordinate 118,524,910 of NC_139218.1, read as the reverse complement.
AAAACTGTAAAATTGACGCTTCTGAACTCACGGATGGCACGGACATCATCTACGACAGTAATTTTAAAACCGATAATGTCAATTGTGACATCACTGATGATGTCATAATTGATTTTGACCGTCTTTTCGACACTGTAAAATTGACGCTTCTGAACTCACGAATGGCACGGACATCATCTACGACAGTAATTTTAAAACCGATAATGTCAATTGTGACATCACTGATGATGTCATAATTGATTTTGACCGTCTTTTCGAAACTGTAAAATTGACGCTTCTGAACTCACGGGTGGCACGGACATCATCTACGACAGTAATTTTAAAACCGATTATGTCAATTGTGACATCACTGATGATGTCATAATTGATTTTAACCATCTTTTCGAAACTGTAAAATTGACGCTTCTGAACTCACGGATGGCACGGACATCATCTACGACAGTAATTTTAAAACCGATAATGTCAATTGTGACATCACTGATGATGTCATAATTGATTTTGACCGTCTTTTCGAAACTGTAAAATTTACGCTTCTGAACTCACGAATGGCACGGACATCATCTACGACAGTAATTTTAAAACCGATAATGTCAATTGTGACATCACTGATGATGTCATAATTGATTTTGACCGTCTTTTCAAAACTGTAAAATTGAAGCTTCTGAACTCACGAATGGCACAGACATCATCTACGACAGTAATTTTAAAACCGATAATGTCAATTGTGACATCACTGATGATGTCATAATTGATTTTGACCGTCTTTTCGAAACTGTAAAATTGACGCTTCTGAACTCACGAATGGCACGGACATCATCTACGACAGTAATTTTAAAACCGATAATGTCAATTGTGACATCACTGATGATGTCATAATTGATTTTAACCATCTTTTCAAAACTGTAAAATTGACGCTTCTGAACTCACGAATGGCTCGGACATCATCTACGACAGTAATTTTAAAACCGATAATGTCAATTGTGACATCACTGATGATGTCATAATTGATTTTGACCGTCTTTTCGAAACTGTAAAATTGACGCTTCTGAACTCACGGATGGCACGGACATCATCTACGACAGTAATTTTAAAACCGATAATGTCAATTGTGACATCACTGATGATGTCATAATTGATTTTAACCATCTTTTCAAAACTGTAAAATTGACGCTTCTGAACTCACGGATGGCACGGACATCATCTACGACAGTAATTTTAAAACCGATAATGTCAATTGTGACATCACTGATGATGTCATAATTGATTTTGACCGTCTTTTCGAAACTGTAAAATTGACGCTTCTGAACTCACGAATGGCACGGACATCATCTACGACAGTAATTTTAAAACCGATAATGTCAATTGTGACATCACTGATGATGTCATAATTGATTTTGACCGTCTTTTCGAAACTGTAAAATTGACGCTTCTGAACTCACGAATGGCACGGACATCATCTACGACAGTAATTTTAAAACCGATAATGTCAATTGTGACATCACTGATGATGTCATAATTGATTTTGACCGTCTTTACGAAACTGTAAAATTGACGCTTCTGAACTCACGAATGGCACGGACATCGTCTACGACAGTAATTTTAAAACCGATTATGTCAATTGTGACATCACTGATGATGTCATAATTGATTTTGACCATCTTTTCGAAACTGTAAAATTGACGCTTCTGAACTCACGGATGTCACGGACATCATCTACGACAGTAATTTTAAAACCGATAATGTCAATTGTGACATCACTGATGATGTCATAATTGATTTTAACCATCTTTTCAAAACTGTAAAATTGACGCTTCTGAACTCACGGATGGCACGGACATAATCTACGACAGTAATTTTAAAACCGATAATATCAATTGTGACATCACTGATGATGTCATAATTGATTTTGACCGTCTATTTGAAACTGTAAAATTGACGCTTCTGAACTCACGGATGGCACGGACATCATCTACGACAGTAATTTTTAAACCGATAATGTCAATTGTGACATCACTGATGATGTCATAATTGATTTTGACCATCTTTTCAAAACTGTAAAATTGACGCTTCTGAACTCACCGATGGCACAGACATCATCTACGACAGTAATTTTAAAACCGATTATGTCAATTGTGACATCACTGATGATGTCATAATTGATTTTGACCGTCTTTTCAAAACTGTAAAATTGACGCTTCTGAACTCACGGATGGCACGGACATCATCTACGACAGTAATTTTAAAACCGATAATGTCAATTGTGACATCACTGATGATGTCATAATTGATTTTAACCATCTTTTCAAAACTGTAAAATTGATGCTTCTGAACTCACGGATGGCACAGACATCATCTACGACAGTAATTTTAAAACCGATTATGTCAATTGTGACATCACTGATGATGTCATAATTGATTTTGACCGTCTTTTCGAAACTGTAAAATTGACGCTTCTGAACTCACGGATGGCACGGACATCATCTACGACAGTAATTTTAAAACCGATAATGTCAATTGTGACATCACTGATGATGTCATAATTGATTTTGACCGTCTTTTCGAAACTGTAAAATTGACGCTTCTGAACTCACGGATGGCACGGACATAATCTACGACAGTAATTTTAAAACCGATAATATCAATTGTGACATCACTGATGATGTCATAATTGATTTTGACCGTCTTTTTGAAACTGTAAAATTGACGCTTCTGAACTCACGGATGGCACGGACATCATCTACGACAGTAATTTTTAAACCGATAATGTCAATTGTGACATCACTGATGATGTCATAATTGATTTTGACCATCTTTTCAAACCTGTAAAATTGACGCTTCTGAACTCACGGATGGCACAGACATCATCTACGACAGTAATTTTAAAACCGATTATGTCAATTGTGACATCACTGATGATGTCATAATTGATTTTGACCGTCTTTTCAAAACTGTAAAATTGACGCTTCTGAACTCACGGATGGCACGGACATCATCTACGACAGTAATTTTAAAACCGATGATGTCAATTGTGACATCACTGATGATGTCATAATTGATTTTAACCATCTTTTCAAAACTGTAAAATTGATGCTTCTGAACTCACGGATGGCACAGACATCATCTACGACAGTAATTTTAAAACCGATTATGTCAATTGTGACATCACTGATGATGTCATAATTGATTTTGACCGTCTTTTCGAAACTGTAAAATTGACGCTTCTGAACTCACGGATAGCACGGACATCATCTACGACAGTCATTTTAAAACCGATAATGTCAATTGTGACATCACTGATGATGTCATAATTGATTTTGACCGTCTTTTCGAAACTGTAAAATTGACGCTTCTGAACTCACGGATGGCACGGACATCATCTACGACAGTAATTTTAAAACCGATAATGTCAATTGTGACATCACTGATGATGTCATAATTGATTTTGACCGTCTTTTCGAAACTGTAAAATTGACGCTTCTGAACTCACGGATGGCACGGACATCATCTACGACAGTAATTTTAAAACCGATTATGTCAATTGTGACATCACTGATGATGTCATAATTGATTTTAACCATCTTTTCAAAACTGTAAAATTGACGCTTCTGAACTCACGGATGGCACGGACATCATCTACGACAGTAATTTTAAAACCGATAATGTCAATTGTGACATCACTGATGATGTCATAATTGATTTTGACCGTCTTTTCGAAACTGTAAAATTGACGCTTCTGAACTCACGAATGGCACGGACATCATCTACGACAGTAATTTTAAAACCGATAATGTCAATTGTGACATCACTGATGATGTCATAATTGATTTTGACCGTCTTTTCGAAACTGTAAAATTGACGCTTCTGAACTCACGAATGGCACGGACATCATCTACGACAGTAATTTTAAAACCGATAATGTCAATTGTGACATCACTGATGATGTCATAATTGATTTTGACCGTCTTTTCGAAACTGTAAAATTGACGCTTCTGAACTCACGAATGGCACGGACATCATCTACGACAGTAATTTTAAAACCGATAATGTCAATTGTGACATCACTGATGATGTCATAATTGATTTTGACCGTCTTTACGAAACTGTAAAATTGACGCTTCTGAACTCACGAATGGCACGGCATCGTCTACGACAGTAATTTTAAAACCGATTATGTCAATTGTGACATCACTGATGATGTCATAATTGATTTTGACCATCTTTTCGAAACTGTAAAATTGACGCTTCTGAACTCACGGATGTCACGGACATCATCTACGACAGTAATTTTAAAACCGATAATGTCAATTGTGACATCACTGATGATGTCATAATTGATTTTAACCATCTTTTCAAAACTGTAAAATTGACGCTTCTGAACTCACGGATGGCACGGACATAATCTACGACAGTAATTTTAAAACCGATAATATCAATTGTGACATCACTGATGATGTCATAATTGATTTTGACCGTCTTTTTGAAACTGTAAAATTGACGCTTCTGAACTCACGGATGGCACGGACATCATCTACGACAGTAATTTTTAAACCGATAATGTCAATTGTGACATCACTGATGATGTCATAATTGATTTTGACCATCTTTTCAAAACTGTAAAATTGACGCTTCTGAACTCACCGATGGCACAGACATCATCTACGACAGTAATTTTAAAACCGATTATGTCAATTGTGACATCACTGATGATGTCATAATTGATTTTGACCGTCTTTTCAAAACTGTAAAATTGACGCTTCTGAACTCACGGATGGCACGGACATCATCTACGACAGTAATTTTAAAACCGATAATGTCAATTGTGACATCACTGATGATGTCATAATTGATTTTAACCATCTTTTCAAAACTGTAAAATTGATGCTTCTGAACTCACGGATGGCACAGACATCATCTACGACAGTAATTTTAAAACCGATTATGTCAATTGTGACATCACTGATGATGTCATAATTGATTTTGACCGTCTTTTCGAAACTGTAAAATTGACGCTTCTGAACTCACGGATGGCACGGACATCATCTACGACAGTAATTTTAAAACCGATAATGTCAATTGTGACATCACTGATGATGTCATAATTGATTTTGACCGTCTTTTCGAAACTGTAAAATTGACGCTTCTGAACTCACGGATGGCACGGACATCATCTACGACAGTAATTTTAAAACCGATAATGTCAATTGTGACATCACTGATGATGTCATAATTGATTTTGACCGTCTTTTCGAAACTGTAAAATTGACGCTTCTGAA